>NW_017729030.1:18539714-18556458 GCF_001723915.1 Gavialis gangeticus
TGCAAGCTTGACCAACAGGCATGGGTTCCTTCTGCAGATCTGCCATTTTGACTCCCTCTGCCCTAATGCATTCTCTCCAAAACCCAAAAAATTCACATGCACCATTTTTGTTGCATTTACTTTTTAGACTGAACACACACACACACACACACACACACACACACACACACACACACACTTTTTGCACTTAGCCAGTAACCCTAAAGTACTTTGTAAATAGTAGGGCCAGATTCCATTCCATCTATTAGGGGTGTAAGTGGACGTAGACATCTAAGTACAATTCTACTGTACACTGCTTAAACTCCTGAAAAAAGTGGTCAATATAAAAGGTAAATAGGTTTTGTTATGTTTGTCAGGGGATATTCATAAATAAATGACTCACTCCAGCCACAAATATGGGAAAGAGTGATATTGCCAGACAGGCAAGCACAGACTGTACTGTAAAAACAGTAAAAGTTGCTATTAGCAGATTCAACAGAAAGTAACTTGATACACACATGCAGATTGAACACATATGCATATATCCAGGTTTTCCCTCTCTCCCTCCCAGCTACTTTTTTGTAAACTGTCTTAAGCATAGATGCATTATACATTAATGGGATTTAAAGGGATTTGAGCCGGACAGAAGAAAATCATGTTTAGGTCCCGAAGTCTACTTACATGCCTAATAAGTGGAATAGAATGTTACCCTTGTTGTAGAGATTTGGCCAACTTACTATACCCGACAGAGGCATGAGCATGCCACGCTGGTTTACCTGGGCTGCTTTCTCACCTGGAAGCAGTGCAATCACACTTGCATAAAGCCATTTGTCCCTTAGCAGTACTAATTAGCCTGCTGTAAGTATCAAATGGAAATAGCTATTCTCCATTGAAGAGGTGGTCTCAGATTTCTCATTGAAGAGGTGGTCTGTATTGGGAGGTGCATTGCCATGCACTTGAGGGTGCTGTTACTGGATATAGTACATTTACTTTGTAGACATAGCCAGTATCTCTGCTTTATTATTGAAGCAATGGAAGGAAAAAAACCAAACCAAACCAAAATAAACAAACAACCCAAGAGTATACCCAAATTCACCTAGAAGGAGAGCTACCAAGTGTGAACAGAATCCTAGTCCTCCGCCTCTGTGTTCTCACCACTAGGTGGGGCTTCTTGTTTCTTATAACTTAATTAAAAAAGAAAACATCTTGTATTTCTTTGGTGGCAAACAAAGATCAACATGTTAGCATACAAAAGAAGAAAATAAAATTTGAACTGAAAGCACAGGCTGTAATGACTAGTGACACATATGCCTCTTTATGATAGGGAATAGAAGCCTTCAGTTGCACAGAAATGTCCTTCTGGGTATTGCCCCTGTTATCCTGACATGGCTACAGTACACTATACTATGGCTATTATCAAATGCTGTCTGCTGTGGAGAGTCCATAGGAAGCTAGGCAGAGAAGAGTGAGTTAGTGAAGCATCAGGGCTTCTCTGACTTATGCCACTGCCCTAGAACATGGGTTACAACAAAAGATAATCAACAGTTGCTTTGCTTTTCAGCTCTTGTACCTGATCCAAACAGTGAAAACTGGAATCAATGGCCAAGGGACAGCATAAGAACTGATGTTATTTGCCCTTGTAAAATGGCACCATAATAAGAAAATAATTTTCATATTTCATTGTCAGCCCGCAATAAACAAAATCACAAGGATTTAACAAAACAGAGAAAGATCTTGGTGGTTTCCTTTTGAATTGTGTTTATAAAATGCATTTTGGTTGGTTTTGTTTTAAATGTTTTTATTGTTGCTGTATGGACATAATGCTAATCTGGTTAAAAGTTTAAGCCATATTGTTTTGGCTTGCATTTTAGTCAGGTAATGAATAGAACATGGCACAGAGAAGATATATACATTTTAATTTTATCTTTTGTATAGGCCCATTGTTTATTTCAGCCTGCCCATCTGAGAGTCCTTGCACTACACGCCTCTTGTTGCATTCCATTTGAGACAAAGGCATATTTTAGGGATGTACCTCTCACAAAGAAGTATTGATGGACCAAGAATCAGAGTTTAGACAGATGACCATTTTATTATAAACACAGCCCAACTGTTTAAGCTTTTCTTGTCTAGGGAATAAAAATTTCATTATTCATCACTGTGGCTCAGCAGCAAGTGATTCCTCCCCCTTCCATCACTTAAAGAGCTACTTCAGAGAAATGTAACTGAAATGGTTCTGCTTTTCTGGTTCCCTTCTTGCAATATTTACTTTTACTTCTCAGCTTGGTCCCAGAGATGATCAGTAAAAGAGGCCCTCAAAGCCTGTTCCATCAAAAGCTAAGTCTTTGAAAAGAATCAGGCAGCATTTTCTATGTCCATCTGCTTATTACTAACTAGTTTCCAGATCTGTCATCTTCAGGTTCATCATCTTCTTTCTGCTTAACTTTTGTCATTCTGGGCACATATACACAAGGCGCTTAATGCCCGTTGGACTCATTCTACTGCATATTAGCACTGCTGGCAAAAACTGTCCTAATGCACAGCAGATTAGTCCAATGAGTGTTAAGAGTGCCCTCCCTGAAAGCACCAACCCCCTTGTTTACACCAATCATAGCTCTCCTCTCCTGTTTCCTTATACCTCAGAATTGCCCCCATTGATTTTTAGCCCCTTGAGAAGGAGCTGTCTCAGCTACTTCCCACACATAAAGTAGATTATCAAAAGGAGTTACTTTTGTCTGGCCCCTGCCTTTAAGAGTCCTAGCATCAAGTTCTGGTCTGAATCATGGCTTTTTCCCCTCCTTCTCTCCACATATAGTTTTTTTATATTCCCCCATCCCTGGAAACATGTCCTCTATTTCAGTACTCATAGGGGTCCTTCAGCACACAGGTTTACTGTACAGAAAGAAGAAATCAGTTATCCATGTTATACAGTTTCCCCTGTCTCTAGGAACAAACTTTATATAATAGAATCATAGAAAATTAGGGTTGGAAGGGACCTCACAAGGTCATCTAGTCCAACCCCCAGCTCAAAGCAGAAACATCCCAAAGTAGAATATCCCAACCAAGGATTTGTCTAGCTGGGTCTTAAAAGCTGCCAAGGATGGAGAGTCCACAACCTCTCTGCGTAACCTGTTCCAGTGTTTTACTACCCTCCCGGTGAGAAAGTTCTTCCTAATATCTAACCTAAACTTCCCTTGCTGAAACTTGAGACCACTGCTCCTTGTTCTATCATCTGGCACCACTGAGAACAGTTCAGCTCTATCCTCTTTGTAATTCCCCTCCAAGTAGCTGAAGGCTGCCATTAAATCTCCCCTCAGTCTTCTGTTCTCTAGACTAAATAAACCCAGTTCCCTCAGCTTCTCCTCATAAAATCATGTGCCCTAGCCTCCTCACTATTTTCATTGCCTTCTGCTAGATTCTCCAATTTGTGCACATCCTTTCTGTAGTGGGGGCCCAAAATTGAACACAGTTCTCCAGATGTGGCCTCAGCAGTGCTGAACAGAGGGGAGTAATCACTTCTCTTGACCTCCTGGCAGCACTCCTACCAATGCAGCCAAGTATACCGTTAGCCTTCTTGATAGCAAAGGCACACTTTTGGCTCATATTGTCCACTGTAAGCCCCAAGTCATTTTCTCCAGAGCTGCTGCCCAGCCAGTCAGCCTTCATCCCGTACCGGTGAATAGGATTGTTCCATCCTAAGTGCAGGACTTTGCCCTTGTTGAATGTCATGAGATTCCTTTTGGCCCAATCCTCCAATTTGTCTAGCTCACTCTAAATCCTAGCCCTTCCTTCCAGCATATCCACTACTCCCCCCAGCTTGATGTCATCTGCAAACTTGCTCAGGGTGCACTCTATGACACCTTTCAGGTCATTAATGAAGATATTGAAAACTGGCCCCTGGACTGACCCCTGGGGCACCCCATTCGATACCAGCTGTCAGCTAGACATCAAGCCATTGATCACTACCCTCTGAGCCTGATGATCCAGCCAGTTTTCTGTCCACCTTACCGTCCATTCATTTAGTCCATACTTAGCTTGCTTGTGAAAATGTTGTTGGAGACAATATCAAAAGGCTTGCTAAAAACACATCCACTGAGCCAGTCACCTCATCATAGAAGGCAATCAGGTTGGTCAGGCATGACTTGCCCTTGGTGAATCCATGATGACTGTTCCTAACCACCTTCCCCTCCTCCTCTAGGTGCTTAGAAATGGATTTCTTTAGGATCTGCTCCATGATTTTTCCAGGGACTGAGGTGAGTTTGACTGGTCTGTAGTTCCCTGGATCCTCCTTTTTTCCTTTCTTAATTATAGGCACTATGTCTGTCCTTTTCCAGTCATCCAGGAGCTCTCCCTATCGCCATTAGTTTTCAAACACGATGGCCAGTGCTTCTGCAGTCACATCAGCCAACTCCATCAGTTCCCTCGGGTGCCCACCCAGCCCCCTGAACTTGTATATGTTCAGTTTTTCTAAATATTCACCAACTTGTTCTTTCACCACTGCTGGGTTCTTACCTCTTCCCCTAACTGTGCTGCCAGGTGCAGTAGTCTGGGAGTTGACCTGGCCTGTGAAGAGTGAAGTGAAAAAAGCTTTGAGTACTTCAGCCTTTTCTGCATCCTCTGTCACTGGGTAGCCTCCCTTTTCAGTAAGGGACCCACACTTTCACTAATCTTCCTTTTGTTACTGACATACTTGTAGAAACCCTTCTTGCTACCCTTACTGGGACAGAGTGCAATTGTTCAGATTTTTTCAGATTTCCATGTCCATTGTCCTGGGGTAAATCCTAGAAGGGTTCACAGGATAAGAAATACTAACAGCTTATCATGGAACAATGTGTGCCTGAATGGTTGTTCTGGGATTACATCACTAAATCAGTGGCAGAAAAGTGACAGTGCATTCAGCCATTCACTGGAGATTGGCTGAGATTGAGATTACTGGAAGTTTTTTGTTTATTTTTTTCCATTTTTCAGATGATGAATGATTTAGTTCTTCACAGGCAGATGAAATAAGGGAACCATCCTAAAGACTTAAATGGCTGAGAG
The DNA here is from genome assembly GCF_001723915.1 of Gavialis gangeticus. NCBI lineage: Eukaryota > Metazoa > Chordata > Crocodylia > Gavialidae > Gavialis > Gavialis gangeticus. The sequence continues at coordinate 18,544,731 of NW_017729030.1, forward strand.
AAGCTTGAGGAGGAGAGAAAAGAATAAACAATAATTTAGGAGAAGGGGAAATCTCATCAAGAAAACTTCATGAAGCCTTGATCATACTGTATTTTTGCCAGGAGTACTTTAGTAACACCATCTTTAATAGCAGGATGGGATTTAAACATCATCTCACAGCCAGGAGGCGTATGTAGACATGCCCACACCTTCTGCCACTTGCCATGGCCCCTTCAGTACTTCACACTTTTCCTAGGATGCACTTTGCCTCTGCTGGCACTGTCCCTCTAGTGCAGACATGCAGAACCTCCACAAATTAAGCAGAATAAACAGAAGCCAAGTGGATGCAAATGTCCTCTGGCATCTGCTAGGAGAAATTTTGGCAGTAGACACAGTTTCATGGAGAAGCCTTTACTCTCCTTGAGATTCCTCTGTTTATTCTTCAATTTTCTCCCTCTCAAGCAGATGTCACTTTTATGAGTGACCCACAGGCTCCTGCTCCTTAAGTCAACTTCCAGGCAGTTGGGATTGCTGTGACTTACTGGAAAGTCTGAAACACTTGGGGCAGGAAGAGGAGCAGCACTGAATCTAGTTTAATATGTTTGAAAATGTTTTCTTCCTGCTGCACCTTCACCTATTTAAAATTGGTTTACATGATAGTTAAGGAATGCCCAAGCAAGACTGTGGATGCCTTTGACAGTCATCTATTAATACGCAAACAGAAACACACACAGCCCTGCTAATTAACTCAGTGCTAATTAGTCATCCAGGACCAGTTTAGTCTCATTCTAATTAGCACTCCCTTGGAAGCTCTACCTCAATCCAAGAGTTCAGCCCTACTTTCTTAATCATGTCCTTTGGGCAGTTGTATGATGCAACCTGAAGAGCCACACCAATAAAATAATACAAACCTTGGTAACTGAGAAAAAATAATTACCATTATGTGGTGCTTAAAAGCGTATTCCAGATACATTCCAAGATATATTCCAGAACCAAAATGTTTATCATTTCAGACAAGGAGGTCATTATGTGACAGTTGTTGTGCATCCAACTCTGAATCCACAGCGATGAATTCTACTACAGGAACAGGGAGTCTAACAGACGTTGCAGTGCTTAGCCTGTGGTGCTTGGTCCCTTTTAGCATCAGGGCCAAGGTGCCTAATAGCTGCATAAGCTATTTTGATGCATCAAGGATTGTGGTAGGTACTCTTATAAAAAGCTAAGATATATTCCTGAACTAATAATCTTACTGTTTAAAACAAGATAACTAATCATCAGCAAGTCAAGTGTTCTCAATTAGTAATTTAGATCAGTGTTTTTTCCAACATATTTTTATCATAAAGTCTTCATATTTTCCCAAGCAGGAAGCAACTGTGACCACCTGAAACCTGTGATCATGCTCCTGCCTTTGTTTCAAGGTAATTTGCATCCTCACAGATCCCCACAGGAGGTGTGAGGCTCCATACCAGCTATAAACTGACTACCCAGAGGAGTTTTCCATCTATTGATTCCTCTGTGAAATCCTATGAAGTATGAACTTTCATTTCTACCCAGGAAAACTTTTACCATCTTTTCTCCAACGCCTGATCAAGGGTGTTTGTGCCAGAAAGCTTGCAATTCAAGATTTTTTTGCATAAATCTTGTTGGTCTAATAAAAGATATCATCTCTACTATGAGTCCTGATTGCCTTTTCCTCTAGACCAATATGGTTACAACCTGGATACCTTTTCCAACATATGGCACTCAAGAGGAACCACATTGCTTTGGCCAGAACAAGCATTTGTCCATTGTAGCATCAGCTGCCAGGAAACCATGCTCCAATCTTTATGATGTGACAGGCTCTGGTTACAACCTGGATACCTTTTCCAACCTATAGCACCCAGGAGGAACCATGTTGCTTTAGCCAGAACAAGCATTTGTCCATTGTAGCATAAGCTGCCAGGAAACCATGCTCCAGTCTTTATGATCCAAGGAGGTGATCCTCCCCCTCTACGTGACGCTGGTCAGGCCACAGGTGGAGTATTGTGTCCAGTTCTGTGCGCCCCATTTCAAGAGGGATGTGGACAATATGGAGAGGGTCCAGAGGAGGGCCACCCGCATGATCCGGGGACAACAGGGCAGACCCTACAGTGAGAGACTGCGGGACCTGAACCTATTCAGCCTCCACAAGAGAAGGCTGAGGGGGGACCTGGTGACTGTCTATAGACTCACTAGGGGGGACCAGAAGGGTTTGGGGGAGACGCTGTTTCCCCTAGCGCCCGCTGGCATAACAAGGAGTAATGGGCACAAGCTGATGGAGAGGAGGTATAGATTGGACATCCGCAAAAACTACTTCACAGTTAGGGCGGCTAGGAGCTGGAACCAACTTCCAAGGGAAGTGGTGCTGGCCCCTACCCTGGGGGTCTTTAAGAAGAGGCTGGATGCCTACCTGGCTGGACTCGTTTGAGTCCCGTTTCTCTTTTTGGGGTTTTTTGTTGTTCTCCCGCCCTGGCGGGGGGTCGGGCTAGAAGATCTAGTAGGTCCCTTCCGACCCTTAATCTATGAATCTATGAATCTATGATGTGACAGGCTCTACCTCCCAGGACAGCCACAGCACTCCCTAGGGACCACAGTATGCCCATTCTTCTCCTCTGGCTTCCCTGATCTAGTCCTACTCTCTCACCTGTTGGACCTTGATTCAAAATTAAGGTATTTAGAAGGCTGACTTCAGAGAACCAAAGTTCAGCTTTCAGTGCCTCGCTCTGCCCTGCTCATCATTAGTCTGCTAGTCAGTCCATCCTCACATACCAGCTTCAACAGGACTCTCATCAGTCTCTGAGAAAGCACCTAGCCCTCCAGGCCCTCAACTGGGTTCTAGCCCACAACTCATGCCCCAAGCCACAGCCCGGGCTGCAAGTGCTGGGCTCTAAACCAACAGCTCAAGATACCAGCATGCATCCCTGGCATCTCCCCCTCCCAGATCCCTAGCTTCATCTCCCTGTGCTGGACCCTTAGAATACAGCCCCAAACTGTTGTGTGCTTCCCTAGCACTCCTTGTAATATTACCGTCAGCACCCACTCATGGCCAACACCTTTCTTTTAAGCCACCCTGAGTCTCATAGGATAATGCAAACCCCAAACAACAGAAGCAAAACACATAACTTATCTCTTTGTCTACTTCTCCTACAAAGCTCTTTCTGTTATGAAGACCTACAGCAAACTGAGCTTTAGGTCCCAAGCTCAGGTTTATATGGCCTTTCTGTCCCCTCCTCCCCCGCAACCTCTTTCTGGTCACCTTGCTACAACTGGATCTGTCTTCCTGTGAATAAGACTCAGGTGCTGCTAATTCCCTATTCAGCAGTCCAGTGTCCTACTGCCTGCAGTCCCCAAGCTGAGTCCTGAAGTCCGCTTAACTGTTCTACATGCACCTGCTCCCCCTTGCAGCTGGTCTCCTTGCATGCTGTATTTGATCTGCAGGGATTCTGGTTTTCTCTGATTAAAAAAAAAATCACCAATTTTGGGTTTAAAAAAAAGTAACTGAAAATCCATGATTAAATTGATACACAGCTATATGTCTATCTATATGTTAGTGGTGTGCCATTTTAATCATGGAAAAATGTGGATTTTGGGTTACTATTTTTAATCTGAACATTGGAGATGTTTTTTAATCATAGAAAACCAGGCTCCCTGCTGATCTGCCACTATAACAGGGGCTCTTTAGCTTTTTGCTGGTAGCCTACATTCTGCCACCCTGTTCCTACTTGTTCCAAATGACAGGAGACAGATCCCTTGTTACAGTGATAGCAGAACCTTACTGGAAAACAGCCCTACAGACCCTGGGGGTCTTCCCAGCCAGAGACTCCTTCCTGGTCCGGTAGATTGCTAGCTTGGCTAGAGGTTGACCAGGTTTTGTGTATGAGGAGTGCATAAACAAAAAGGTACATGGAGTGGTGTAGCTAGGACCTCAGCAGGAGTTTCTGGAGAAGGTAATGAAGGGACTGCCACCTGGGACACTCCAGTTACACATGCATCAGGGGCTCCCTCTGCTTACAGGAGAGGCAGGTGTCAGGGGAGTCTGAATCACACCAGGTATGTACCCATGGCAATGGCTCTTTGGAGGAGCCACCAGCTGAGGTCCCTGGTGGCTCATGGGATGCCAAAACTAAAAAGAGATAGCCTGTGTACCTGGGCATGCTGTCACAAAGAAGCCTCTGTAGCATTAACACTAACTTAAATCACGGTGTGTACTTTTTTCCCAAAAATCAGTCCTCCAAAATTGGGATGTATATCTTAGGTGGGGAAGCTGCATTTTCTTCACTGGAATAGAAGCATGGAGTCACTGTGGTGTAATGGCTTCTTAAATGGCTCCTGCTTCTCTCTGGTCCAGCAAGCAGCAGGTGTAGAGTCTCATATTAACCATCTCAGAGTTGTTAAGGAATTTTCAGTAGCTATTAGCTAAACAACCAAAAGCTGCTACCAATTCCTTTGTGGCTGTGAGGGTGTTAACACTGCAGCCTATGCCTGAAGCAGCAACCAAGCTGCTCAGGACAAGTTCAGATGGATAACCACATTATCTATGAATACCCTTACAGCTCTCCTTTGGGTGACCAAGGTCTACCTAACGTTCACCATTCTACCCATATCTGGCTTTGTGGCTCACTTGCTTCTGACATATGAGTGTGGCAACACTTGCTTCATCATCGTCATTAGAGCAAGTGAGCTGCTAGGACTGGAAAAATATTTTTGTCTACATTTTGCCTTCCAAAAACAGAGTATTTGTTTTATTTGGGGGTGCATAGTATTCAAGAAAATATGGTATGATGCCCAGAAGAGTTAACTCAAGAAAAGATGCCAAAGAGCAGAAATTTTGGCAGGGGTAATGCAAAGTAGGTTTTTAAGCAGCAAAAACATTTTTTTAAACATTGTAAGTGTAACAGTAACATGGGTCTGGCACAACATTTTGATTTCTGGTTGGCATGTAACATAGCTGGTGTCATTTAGCTTTCTGGGCATAGGTGGATTAATGAATGGGCCAAATTCCCCCTCCACCTCCCATGCCTAGAAAACTCCCTAGAGGACTCCTGCCATTACTTGAGTCCAGTGCTATCAGGTATGTGATAATTAGTCTTAATTTTTGACCCAGTTCTCATTTACCCACCTGGCCAGTTACAGTGAGCAATATAAAGCAAATAAGAAGGTTTATTTGCATACTCATTTGCATATTGTACTCCAGGAATATGCAAATAAACATGCAAATAAGTCTTCTTCTTATTTACTTTATATTCCTGACCATAACTCGCCAGTCAGTGAGTAAGTACTAGGTTGCGCACTTCCACCGCAATAAAGGAAAGGGTTCTATCTAGCTTTTGGGGCTTACCAATCTTTTTCTTGCTTAGGATCCCAGAATCTCTTAACTGATCTCTGCTTCTGGGACCTTGCAATAGGTCAGCTATTATAGTGACTAATTATCTCAAAGAAGAAAAGTCTAAGTAATAAGGTTAACATTTAAAATGAAAGGACCCTTCACTTAGGGTCCACACATAAATAAAAGGGTTAACCTTTTTGCTTCTGAAAGTCATCAGTTTGCACTGTTGCCACTTCAGGATCAGGATCAGGACCAGGAAATCGAAACTTTGTGACATCTTTAAACTCTCTGCACCAGTTCACTTAGCTTTTTACCTGTTAGGCTTATTTCAGCATCCTCTGAGGAGCTTAGATGTCTGCCAAGATAGCAACGAAGGAATGCTGACAAGCCTTATCAGCATCAGTTTTATGCCTCTAGCTACCTGAACTATAGTTTTTAATGCCTACATTGTCAGGCCCTTCATCCTGACACAGTATTCTTTTGTCTCTCATGTTTGTGACAGCATCAGGCTACATTTATGCAGTGCTCAAGTAATTCCCAAGAACAGAATCCTCAATACATCCATCAGATGAAGTTCATACTATCACTGTTTCTAGATCTCTATACACTTGCAGCACCATACCTAGACTCCTGGTGGCCCTGGGGGAACTTCTAGCATTGGGTCCCCCTTCACCAGAAATAATAATAATAATCGTTGGACAACGGGAAAAAAATTACCATGTTTGGGCCACCTTTCTGTCTGGGCCCCAGATAGCCTCCTAGTTCACCCATGCCTGTGTCCGGCCCTGTATACTTGCATGGATTACATACAAAGCCATGTACATATAACTATACGCAAGTACGAGGAATTGGGAAACCATTCCTTCCTAACATATGCCCATAATGGTCCAAAGCAGGATAATCACCAGGGAACCTAGTTTTCTCTGATTTAAAAAAATCCCCAGTTTAAAAAAAGTAACCCAAAATTCACATTTTTCCATGATTAAAATGAAACATTAGTGTGTATGTGTGTATCTATCTATCTATATATATCAATATATTAGTAGTGTTTCATTTTAATCAAGGAAAAATGTGGATTTTAGGTTATTTTTTTAAACCAAAAATTGAGGATTTTTTTTTAACAGAAAAAACCAGGATCCCTGATAATCATGCAGTTCTGATGAAAGGAAAGATGTGATCTGACTAGCCAAAGAGGTTTAGAATTTTATGTGTAATCTGTCTCCAATTAAATGTACATAAAGGGAGCAGAAACAATGTTTCTATGCTCCACTAAATTAACTAACAAACGTAACAGTCTTATGAAGAGCCCTATTAAAATGTTAATTTATGATTTTAAATGAAAACATATAACTATGTTGGTCTCTTGAAAAGTGGGGAGCTAAGATGACAGATATTTAGTAAAAACAATAAAATTGCTGGAACTGTGCTGTAGGGAAGATGTGATTAAAAATTAAGGTTCTACTAGTAGCATGCTCTCTGTAGCTGCCATTACAGTAGCTTCTAATAATGTCATACAAAATACCACCTATGTGATTGTGAGACATGCAGGATAAATTCTCCTGGGTTTAGCTGCTAGTGAACAATTCACCACTGTAGTGAAAAGATGCCAGATAGCTTCAATGGAGCTGTAATGCATTTTGTTGGAGGTGGCCAATGTGCCTTAAATGCTTTGATTTTTAAATACTGAAAGTAAAACAGCTTAAAGGGTTGATTTAGGCCCAGATCCTAAGAGACAGCGAGGCCTAACTTGGCTTGGCTTTTCATAGACTCAAGCACAGGCACACCCCAGTTAAAATCCTTAGACCTGGTTGCAGCCAACACCCAATGCCCCTGAGGAAGGCTTAAAAGAATCCCTGGCAATCAGCACACCTCAGAAGCACGGGAAATAAGCATAGTAGAACATAGGCATAGCTATGCCTAAATCATCCTGGACCTTTTCTTGAACACTTCCAATGATCGAAAGTAAAAAAACTTCCTTAGGCAGTTTATTCTACTGCCTCATTGTTCTAACAGTGAAGAAGTTTTTCCTGATATCTAATCTAAACCTACTTTGCTGCAACATCAAGCCATTATTCTGCATCCTATTGTCTGAAGAGAGAAAAGGTGTTTTTCCTGTTCTTTATGGCAGCCTTTCAGGTGTTTGAAGACTTCTATCATACCCCTCTTAAGTGCCTTTTCTGCAAGCTGAACATGCCTAGCTCTTTCAGCCTCTCCTTCCTTTCCGAGCCCTTTATCATTGTTGTCATCTGCCTCTGGACCCTATCTAACATCTCTGTGTCCTTATTAAAATGTGGAGCCAAAAACTGCATCTGTTGGCATACTCTATTAACTTCCATCATGCATCATTTTGGAATGAGCACCAGTTCTTGTCAGAAGGAGCTCTTTAGACTCCATAAAGACAAAATTCACCTTTCCACTGCCTACCATCCTCAGTCCAATGGCTGGACAAACAAATTGAGCAGGTCAACCAGATTTTGGGACAAAAATTTGCAATACATATTTTGCAAATATTTATCAGCATTTTACCATGCCTCCATTATCTATCCACTGGCTAATTTTTATTGCAGAAAAACTGAATCATTTCCCCCCTTTTTATTATTTTAAAATATATCATCTTTCTTTTTTATTGGATTTTAAGAAGGGGAAGAGGGTAAGTGTACTGCCTTTCCCCTGTGAATAGTTATTTGTCTACTTCTTTCTGATAGAAATGTGATGGATGAAACAATGTTTACGCTTTTTATTCTCACCTCCTATACAACTTTGTACTTTTTTCAGCCTATATTCAACCCTTGATCTGTTTTCAAGATGAGGCCACCACAAGTCAACATAGTATTTCAGCCACTCTTATCAAAATATTAATTAAATTATTATAATTCAGTATTGCCTTTCTTCTCAAACTTGTCAAGGACTGGTATGTGGGTGGTCCAGAGTTATGCTTGGAGCAGGACTGAATGCTGGGGTTCTAAGTCAAAAAAGAAGTCCAAATGGTAGGCTACAGTCAGGAGCTCAATTGCATTAGAGTGGCTGCATTTCTCTCCTCATACTTGCTTATAACAATGCAGATCAACATTTACACAATAAAATTCCCCTTTTAAAAATGATGGTTGCAACCTCTGATTTGACTCTATTCTGCCTAAGACTTCTATATATCTAAGCTACTCACTTTCATCATGTTTAACAGAACTGAAAGACCACCTGTGGTGTAGTTGCATAATTAGGGGCGGGCAAGGGTGGCACCCACCCCAGGCACCAAGTTCGGAGGGGCACTGGAATCGCCACCCCCCACACCCACAAAGTCCATACTTTGGCAGCATATCTATGCTAGGAATTCCAAAACAGTTCCCAGGTGCTGCTGCTGCCACTTTAAGAACAGCTGGGACAGGCAGAGGGTGGGGTAGTGGCAGCACCAGCTCAGCCAGTGACTGTTAAGGAGTTCCCAGCATGAGTAAGACTGCTACCCTACTCCCCTGTCCTGCTTTTGGGAACACATCCCATTTGCAGAACCTGCGGGCACCCCACCTTCTCCCCTCCTTCAGGGTTTGTCCCAGGTGCCAATACTGCATGTTACACCACTGCCAGTCAGCTGTGGACATCTGCAAATACCATTCTGCCCAACACTGATCAGACACTCAAGTCTTTTCAACACAGGACAAGGTTTATTTGTTTATACAGAACTTTAGCTTTGCACATCCTCCAGAGAATACAGCTAAGGACTACCTAGGGTTTGAACAGATTATTCAGTCTATTATCCCTATCACATTAGAAGGGTGTCTGCAATGGGGCAATGGGGTTGCACTTGATTTTCCATGTAATACTACTGAAACTCCACAGGGAGGACTCCACAAGTGCTAGAAGAGCTGAGCAATGAGGTAATGAGATGAGCAAATCCAGATACCTGAAATACACAAATATGCCCTTGGCATGATGTAACTCACCTAGGCCATGCCCAGCATGAAACCCTCACTCCTATGCAACCATTACTTTCCCGGACTCAGTCATAAAAGGATTGAGAGGATTGCTCAAAACCATCTACTCAGTTTGTCTTCTTCATATCTTGGGTGTCTCTGCTAAGGCTAAGCTTTGCCTCCAGTTCCTACCCTGAGACCTACCTAAACTTTCACAGTTGTCTGGGTTTTTGCATATCCCTACTTCTGCTCTAGCTTTTCCTTTCCCTGAGCATATCCCACTTTCTATTAGTTTCCTGTCTCTGGTATAGATCAGTGGTTCCTGACTTTAGCTGACTATGTGTACTTCTTTTTTGGCTTAGGACTCCAGCATTCAATCCTGCTCCAAGCAGCACTCTGGACCACCCATCTACCAGTCCTTGACAAGATCAAGAAGAAAGGTAATACTGAATTATAATAATTTAATTAATATTTCGATAAGAGTGCCTGAAATACTCTGTTGACTTGTGGTCACAGCCTGACAAAAGTACAAAATTGTATAGGAGGTGAGAATAAAATGAGTAAACATTGTTTAGTCCATCTCCTTTCTATCAGGAAGAGGTAGACAAATAACTATTTTAAGGGAAAAGTTAGCCCACTCACCCCTTCTTAAAATACAATAACAAATGATATTTTTTAAAATAATAAAAAAAGAAAAAAATGATGCAGTTTTTCTACAATAAAAATTAGCCAGTGAATGGCAAGGTAAAATGTTGAGTAACATTTGTAAAATATTTAGATCTATACTACATTGGATAAGATCAGTGTTTATTTATAATAAACTTTCATGCTTCAGGGCATATAAGTCTTCTACTACCTGATGGAAAAAAAAGAAGATTGTTACATACTTTGTTGTACTGTTTCTTGGGGTTTTTTTATGCCTTTCTCTGCAGCTTCCCTATGTTGAGGGAAAGATTCTGGCTTGGATGGACTATTGGTTTGTTTTAGAAAAGCAATCCTATGTTCCTGTATACATTCCTACCTTTAAAAAAAAATCATACTTTTACTTATAGTGTATTAACGTATGTGTGCTCATTTAAGTAAATGGGTACCTGCTAGTGCTAGTGCTCTACTCTGATAAAGAACTGTAATGTGCATGACAAACACTGTGCATACAACCTTATTTTTAATGAATGTTACAAAGTCTGGGAGGGCAGCTTTTTACTACTCATTAGTCTAATAAATGTGTTACTTAATGTCTTTGTTTTGGATTATTGTTTTGGAGGAAAAGAATCTCAACTAATAATCAGAAGCAGCATCTTACAGGAAAAATATAAAAAAATACATTTCTCAGTCTTGCTTGATCCTGCCAATCTTTGTACTCCTAACGCCAGACTGTATCATCATTGTGTATGTATGTGCACGTGATCTAGTCAGACAACCTGATGTACAGCCTAGTGCATCTTGTTAAAACTAGACTGTGCAACATACAATTTGTCACCTGCATAAATTCAGTTGTCATGCCCTAAATTTGAATGTCCTAATGCAAGGCATGTACTTAAGTTCTGCTGCTCTAATATGCGTCAGTAGCCAACTGGAGCTGTATTGTAGGATCCAGATAATGCAGGTTGACTAAGAGAAGATACATACATATTAAGTTTACCTTGGAAAAAAATAGCTGGCTCTAGAGGGATACAGGTGCTCAATTAGATTGGTGTAACTTTTGTGCATAAAAATATGTTGAAGTCCTTTTTTTGGTGGCATACTGAAAGGAGCCTTTTCTCTCCATTTTGGTAATACAATTTCTGAGCTTGTGGCCAAAATTTGGCACAATGTGGCAGGATCAAGAGGCCACAGATAGTTCCAGCTTTCTTAGGGTGCAGGAAGAGCATCTCTCTTTTATATATGTTCTGAATTTGCTTGGGGAGTGGAACTTGGTTAATTGGTCCTTAAAATGACAGACCGCAGTATTCATGACACTACCAGGCTTGTATACTTTGGTGTCAAGATTTCCCCCTCCCCAACCCTAAGGAGCTACTACACATCTTTTCTTGTTAAGGAAATTGAGTTTGCAGAGTTTGGGCCAACAAGCGGTTAAGATCCAGAGGCTAGGGTCTTGTGCTGTCTGGAACAAACAAATTGAGCAAGTCAACTAGATTTTGAGACAATAATTTGCAATATTTTCTCAATAGGATGGTTGGATTTCCCTCCTGCTCTGAACAGACCTTGCTCATAACAACGCAGATTGCAATTTTACACAGTACAATTTTCCTTTTAAACATGATGCTTGCAATCTCTGATTTGAGCCCGCTCTGCCTAAGACTTCTGCTATGTATCTAAGGCTATGCTGCTCACTTTCAGCATGTTCAACAGGAACTGAAAGGCCACTTGTGAGGCACTTGCATAACTAGGGGTGGCAAGAGGGGCACCCACCCCAGCCATGAAGAATCTCTCTGTGGAATATGGGCCATAGGGGGGGTCATCACTGGGCTGGAGCCATAAGTATGAAGGTTCAGGTTGC
>NW_017729030.1:18561458-18562153 GCF_001723915.1 Gavialis gangeticus
GCACGCACCCCAGCCATGAAGAATCTCTCTGTGGAATATGGGCCATAGGGGGGGTCATCACTGGGCTGGAGCCATAAGTATGAAGGTTCAGGTTGCTCCAGGACGGTTGCATTTGGGTTATACCAAGCCCTATACCAGCGTTTCTCAACCTGTGGGTTGTGACCCAGAAGGGGGTCGCAAGAATATATGAAAGGGTTGTGTGCGAACTTTAAAAATGGATTCTCCTTTAAAAGATAAAAAGGTGGGAAACCGTGGCTTTTCCCTTGCAGGCTGGCAGAGTTTCAGCTTGTGAGGGGCTGCTTGGGGCCCTCCATGCTCACCCCCACCTCTGCCCCACATAATGGAGCCTGGTGACAGGAGTGAGGAGCACTGGGTTGGGACTGGTGTTTACAAATGTGTCCTGGTACAGAAGAGGTTGAGAACCACTGCCCTATATGACACGAAGTAGTATGGGGCTTGTTCTCCATGAGGGCAGCAGGATTTTGGGGTGGGGGAAGGTGGAGGGTCCAGGCATTTGGTAGCAGGGCTTATTCTCCACGGGGATTTTGGGGTGGGGGAAGGTGGAGAGGCCAGGTATTGGGTGCACTAGGTAGCAGGGCTTGTTCCCCATGGGGGCAGCACAGTGTTGGCTGGTGGGGTGAGGTGGCGAGGCCAGAAATGGACCAGATCCAGCTTTCTCTCAGGGCAGCAGCATA
>NW_017729030.1:18567153-18567446 GCF_001723915.1 Gavialis gangeticus
ATGTGCGTGTGCGCATATGGGTGTGTGTATATATATGGGGTGGGGGGTGCGCGCGCACACGTGTTGCGGTGCCTCACTGCAGGTGCCTGCCGGACTTGGGCCCCTGAGCTCAGGGCGGGAGGTCCCTCTCCCCCTCCCTGCTCCTGTGAGGGGAGGAGTGCAGCAGTACCCCTGGCACAGGAGGGACACGGGGTGTCCCTGGGGCAGGGAAGGGGAGGGGTTCCCCTGTGGAAGGAGAAGGACCGTGACCCAGCGAGGGCGGGGGGTACGGTGACTCTCTGAGGGCTCGGGGG
>NW_017729030.1:18567977-18568288 GCF_001723915.1 Gavialis gangeticus
GCGGCAGGGCCGCCCTCCTCCTCCTCCTCAACTCCACCAAGTTGGGGTGACTGCGGGCCGGCACTCGTGGGGTTGACTGGCGGAGGGAAGCGAAGGTCCCTCCTGCCGGAGGCGGGGAAGAGGCAGCTGCCCCCGGGGAGAGGCGCCCCCGGGAGCGGAGCCCGGGCAGTGCCGGGGCGGGGGGAAGCGGTGCCAGCGTTGCCTGGCCCGGCACAGCGAGCCGGCAGCATCCCCCAGGACCAGGCGCGGCGGGCGGAGGCGGCGGGATGCGGAACTGAGCGCCCCGGTGCCCAGGGCACAGGCAGCGGCGG
>NW_017729030.1:18569358-18575993 GCF_001723915.1 Gavialis gangeticus
GTTCAGTGGAGAAGTGGCATGTCTCTTGGGAAAGAGTCCTAGGGCGGCACAGGGTGCAGGTAGAGAGGGGGAAATGGGGCTTTCTTGATGCTGGGTGTCCCTTACCAGAGGAGGATCTGGGAACAGGATCCAGCCTGGTTTTCCCCTCTCGTGCATGGGATTAGTCCTTCTGGCAGCAGGCTTCAGGGGGACCCTTTCTTGGGAAGGGTTGTCAGGGTGTGGAGGCAGTGGCAACAAATGAATCCCATTCCTTCCCACTGGGGAGTTTGGGAATGAAGCCCAGGAGGTAGAGGTATCGGGTGGGAAAGGGACCCATTTGGCATGGTTCCTCCACTGCAATAAAGGAGGCATTTTTGGATCCCACACACAGCCAGGTTCGGTGGTGTCCTATTATCTTGCCCCGCAACGGTTATTAAGTGAGGTTATGTGGCAGGTTTAAAGATCCTTTGGTGTTACCTGCTGCAGTGCAGCTTAATGGGAAAACTGCTTTGTTTCCATTTGATTTTTGCCTACATACACACGGGCTTGGTTTCTTATGTGGGGTTGGCACCCTCATTCATGTCTTGTGGCACAGGTGACCCAGTCTTCCAGCTTGAATGGATCCAGTTAAGAGCTCAATCCTTCTCTGGACACTCGACAATTATGTAGTGGCCTGCAGATTTATAGGTGTCAGGCAGTCTAGTTGCCTGTTTGACCCTCCCAAAATACTGCTGAAATGTACTGTCGTTGCTGTGAATGCTCGGCTCAGTTTAAAATGCTTTGCTTTTCGGTAGAGAGCAGTACATAACTTTCGATTTCTGTGCCCTCCTTAATTAAGTATTAGAATCAGCATTTGGGAGAGGAAACTTTAATTACTTGACGTGCTTTGTTTCACTGGATCTGAATACCATTTAATCCATTGCCTTTCAAGTTGTCTGAAGATGAGCAGTACTGAATACTTCAGAGCAAAGGATCTTTATGGAAAGATCAAACTATAAGAGTCATGATTCCTCAAAATAATCCTTTGCAAACTAAATACCTAGACTTTATTTATTTATTTATTTAGTCCGATGTGAAAACTTATTTATTTTGGAAATCATTTAAAATAATATCAGACTGTTTGAATACAGTCATTTTACAAAGATAAGAGTGAAAATTAATGGCTAATCTTTAAACTGCCTGCCTGCAGCAATATTCCTAACAGCTATTGCACAAGGTCACGTAGGAACCTAGAACAGCTGAAAACCATGATTCCGGAGTCGGAATGCCATTACCTCTAACTTCAGATGCCCTTGTCTGTCTTGTTCCTTTGTGGTATTGTTCTGAAGACTCAATGCTTAATATTAAGCTGATTTCCTTAGTAATTAAAAATGCATTAAAACTTGATGTTCCTTCAGACTTTACATGATATAATGAAAACATGTACCTGTGAACTTCTGGAGGGGGTGAGGGGGAAGGATTTTTATGTAAGTAGAACATACTTTCTGTAAAATCTTAGCAACTGGATTATTGGCCTGAAAAGATCAGATTTTATTTTGATTTTTGTGCAGTGTCTCACTGATATCAACAGGAGTTCTGCCTACACAATAAAGGAGGAATAGCCCTCTGACTGCACCACTCTTTGTGAAGCATTTTAATGTATTTAGTTTGAACATTTAACTTGAGAATCAGATTGGCATGTTCTTTGTTAATGGGTCATACGGTAGGGATTACCACATTGCCATAAGCAGTTGTATCATTCTAAAATCAGATTTGCATTGAGAACTCTCATGTCTCATGACTGGACACATCTCATGACTAAACAAAAAGAAAAAGAAACAACAGGACTCCATTGTGCATAAAGGTTTTGTCATAGAACCTAGTTCAGTGGAAGACTACTCTGTAGGAATCTAAGAATGGCGGATGTTTCACTAAAGCAATGATGTGCATGCGACTAACTGGTCCATTAAGTTCATGGATACATTGGCTACAAGTTCTACATAGTGAATGGCTGTATGAGCCACTACTGTGGCTGTAATAGCAACTGCAGACTGAATTTGTGGATATCTTCCATCCTGGTCTGAAATCAAGACCAGGATTCTCTAACACAAAGGGTTGCAATCTGTCTGACAGGCATGCCACAAATTAGTCCCATACCCTCCCTGAGTGGTACTTTGACCCCATTCTCCTCCTGCCTGATCAGTTAGTTTGCTTTCTGCTTCCCGCCTTGTGCTCCCTTGCCCAATCAGCTCCTTGGTTTTTTGCTCCTTGCCCTATCTGCCACTGTGTTGCCAAATGCCCGTCTCTTCCCAGGTCTACTGTGTGCTACACATAGCTGCTACTCATGCCACTTGTACCATGTGTGCCACAGGGTGGCTACCCACACTCTAATAAGTTTTACTAGCCTCTTGTGTTAGACCTGTCTGTTACAGCTGCTTTTTGAAAAGACTGTGGGCATTCAAGACTGTCATCTTAACATGATTTTTATTTCTTACCTATTTATATCTTTGATAAC
Source organism: Gavialis gangeticus (assembly GCF_001723915.1). Lineage (NCBI taxonomy): Eukaryota > Metazoa > Chordata > Crocodylia > Gavialidae > Gavialis > Gavialis gangeticus. Next base: position 18,571,832 of record NW_017729030.1, read on the forward strand.
CTTAGAAGTAGGTTATCAACCTACTGAAATCAGTATTTCATTCTGACTGGTTTATATGAGAGGATCCCAATGAATTAAGAAACAAACATGAAGTACCAAGCATTATGAGTACCTTGTAAAACACAATTAAGATAAGAACCGTCTTAAATCCCTGCATTATACTTTTATCATCAACATTTCACACAACAGCTTCCAAAAATAAATTTTACTAACAAGTCACTGAGAAAATCAAAACTTTTATCAAAATTTCTTCCTGGCATTGATGGTCAGTCTGTTACTAGAGATGCAAATGTTTATGTGAGGTTTGTCAATGCACATTACTGTCTATGTGATGCTGTAGAAATTGTTAGTACACGTGGAGAGCTGCAGTTTCTTTTTTACACCTGTTGTCTTGTCTAGAAAATGCTTCTCACTTAAACAGTCCTCCTTATCACCTTGATTATTAAACATGATAAGCATTCTTATTTTCTCTTCTCCTGTTTACAGAATGTTCCCTTACTTCTCCTTCTCAACAGGAAACCAAGCATTCAGTTTTCCAACTACCAGACTTCCTTTTATTTTCCTGGCCAACCTCCTCTAGTGTCTACAACAGACTTTCCTTTCTCTTCTATATCTTGGACACATTTTAAGTCTTTCTTCCCAGCATACTTCAGAAAATACATAATTATGAATGCCAAACAGCTCTTACCACAAAGAGACTAGGATCTGCGAACAGTCAGGAGCCACGTGCTTTCCTTTAGCCAGCTGACATGGAAGACATCAGGTTTTTGGACAGGCTTCCTCCCATCAAATGTTGCCAAGAGTTTCTCTCAACCCACCAAGATCAACTGCCCATCTCAAGGACCTAACTTGAATAAATCCGTTATCAATTTATCAGTGATCTACCAGGGCATTACATTTGAATGCCCGGAGCTATTAGGGACTTTGCTGTAAAAATATACTGCATGTGTTCAACAGTGGTGTTCCCAAATGAAATAGCTCCCCAAACTTTCATCACGGCTTAATTTTAGTTTGTTAGGGTCAAAATCTAATGTTGTGTTTGATTAATATGCGTGCACTAAAGAAAAAAATGAAATAACCAGTTCCTCTTTGTTTTGTATTTACAACTTTAAAAATCAAACATATATTTGCAATCATTAACAGAAAATATCTTTCAGCTAACATTGTGGCAAATTTAATGAAAAGTTTATAATGGATAGTGTTTCTAAATGTTGATATTTTTTCTTGATTATCATGTTTTATTTGTTTGGTAAATTATGGCTGGTTGAGGGAATAAAAAGAGTGTGCTATGAAAATTTATTTTGTGAAGAACTCTATGTGCCCAGAATGAAATCCAGTGACTATGAGAGATCTGGTGGTTTGGAGCCTCTAAGGCCAGTACAGCTGGCAGAATTTAAATAAGTTGACTTCAAAATTTAAAATGAATAGGAAGTGCAAGTGTAGACTTAAGGCTTAAATGCTCAGTGTACTTCCTCTGTGTGAATTTTTTTCTAGTCTTCAAACTTGCCTATTGCTTTATAAAGCAAATCTCATATGAAATTTCCTTTACCATGGTTGCTCCAGCAGACTCAGTGGATCAGAGTAAGGGAGAGCACTTTGCACTGGTAGCTGTAGCTCAGCAAGTGTCTTAAAGAGCCTTAGCTGTACGTATAATTTGAAAGTGATACTAGAGAGAAAAACCAAAACTTTTCAGTTACGTTTTAGTGAAGAATTATGTGCATTACTGTGAAACTACAAACTCTAACAATGACCAAGATCATCCCTTAAAATAGAAATATTAATGATTTTTTTAACCTGTAGTTTTATGAAACTCATCATATAATTCAGTGTCTTTTGTCATGTATGTGGGCAGAGCTTTCATTTGTGTTTGTTCTAAAGTACCCAAAGTTTTATTTACTAGGAGCAGCGTGCCAAACTAAATACATTCTAAACCAGTAAGTTTTTGCTAAATATGTTAAAGATGACATTTTTTTAGATCCACCTAATGGAGCTAGCTAGAGAAAAATGTCTAGTTACCTAGTTCAGCCTGATTTTGAAAACAACTGGAATGTATGGTTTCATTAGCATCCCCATGTTAGGTATCAGATAATTTAGATATTTTTGTTTCCATTAATTACTGCATATAGACTATTGAAAGTAGATCTGAAAACATAGTACTGAAGCTTTGTCAATGGAAAGTAAGGCTGAGATTTTGATTTCTGAGAAGATTTTACAATCAGTAAACAATATGGCCCAAATACGATTACAAAAAATAAAGCCAAATTAATTAAATTGATTTTCCAGGATAACCATTTTAGAATTAACGTTCTAATGCACATGCACATCATACAATAAAAACTAAATGTTGTTTTCCTTTTGTTGGCCATATGCTATTTTCAGCCAAGGGGGAGGGAGTGAGGTTGAGGAGGGAACTTCTGCCTCCTGTTTAATTGGCTGCAGCCTCCAGCCCATGCTGAGCCTAGCCTCCTGATGTGACTGGTGCCTGTCTGCCATCACTCCAGCACTGACCTGTAGTAAGCACCCAAGGCTCATGCCCTGGTTATTCAGCCCTAGTTACACTACTGAGTGGCCCTACTATGTACAGCAGTATTACGACACAAATCAGCCATTTGTGTTAGATACAGTTTGTTTATTCACTCCTAGATGAGAACAGGGTTTAATAAAATGTTGTTTTTATTACTGATACTTACATTTGTTTCACATACAGAGTTGAGTACTCAATTCAGGTGCAGCACAACTTGCAAACTTTGAATTCTGTAGTTTATTTTAAACACTTACTTGAATCAGTATTCTCACATTTGTAAGGCCTAGATTTTGAAATCTTACTCAATTCAGTGACACACAAGTAGTCCCACTGAACTCTGTTGTAAGTGGTGTACCATCATATCTGTGTGAGAGAAAGTTTGTGCAATTTTATGAAAACAGTCATTCACCGTATGTACTTACTTCATTTTGGGGAAATAAACTGGTTTTGTAACAGCTTTCAAGAAAAAAAAAAGTATTTGCTTTAAAAATAAATAAAAGTGACTAGTGTATTTTTTACCTGTAGCTAAGCTCAGGGAAATATCAAGCATGCCTGAACCAGTGAAGGGGATCAAAGAAGTGGTCTGGTGCACTGCCTGATGTGGATTATGTAAGATGATAGGAGGAATCAGTATTTTGGAGAGAGGACACTTTGTTCACATTCAGAGCTGGAGTCGCTCTTGCAATCTACTTGGTGCTGATGTCAGCAGGTGCACAGGTTTGTTGAGAAGGTGGAGATTCTGAATGCTATTGTAACTGGCAAATACCAATTTGAGATGTGTACATGTGTGGGTGCTAAATGGGTATACCTCCTACAGCTCCCTTGTGGGCTGGGGAATAAACCTGGCCTACCAAATGCAGACAGAAATATATTTCCTATGCCTCCTCTTCCACTGCTGCTGAATAAAGCTTCCTCTTCCCTCACTCCCAACTTTAAACAGAATAAGGCATGATCTAGTTATTAGAATATTTCTTGGTTTCTGGCACTGATTTAATACAGTTAGTTGTGATTGTATAATAAAAAAGCAGAAATAAAAAACAGTATAATAACAACAAATCTTTAAAAAATCTATCTTAATGGACAAGCTGTTAAACTTTTTTTCCAGCTGTTACTTCTTATATTTGAAATTTGGCTAAAAGTCACAATGTACAAAATTGTTAGTGCCTGTCAATGCCTGTGGCAGGTTGATAAGATTAGTTTGTATCACTCAAGGATACCTGTCCAAATAAAATATGTTAAATGCAGAAGCACACAACTGATGAGAGTTCTAAGTGTATTTAACTCACTGAGTAGGTTAACGATATGTATTATGAGTTTACCTGTGAACCCGATTCAACAAAAAATTCTTTTCTACTGCAGGGATGTAGTTAGCTTTGTTAGTCTGAAGTCAAGCACAAGGCAGGGCAGCGTGGCACCTTAGGCTGCATCCAGATATGCTGGGTTGTATGGCTTGTGGAGCAGCAAACCTCTTTGTGACACCACAAACCACACTGGAAAATATTAAAATGTGCTCCGTGCTACAAATTTGCAGCATGGGGCCAAAATTTGCTACCGGGATTTCCCAGTAGCAAAAAAAGGAAAAAAAGAAACAACAAGGAAGGAGCTTCACAGAGCTGAGCCAGTGGGGTAGGAGTAGTG
>NW_017729030.1:18580993-18585625 GCF_001723915.1 Gavialis gangeticus
TTAGCTTTGTTAGTCTGAAGTCAAGCACAAGGCAGGGCAGCGTGGCACCTTAGGCTGCATCCAGATATGCTGGGTTGTATGGCTTGTGGAGCAGCAAACCTCTTTGTGACACCACAAACCACACTGGAAAATATTAAAATGTGCTCCGTGCTACAAATTTGCAGCATGGGGCCAAAATTTGCTACCGGGATTTCCCAGTAGCAAAAAAAGGAAAAAAAGAAACAACAAAAAGTGGCATAACACATGCATAACAAGTGTGTGCCAGCACACAGAGGACGGGGCATCCAGAACAACACTCTGTCTGCCACTCATGCTTCTGTGCTACCTGACCCATGCATCTGCTGCTCCAGGCAACTAGGTGAGACTACTGGGACCAGCACTAGTGCTGGCCCCAGCCTCCTGCTCTCCCTGGCTGACGAGCTGGGGGAAGCTGGGAAAGAGAACCTTGTCTGTTGCTGGACAAATTGTCCTGCAACGAAACACACATGAAGGGGCATGCACTGCAGTAATTTGTGCCACTGCAAATGCACACCCCTGCATGTCTGGATATGACCTTAGAGGCTAACTGGTTTAGAAATGCATAAACTTTCATAGGCAACAGCCTGCTTTACCAAATGCTATTACAGCGATGTGCTTTGTAGCGAAGAACATCTTTTCAGCACCTGGTAACACCTTAAAACCACCAGATGGAGCTAGTATAGAACACAAGCTCTCTCTAACTCAAGGATTGGCAACCACCCCTAGATACACTGGATTTGGTCCACAGAGTAGGAGCTTCAGAGGCAGGAGTCTTCAGCAGTGGGAGGCTTTGCCTGGACCATGCTGTGCCATGCTGCGTCCAGGGGCTTTGTTCATGCTGTGCTGCAGCTAGACAGCAGAGAGAGGCAGTGGCAGTGACGGTAGCTGGGTTCTGGCTTTGATCTGCCTTTGACCTAGGCAGGGTAATTCAGTCCTACCACCAGAAGGCATTGTTGATCTCTGCTATGTTTTCTTCTAAGAGCAGCTACATCATGGAGAAATGCTAATTGTTGGCTGTGGTGCATTTCCCTTTAGAGGCTGATCGAAAGTCGGGGTTTTTTAGGATGTAGACATATAACACATTTACATCAGTGTATTTTACATTACTTTTGCACACCAGTATGGACTACACTAAGAACCAGAGCTGATCTATGAACAGTTAGCCATTTCAGGGCAGATACACACACTGCTTTTACAGTAGATGCTAGTATGACACCTTGTCAGTAGACAGTGGGTGAACAGGTAATATACTCTGTTTGCCTTGAAGAAAGAGTTAGCCTGAGGTAGCTGCAGACACATGACACTTATACCTGTGTAATGTTCTTTGGTATAGATTTACCTCTGATTTTTTTTTTTAAATAAGTCTATACCATATTCAAGTATGTTACATTGATGTAGGAGTTTACTTTTTCTGTGCAGTTTTTGTTTACACCAGAGTAAGGGACAATTACACTGGAGTAAATATGTCATTATTATTATTGTTATCATTCTTGTAATTGTTATTATGACCATTATTACAGTTGTTGTTATAGTAAATGTTATCATGCCTTATATCTTGCCTTATCTAGAAAGACTCAAAATGTCTTATAATAAATGACAAACAATTTTTTGTATTCTTAATTGTGAACTGTATTAATTTAAAGAATTTCTAAACATATGTCCAAACCCTTAGGTGAATCTGCTATTTAGAGATTACATACTTGCAAACAGAGTGCATTACAAAGTGCCAAAATATTACAACATTTAGCTAAATTCACTACCTAAAAGTTTATTTTAGTAAATTGTGGGGTTTGAGAACTGGAATCCAGGGAGAGTGGAATTTATGAGAAGTGTTTATGTGTTCTAAAGTTGTATGCATAAATAGGGATCAAATATTGAAATTAATAGAATTTTGGGCATTTCAGACCTTTTCTTAATGATAAAATAACCAGTAAAAGCTTCCCTGCTCCAAGGACTTGTCAGGTTCACTTGGACTCCTTTATTGTTTATTTCTTATACTGCATTCCTATACACTTTGTTTAGACTTGACTAGGAAAGGGAATTGATGCAGATGATAAAACTGGCAGTCTTGAAGGCCTTTCTTGCTCTGTGAGGATATTCTGAAATCCCCAGTGCAATTTCCTTCATTTTATACTATGTGGGAGCATCTAGCCATCATGAATGGCTAGTGCCTCTTGAAACTGTGGGGGGGTGGGTACAATTTGTGGTTGGCAGTGTTGGCAGAGGGGTGGCAAGTGGTGACCGCCCACAGAAGCCAGCAGCGGTGGGAGAGGGGTTTGTTAGTGGTGATTGCCTACAGAAGTAGGCATTGGCGAGACCGTCCCTCCTTTCCATCTTTCCTTTGAACAGCTTTCCTTTGTACCTTTCTTCACCAAATTCATTCTTCTTATGCTTGACTGAGACAGGAAACTAGGAACAGGGATCACTGGCTTGAGATAAGGCAGTTTACTTCACTCTGTTCCCATTCTCATTTACTAGTTTACATACCTATCCATTACTATATTCCTGGTCTGTTAATTTATGCATTTTCCACATATATCCTCTTCCCTGCCTTTCAGATCATTTCTGTATCTGCACATTTTTTTCCTCCTTCATTCACAGCTGCTGTATACATGCAGTTTACACATTTAGTTTGCTATGGACTGCCAGGAGGGGAGGGCCCATGTGGGTATCATCTGATAACCATTTCCTGCCTTGTTACTCCATTTTATTTACTAATTGGTAGCAAAGAAGAACAGGGAAGCAATCATAAGGACAAATTATTGCTGTTGGATAGAGGAAATGATCAGCTGGGATTCCTGTTCCTATACCTATTCCTGCAGTTGCTCCATCTACTGGTAGACTAGAGGAAAGTTTGACACACTAAAGTCTAGCCAGACAAGGTTCTTTGGGTAAATCTGGTATCTTTTATTAGACCAACCCAAATCGTTGGAAAAAATCTTTTTTGCAAGCTTTCGGATATAAATACCCTTCATCAGGCTTAGGAAGCATCTGCAGTTAGTATTTGTGTTCTGCCTGGATGGAATGAATAGTAGAGAAGCCAGAGGTTGGGCTGGTATGCATGCAGGAAAGCCAGTCAGTGAAGATGTAAACTGAGGAGTCAGTGGGTGGGAGACAGGTTGGCAGTGGGAGGGTGGGGAATGAATGTAGCTGGTAAATAATGGAGAGGTACCTGGGGTTTAGCCAAGTACCAGGACTGTCCAAAAAGCAGCCTGCAAGTTGCATGCAGCCCACATGTGATTGATTCATGGTTTGCAGATTCCTACCAGGCTCTCACTCCTGTATTGTTCCTATTGCTGCTGTAGTTGGATTCTCTGGGCTCCTGCTCTCTCCTCCAGCTTCCGCTTCCTGCCCCCACCTTGGGAGTGGGCAAGTATGGCTTGCAGGTGGCCAAGGTGCCTGTATGGTGGGGTGGCCCTGTGGCACGTGGTGCCCAGCTGCTTAGAAGTTGGGCAGCCTTCCTGTAGAGGATAGGCTGCTCTTGGGAAATCTGTTTACCTTTCTGAGTAGGCCAGGTGTGGTTTATGTCCGTCTTCTTACTCTCTTTTGCACAAAAACTCAGTTCATTGGGCCAGTGAATGCAGTGTCTGACACTGTAGCCAAGTGACTTAACTGGGATGTGAAAGCTCTATAGGGGGCATTGAGAAAACGTACTCCCAAAATAACTGGCAACCTGTTTTTAGGAATTTACCTGGGAAGCGGGAAACTGTGGTTCAGTCATTGTTCTGAAGCAGGCAGGGGAGACATCTGAACCTTGCTTTAGTCACTGGGGTATTCTGAAGTAGTTGACGGAATGACTATTTTTAACCAATATTTTCATTTCTAGGGAAAGTTTTGGTTTTGGTGAGTTACTATTTTCTGATTAAAACATATATTTAAAAAAAATCCTGATTACTACTAAACATAAGTTATTTTTTAAAAGATGCTGAGCACTCACAACTATCATTGACTTAAAGTATCTATTTATATATTTCGGCATCTAACTTAAAGCCAAGTTGAAATTTTTGGCCTGGAGGTTCTGTAGAACAATTTTGAACCAACAAGAGTTCTGGATTGCAGGTATTTTTTCAGCTGTTAATGTATCAAGTGGGTTTTACAGAGATAAACATTAAAAAGATACTGGGAAATTTCCAGATACATATATATAAAAAAATCTGTTCTAAACTCGTAGTAAATGGAAAATGTCTCTATTGACTTCTGTGGAATTTGGAATAAGCCCCAGTATTGTACAACTGGCTTATGCAGTAATTAATTTGCTGTAATAATAGTATTTCTAATACTGTAATGCTTTGTAATATTTTGGAAGGTGGGTATGTGGTATTTTTCTATGAAAGCTATGCAGGCAGGATTCGTATTAACTTTTCAGAGGTGGTATCAACCTACTGTAGAGGAAGTCATGATACCCAGCTTTGTTGGGAGAGACAATAGCAGAAGTATCCATTGTTTGTCTTAAGGGTGATACTACTACCAGGTCACAAAATCCTTAGAAGTAGGTGTAGCAGTGGACGTAGTCTTTCTGACTTTAGGAAGGCCTTCGACATGGTCTCTCACCCCATTCTCATTAAAAAACTGGGGGACTGTGGCGTCGACACCTACACAGTCAGATGGGTCACT
>NW_017729030.1:18590625-18593242 GCF_001723915.1 Gavialis gangeticus
TTCTGGACGCCGCACTTAAGGAGGGATGTGGACAACATGGAGAGGGTCCAGAGGAGGGCCACTCACATGATCAGGGGGCAGCAGGGCAGGCCCTATGAGGAGAGGCTATGAGACCTGAACCTGTTCAGCCTCCACAACACAAGGCTGAGGGGGGATCTAGTGGCCTGTTACAAACTAGTCAGGGGGGATCAGCAGGCACTGGGGAAGTCCCTGTTCCCCCAAGCACTACCAGGAGTGACCAGGAATAATGGTCACAAGCTGGCAGAGGGAAGATTCAGGCTAGGTATCAGGAGGCGTGACTTCACTGTCAGGGTGGCTAGGATCTGGAACCAACTTCCAAGAGAAGTGGTGCTGGCTCCTACCCTGGGGGTCTTTAAGAGGAGGCTGGATGATCACCTTGCCGGGGTCGTTTGACCCCAGTACTCTTTCCTGCCATGGCCGGGGGCAGGACTCGATGATCTGCTCAGGTACCTTCCGACCCTACCAACCAAGCAACTACTTGCTGGGAATTGGAGGGATTTTGTTATTAGGAATCTAATTGGTATCTGGAGGCTGAAACCCTTTTACCCTGCTAGTTAAAAGGCCTTTCATCCCACATATCCTGTCCTATAGGTCCTTTCCCTGAAGCCGACTGATCTTGCATAGCAGTATGTGGGAAGTGGAGGAAATTTATTTATTATTTATATTCAGTAATAAATGATTTATTTATTCTTTGTACTCCTGTAATCCCAATCAGACCAGACACCATCATATTGGGTACTCTGCAAAGATAAAGGAAGAGGTTAATTGCAGGGAGGTAAGGTCTTACTAGTAATTTCATTGCCTGATCAGGACATATTTAAACAGTCTCATCCAATCCAAAATGGGAAAAAATACAGGGAAGGACAAAGGTAAAAAAATATACTTACATGGATTAGTTATATGTACAAGTTGCATGTAAAAAACCCCCAAACAAACCATTTTTAAAGCATAAAAATATGTACTAACAATTCCATAAATCCTTGCTTGCCCCTTGTGAATATGATATCCTGTCTCCTGGGTAAAATTTCAGCAAGAGCAAGAGGAATTGAGGTTTGAAAGGCAGTGTTATATAATCGGCGTTTCAAATGGCTTGGGACTTGTATTCAAGGGATTCATTTTTTTCCTCATTGCACAGAACCATCAAGGGAAAGGAGCAGATTCAGGATAAAGTATTGTTGTTGGGAACATATTTACAATGGTCTTCCTCACATCCCTTCGGTCTGGTCACTGTCTCCTTAAAGTGAAAACATAGGCGTTACTGTTTTCCCCCTTTTTTTTATGACATAATGTCTTATTTACCTAGATGGGTAAATTTACCATGTGGGACTTCCTGGGCATCCAGGAAATCTGTAGATATGGGCTGCTGGTTGGGCCACTAAGGAAACTCTAAGGAAAGCACTCTTAAAGACAGTTAAGAAATTTCTCTCTCAAAGCTAATAATTTTGTGAGCTGGACTGTAGTCTGTTACATAATAATCTATGTCAACTAAATACTGTAGTTTACTTTTAAGTACAGTGCTAATGTTTCCTTTGTAATAAATGAATATTATTCTAATTGGTATAATTATGATAATTGGTTTACATCAATTCATTGCTCATTTAGGTTTTACTATTGACTCAATTTCATCTGAGTATGAGAATGATTTAAATTACATTTTCATGGTTTTGTTTCAGAATATAGACATTTATATTTACCTGATCTCTGTCTGACTTCTTTACTTTTCATTATCTCTACAGTTATAATGACATAGCTAGACACTATGTAGTTAGGGGTGCTGTAACCAGAAATAAAATATCAATTTCAAACCATTTTAATAATAATTTTTTGTATTGGGAGAGTGTCCAAAATGGTTTTTAGGTGCTTTTCAAATGCAAAGGAAGCCACAAGCCTTTTTTGCAAAAGTGAATGCACACACAGATTTAATAGTAGGTACTTGTGTTGATAGTGATGGGTTTTTTCTTGTTTATTTATTGTTACAACCAAGTTGTGCCTAGTAACTTCTGCCCTGACAGCTGCAGACTTTCCATTTTCCTTTTTGGGACTGGTTCTTCCCTTGACCCAGACCAGTGGCTATGCCTACTCCCCATCTCCCGGTTTTTAGTTAAGCAAACTAAATTTTCCTTTCTTGCCCTCTTCCCTTCAAAATTAACCCCATTATCTTATCACTGGTCTGACCACAATCTCTTTTCACTGTTGACCTAGAGATTAGCAGAAAGTATCTCCGCATCTCCAAAATCTGGATGCTACAGTTTTAGCACTGGCTAAGATCACTACACCTCAGAATGGGGGTAAAATTGACACAAATGGCATACCTGACTCTAAATCAGGATCTGGATCTTCATGGGGATTTCAGTTTCTTATTTAGAGAAGCATCTGAACAGTAATGTGTATTCCTAATATTATATACCAGTTGTGGACAGCAACTCCAGAACAAACTTTGCTAGGTGAGGCTTGTTCAAAAAATGATATAATAAAACAAATGAACAAAAATTAAGAAGTTAATTAGAAAGAAGTTAAAAGGAGCAGTCAGAAATATGAAAGGCCTGCAGGCAGTTTGTTTAAATATACCATGTTAGAGGCTCAGGGAAAGTGTGTA
>NW_017729030.1:18598242-18604469 GCF_001723915.1 Gavialis gangeticus
AAAAAAAATCTTCCAGTGTCCTTCATAAGTAACCTTTCACAATAGAAGATGTATGGATTAGTCAAGCGTGCAGTCATCTTTTTAGGAAACTGAATTATGTTGTATTGCATTAGAGATCACAGAGCTCCCATATGTTTCATGCACATATAGCTATCCCAAGTCCTCTATGTTGCAAATGAGACCTTTGTTCCTTGTCATTTCTGTATATTCCTTGGTTTTCATGTATAATGTATCTTTAAAAGGCCAGAACGCCTGCACAAAATAAGGTCTATTTAAAAAGAAAAGAAAAGGTGAAGACAGTTGAAAACGAAAGGTCAAAAGGGCATAAACTGCTCTAAAAAAAGATGGCAACATCCATTGTGTGCAATAATATGTGACATTCTGACATTTGTAAAAGGCAGGAAAACAGATTTATTTGGGGATATACTTTCAAATCTAAATTCTGAGAAATCAAAAAATGCCTTGTGACGAAGAGTAACTGTCATTGATACTGAAGACAAGGAGTTACTTTAGTTGAGCTGAATAGATGAAAACTTGACAGCAAACATCATCAAAACATTATATGACAGATAGCAAACATCATCAATGCATTATTATTTTTATTATTTCCAGCTTATGTCTAGGATCTGACAGCTCTGATATCTTTTGCCCTGCGATCATGCATTAATGTGAAGTATTAAAATTTACTCACTCTTTGGGGGATGAGGTCAGAAATAGAACAAAGAAACTCTTTCTTACTGTTTTAATTCTTCTAGATCCTTGGCTGTCATCTGATGGTGTGACATGGGGATAGCTTGTACCACTCTGGAGCTGGCTGCGAGCGGGAGGGCGGGGGGGAGTTTAAGGCTTTCTTCTTGCCATCGGAAAGTTGATTTTAGAAGGAAAACCCAGTCTGAGTGAAAGGAGGTTGTTGCTAGTGGTCCCAGAAACATGGGCTTTCAGATTTTTCAAGTGGCTCCCCACGCTGGGCCTGTAAAATCATGCTGGGGCATCCAACCACTTAAGGTTTCTTCTCAAAGTCTATTGCACGGACATCAAAATGAGCTCTCATTTTGCTCCCCTGCTGCTGCCCACAGAGTCAAGCTGCTGTCTCAGGCCTCTCACTGGGAGAAATGGTTTCAAATCAGCAGTGCTTGCTGATACCAGGTTAAGCAAGGGTTGCTGGTATTACCTGGACCCTGTGAGAGGTTTCCTCCCTCCCAGCAGAGGGAGGCAAAACACCCCAGCTTCGTCAGGGGAGTCATCTCTGTCACTTCACTCCTGAGTGAAATACTGGTGTCAGATGCAGATCAGGAGGGTGCCTGCTTGTGCAGGGGGGCCGTAGGTAGGCCTTGCTCCCTTGAGGGTGCGGGTTTGCTCCCTGCGCCCCCTTTGTGCAAGCAATTGGCTCCTTGCTCCTCTCGACGTGTCCGTCTGCATGTCTGCTGCTGGGCCAGGGCAGGCTGGGACTGAGCTGCTGCCATTCTCTGCCCCCTCCTCCTGGGTCCCAGACCCGGTCCCTTTTTCTGACAGCTTTGATTTGAGATCTCCTCTCCTGCCCCCCTACCGGTGCTCAGCAGCACCCCGCGGTGCAGCCAAACCCACGGACTGGCACTACAGGTAATGGGATTTCTTTTCTTGCTGTGTCCCCTATTCGGCCTCGCTCAAGCCTAACGCTCCTCCTGCCTCTGTTCAGCAAATGGTAGCAGAGGGGACACATCCCGATCAGTTGGTCACACTGCGCATTGCTTTCTCTGAGCAGAATAGTAGTGGGAGCAGGGCCACTGTTTCCAAAGAAATACATTAAGCTGCACTGGTATAATTTTAAATTCATACTGATAGTTGTTTAATCTTGTTTTTCCCCCTCCCTTCCCATCGCTGGCATAAATTCATCGCTTGAGATTACTGCTGCTTGTGCAACAGGGCTGGAGCAATTTGAGAAACAGTGTGTGTAGACTTGAGCATGTGTCAGGAGACTTCCCCAGGAGAGCCACAGCATACCAAGATCTATTCTAGGGAGTGTACGATGTTTTCCAAACCCTGTGTGGTTGCAGGAATACAGGAGGAAAAAAAAGAAACACTGTTGTATTTGGCTTTAGATATCCTGCCGTGAAATGTACAATGAAATGTAAGATCCAAGAAATATAAGATCTTACAGCAAGGTTTCTAATCCCTATTATTCAAATACACAGGAAAACTTAACCAAAATCCGTTCACTTTCTACTATACCACACCCCTGGGGTAATTGCAACTGAATTCTTGATTATATTGCATGATCCTGAACCTTTTTTTTTTCTGGCAATGCGTGTGAGTGAGCTGTTAATATTTCATTGAGAGGCTTCCTAGACTTGATTGCATGAATCTCAGTTGTGATGAAATCCTTTGAACTGTACCTTGAGAATCATGGGTTGCACAGCATTTAAATTACATAAAAGAATATTTACAAAGGGGGCATATCATCAAGACTTTTTGATGGGAGTGATGTAGCCCTATGAAATATATTTTGTATGGATATCACTGTCTTGGTGGTGTTGTGATACCAAACACTTGAAATTATGATAACCCTTTGGCCGGACCCTGTGAGTCTTAGGTTCTCATTGACTGATAGTGAACTTTTCTTGGGAAGGTGCGTGAACAATCCTACAGGACATTAATAGAATGACCCTTTTATCTTTTTGGAAGCAGTTATCTCCCAAGTAGGCCATCCTGACATTGTCTTCAGTGACTCCTTGAGCATGAAGCCTCATAAGCAGTTGCTTCAAGAATTCATTGGCATGGTTCTTCTAGGAATTTTATACCTTTCTTTTCATTGTTTAACATTTGCTTATTACAACAGCTTCCCTTGCATTTTTAATGTCCATATATGTTTTCTTTAGGAATAATCCTGTAAAATTTCCTGTTTTAAGGCTGCACCTGCTCTCTCTCTCAGATAAGATTTATTTCAAGATTATCCATTCTAGAGTTGTGTGTAAAAGGTAATACTGACAGTTTTAAAGGTGAAAGAGGAGTGTGTCCTTTTTAAGTACCGTGCATTTGATGCTGTTTGTCCTTTGTAATTTTTTTGATTGTAAAAGCTTATTTAGTCTACCTGTAAGCATGATAAAAACTGTTGTGTAAATAAGTAGGTAGGCCTTGCTCCCTTGAGGGTGTGGGTTTGCTCCCTTCTTCAAGCCTGTGTTCAGGCTCATGCCTTGACTTAAATGAGAGCCTGGAGTTGTAGAGGACAGTTTGTCCTAGGACACAATTCATAAAAATTGTAACATAAAATAACTTCATCATAAACATTCTTCTCCTTAAGTGAGCCACAGTAAGGTACATGATGCAAGAACCTTAAATAGTTGGCAGTTGTTTGTACTGAATCCTGCTCTGGGATAATACTCCAAGATTTTGTAGGTCTGTAAACTTCTGGTAAGTTGAATCCCTGCAAAAATTACATTTGCTTCAATAAAGTTGTGGCAGGTATGAATTGCTTACTAGCTATCTTAGCTTCAGATTCACAACTTTCTATTTAAAAGCCCCCCTTTGGTGGCTCAGACTGAAAGTAGTTTTCATAAATGGTATTGGCCCTATTTATCTACAGGCAACAGACAGCAATCTTACAAACATAGGCTCCAGTCTTGCAACTAAATACTTGCAGGTATATCAGACCAGCTGCATTTTTACAGATGCCACATCATAAATTGACTGCTTGCTTCCACATGTTTGACCTGGTGGGAAGTGGTAATTTACTCTCGCAATAGCTTCTATCATTTGTTTTCTTCTGAAGCTGCAGAATTAATTAGTGCTAACTGTCCACCATTATGGTATTGTCTTGCATCTTCATCAAGTGTGAATGCTGCAGGTTGACTGATGTTAGATCTGAAAACATAAATCCAAACAAACATGCTGATTTTCTTCCCCTCTGTTTAAAGAAGTATTTTTAGGGGGAAAAAACCAGAAAGTAAGTTCTTACATTCTTTTGTGATCTTTTTGGAGTGCCACTTGGTCATATTGGCTTAAAATGCCTGCATCCCATTCTTTCAGCGTCAGCATGAAACCATTCTATTAGCAATATAGGAAAGAATTATGGTGGTTTTCTTTTTCCCATGCAATATACTCCAAGGTAATTCTTCAGACCATTTCTGGACTGGGGATACATAGACGCACCTCTGGCAGTCAGTAGAGTTAGACCAAATATTAGTTTGGTCTTCTACCCTCATTTCCAAGGTGTTGGAAATATGATAAAATAACTGGTACCTTTCACTTAATTCTATTCAAAAGTTTTCTCTGTAAGGTTTTAGTAATGACCTTCCATAATACAAAAATCTATTTTGTTTAAACATTCTGGTATCCAACTATTAAAAAATGATACTTTTCCTGATTCTTTAGAATTCATTGTTAGACTTAACTCTGTTTTGTTTTATTTTCTATGTAACATAGTCTTTCTAAGTTATACTCTTTCAGTAGTTTTTGTGAATAGTGTTAACAGTGATCATCCTAGCCATGATATAGCACTTTGATTAGTATATCTCACAGTGCTTTACAAAACTGTCAGCAATATTACTAGCAATTGTCTCTCAGTTCCAGCTGCTTCTTTGCTGAATATCTTACCTTTGTTCCCTTTTATAGTGATGCATATGCTATATACTGCATAACACTTCCCTAAGCAGCTTTTAGTTATCATCTGAAACTAGGACTGCCAGTAGTGATGACTCTGCACTGTTCTGAGTTTTGTTTTTCACAGCATGATGGGTGACCTCAAATGGTAATATTAATGGATTCATTTTCTGATGTTGATGGTGATTAAAATCAGCTTCACCTGCAGTACCCAATAATGTTCTAGCCCTGGGCTTATCTTGAGCAAATACTGTAATACATGTGATCAAGATTCACTCCCCGTGTGGATGTTACATCAGATTGGCAGTCTTGTTCAAACGTATATACCACTGTTGACAAAAGTCTAACAAACATGCCTGTTTCTCCAGTTGTGCAAATAGTACTGTGGTGCTTTTTCTTCATTCTTCTTGGCACAGGATGAGATAATGGCATTCTTCAATTTCATGCTAATGTAAAGTTTTGAATTAAAAAAATAAACATTTTTCACATGTCCAAAATGATGAGAATTTGTATTCTTATGTCAGTAGTCTTAAACTTGTATAGAAGATTATGGGATAGTGAGAAGTAATGGAGATGGAAAGGAGGAGTTAGAACATTTCCAGATTGGTGGCTGTAAGCTGCAATTTACCTGTTTGTGAAATTGTATGTAAATCTCTTTTTTTTTTGGCTGTTGGATTGTATTCTGCCAGCTTCTAATATGAGCCTCAGAAACTCAGAGTTAGTCAATATATGAATCCAGGTCTTCAGAGGTGAAATGTACTTTATTAACTTGCTACTTCGCCAGGTTCCTTTAGGTGCTCTGGAAGAAGTTATATAGTAACCTAAAACCTTTTGGTAAGGTGGTCCTAGTGATCAATGGTTCAGATTTTTCTGCTGCAATCACTTCACTGGTATCTAATAAGAAGGACATTTTCCTACTTCTCTGCCCACCATTCTCTCTTTCTGGACATATTGGGCGGGGATGCTTAAGGAGCTTGATGAGTGAAGTGAAAGAATGGCATTAATATTAAGGGCGTTTGCCCTAGTTTACTTGTTGATGATACGTACAAGCAAGTTACCTTACTTCATGCAGGACATTAAGCCATAATGATGCACTCCTTATTTCATTAAAACTCCTACTGACTTCTCCAGGGATTTCATTTTCCTTGTGCTAGAACTGTGAGAACAAGCTTTGAAAGCCCTCATCTTGGCAAGCTGCTCTACCTAGCCTACAATTACATGTAGTGTCACCCCCACTGAAGTCAAAGCTCAGGTGGCTGTATTTGCTTTCGACCGTAGACTGAAAGACCGTGAAGCTATCACAGTTCTCAATCCTGTTTTATCAAATTAATTTATTTATTTTTGCAATTTCAGGTTTTTTTTTCCTGAGCATTCATTATAGAAAAAAAATATTCAGGAACTATATCTCTTTCTAGTCTACAGAAAACATGTTTCCTCTAAGTCTTCTGTGCTTGAGCTTAGTTTGCTTAAACTGATCATTAAGACTGCATTTTCTCTTCCATTTAAAAGGCCACATGTAATTCATTTACTTTATGTGAAGCTGTTAAAACTGTTAAACATTAAACCCACTCTGATTTTTACAATATTTAACTTTCCCCACTCCCACATAAAAACCTTAGTGCAAACACTACTTTAAGGTTAAAAAAAAAAAA
>NW_017729030.1:18609469-18620724 GCF_001723915.1 Gavialis gangeticus
CCTCTAAGTCTTCTGTGCTTGAGCTTAGTTTGCTTAAACTGATCATTAAGACTGCATTTTCTCTTCCATTTAAAAGGCCACATGTAATTCATTTACTTTATGTGAAGCTGTTAAAACTGTTAAACATTAAACCCACTCTGATTTTTACAATATTTAACTTTTCCCACTCCCACATAAAAACCTTAGTGCAAACACTACTTTAAGGTTAAAAAAAAAAAAAGTGAAACAAAACACTGATTTCTTATGTTCAGGTGTTTTGATTGACCACTGTGGTGTTTAAAGTACCACAATAGGTTTCTGAAGAATATTAATTTTAAAAATATCTTTCAACCTTCTGATTTAGACATTATCAGATTGTATAGGCTCATACATTTCTTTATGTAAAGGAAGGCAAATCCTAAGCAAAATCTTGGAAAGGGAATCTTTTTAAATTAAATATTTTTCAAAACTAATTAAAATAAAAATGTGTATCACTGTGATGGGGCTTCTTTTTAAAGAAGATATATATTGATATTGAAATAGGCTGATAATATTTTAATAAAGAACAGAAATATTAGTGACTTGCTTTTCTGCTCATCTATTACACCATTCAAAGTCATAACACAATAATGTTTGCAATTTAGAATTTATTGACTTAGCTTGACAGATAGGTTAACTTTTCCAAGAGAGGAATAGATGAATAGCCTGAGGCTTAGGAGTGGAGCTAGGAACTTCTAGGTTCTATTTCTAGCTTGACCACGGACAAGGTAGCCTCAAAAAGGCCCTTAACCTCCTCAATCATAATTCTGCTTTCTTTACACCTTTCTAAGGCTATTATCTACTCCTATGCTATGTCCCCGATAGCTACATCAGGTGCTTTCAGTGAGTTATTTAGAGCTTCAAGCTGCTTTCTTATTTAATTCTAATGATACAGATAGCTTGACTAGTAGTTGTGTAGTTCAGTGGACTATGTGTGGGTCTGAAAGCTTTGTTTGCCATTAGGGTGAGACATTAGAGAGGTTAGAGTTAGCAGGTGCTAATTCTAAGGAATGTTAGTTTTTGTTAAGGTGAACTAGTGCTAGTGATCAGTTATATTGTCAGGGTTAATACCCACTGTAATATGCACTGCTCAGACCTGGCCCTGGAAGGCTGGCAAACAGGGGTGTGGCTAGGGGCTGAAAGTCTGCTTCATGTTTACCCTGCTCACTGACTATGTAGCCACAATGTAGGCTAGGGAGAAGAGGAGGGGAAGGACTCCCCATGCCACTTGGATCACCACCTCTGCCCCCAAAATCACTCTGCTGCCCTCCACTTCCTGATTAGCTACTCCACCCCTAGATCACTGCCCTGACACCCTGCAGCCTGAGAGCAGCTATGGTGGCACCAGAGGTGGGGGGAGAGTCCCCCTCCCAGACTGCTCTTCGGTTCCCTGCACCCCTTGCCATCCCCATGCACCCAGATGTAGCCCCTGCTGGGCATCATAGATGCCTTGCAGCTTCAGGCCCCCCATCCCCTACCTTTCAGTTGTAGGGTCTAGCGGGGGGGGGCAGGGGGCTGGATCTGGGCTTCCTGTGGCACTGTGGTCTGCTGAGGTCCCAGGAGCAAGCAGAAAGGAGGAATCCTACTTGCACCATTGCCACTCTTGGGCTGATTGAGGTAGCAGAGCAGTGACTGGGGGTGGAGGAGCCAATGAGGCACAGAGGGGGCAAATGGGGTGGCAGGGGAGCAATCTGAAGGTAGAGGGGGCAATTTGGGGTGTACAGGGGAACAGCTCCACAGCTCCCCAACCACCCATACCCCTTTTCCCCCTCCTTCTTTCCCACTCCAGTCCTCCTCCCCTTCCCCATGCCCATCTCCCCTTGGTCCCCCTGCCCTCCTTTCACCTCTTTTTCTTCATTTCCCACTCACCCAATTCCACCCACCTGTTTCCTGGCTGTTTCTAGTTGTAAGTCCAGAGCCATAGAGTCCTGGAGGATAGCTATTCCAGCTGGGAGCAGTATCTCCCGGGATATCGGACAATTGCAAATTGCTGGTTTTATCTCAGGTGAACACCCAGAAACTATTTCAACTCAAAACTAGGTAGCTTAGCTCAAAGGTAATCCTCATTTATAATGGTGTGACTTTAAGATGCCTAAAGGGCACTTAGCGGTACTCAGCTGGCACGTCTACACATGCACCGGTCGTGCAGTTGTTACTGCTTAGTCATTTGGTACTTCCTTAAATAAATATGTTTTTGCGCAGTCTGGATGCCACATGGGTCTTTTCCCATACCACTGCGCAGTAGCGTCGGCATCACAGTTCATACCTGCAGATGCTACGTCGCTTTAGTAATGAGCTGCGGTGACATAGCTTATTGCTACGGCAATGTAGCATCCTGTGTAGATGTGCCCAGGTTTGATGGATGATGATCGTTTTAAGTGCTCTTAACTCTTCTTTGGCAATCCCTCACAGTTGTGGATGATTGTTTTCCATGTTATCTAACACGATCTACTTGTAATGTGTAATCTCACCCTCAGTTGGTTGCTTTTTTGCCTTGAAAAAGACACTCAACTTTTCTAGTTCTCCCAGCCAGAACATGGAATAATACATAATAATGCTTAGCACTTTTTTAAGTATCTTGACATTGTCAGCTGTGTCAAGTTTAAACTTTTAGAATTCCCCCAATTCTGGTCCAGCTATGAGCTGGAACAACCTCTGTTGTCATTTAGAATATTATGAGGGCTAATGTAGGATGTTCTGTCTGCAGCAATCCCACATGGCAGGTCCAAGAATGAAGCAGAGTCCTTTTCCCTCTGACTTGATTCTGATAATCTGCGCAGTGACGCTTCCCTCTATGTGGCATTGGTCAGACTGCATCCAGTTTTGGGCACCATACTTCAACAAGGTTGTTGATAGACTTGAGAGGGTCCAGAGGAGGGCCACTCGCATGGTTAGGGGATTACAGGACAAGCCCTATGAGGAGAGACTGAGGGACCTGGACCCTCAGTCTGCAAGAGAAGGCTGAGAGGTGATCTTGTGGCTGCCTACAAATTCATTAGGGGAACGCAGCAAGGGCTTGGAGATGCTCTGTTCACCAGAGTGTCTCTTGGGGTAATAAGGAACAATGGTCACAAACTAACAGAGAGCAGATTTAGGCTAGATATCAGGAAAAACTTCTTCATGGTAAGGGTGGCCAAAATTTGGAATGGGCTTCCAAGGGAGGTGGTACTCTCCCCTACTTTGGGGGTCTTTAAGAGAAGGCTGGATAGGCATCTGGCTGGGGTCATCTGACCCCGGCACTCTTTCCTGCTTAGGCAGGGGGTTGGGTTTGATGATCTGTTGAGGTCCCTTCCAACCCTAGCATCTTTGAATCTATGAATCTACCACACCGGCTTTGTGTCACCTGGGCTAGGGGCAGAAATTACACACAAACCAGTATAAGTGATCAGAAACTGGTTCAAATCTGTAATGCAACAGAAGTTCAGTGTGCACAAACTGCTTTCAAAATGGCCAAAACCAGTTTAAGATAAACCTGGAAGGATGCAGTATCAGACTTAACTGATTTAGTTTAAATCGGTTAATTGAACTTCTGTCCCAGATCCCCCTCCAGATTCAAGTTAACTCACCCACCCCCCTCGCAGGGTGGGCAGGGTAGCTTTGACTCAAGTTGCCTGCTCCAGCTGAGCAGGGAGGCAGGTTGTAACATCTAGCACCCCCCAGCTTCTGGCCTGGGCTGCTGCAGGCATGTGGCTGCACTTCTGGAATCAAAAGTTCACTTGTTTGTTCATTTGCTTGTCAGTTCGATCTACGCATTTTAGACTAAACTGCAAAGATGGAATTGATTCAGCCTTGGGCTTTTTTACTGTCTGTACCTAGCCCTGATGATTCCCCTCTATTAGAGCTGCTGCTGTAGGGAATCTTTCTGGGACCACTGCACTACTAATCAAAGTATCATACATCTTGTACATTTGTACTGAGAGCTCCAAAGAAAGAATATTGTATCTTCTTTGCAGTACTAGTATGCCTTCTTTGAAAAATGTGTGAACAATTTGTGAACCTTTAATTTTGTTATTCTGATGGATTCAATTAATGCTGTAAAGGACATGTAATGTATACTGCACGGTACCTGTTAATACTGCTCTTTCAGGAAAGGGTTACCATTATGCTACTGTAGCTGTCAAGTGGAATTACTGCTTAAATTATGTAGCTTTTTGGGGGGAAATATATAACATAATAGAAAAAATATTCCCCATAGCTTTGTATTGTACTTCCTTCTTCACAGAGTTACATATGTCATGCAAGGAAATCAAAGTACAATGTTAGAATCCTCCCTATGGAAGCATGATAGAGCATCATTTACCCGTAGGCATTTACTACATTTGTTTCATATTGATATTACGAATGTCAACTGGGTTTTTTTCCCTTCAATAAAAATGCTATGCTGTCATTTATTATCTACTTGACAGAAGCAGTAGTTTAATGTTATGAAAATGTTTATAGCCTGAGGAGATGTAGTTTCTAAACGTAAGAATAATTTCACTTGATGTCATTTTGTTAATCATTAATTTTGTTATTGGAGGATTTATGGCAGAAGCATCTATTTTTGTAACACAAAGGTGACCAGATTCGCAGCTTATGTAAGCCAGCAGAGTTCTGAAGAAGTGAATGCAATTGTGTCAACTTGTACCACTTATAGGTGTGGACATGAATTTGTACAGTTTCCTCAAATTGCAGGGTTGCATAATTAGCTGACATGATTTAAGATACTTTTAAAATACTTTAGCCAGCCAGAAACAAGTCAGTGTATTAGTAAGATGCTCCTTTCTTTATCCACAAGTGCCTGGGCGAAAGTACTCAGTGAGATTTTTGGGAGTGTCCCAATTTCCCAAGCATGTCAGAGAAGAGTAAACACCTGAAACTTTTAGACAGAGCAGACCCTCCTACTTCAAATTCAGTAAATGGTAGATTAAAGCAAGACAGCAAATAATACCAAAGCCAGACTCTTCCAAATGTTTCTTAAGACTGGAACCGTTGTTTTTACTCTCCTGAAAGCAGAGATTTTCTGTTGTTATCTAGGTCAGGAGCCTCAGTAAGACTCCTACTCATAGGGTGCATCTACACATGTGCCTGACTGCAGTTGTTTCTGTCATTTAGTACTTGCTAAAGTGACTGCACAGTCATTGCTGTTACTGCACAGTCCAGGCAGTTCATGGGCCGTTTCTAACCCTACTGCGCAGTAGCATCAGCATCATGGTTTGTGCCTGCTGATGCTACATCACTGTAGCGATGAGCTATGTCACCGTAGCTCATTGCTGTGGTGGCGTAGTGTCTCGTGCAGATGCACCCACTATGTAGGAAAGTGTTTTCCAGTTTTGTGAGAGAGAAAATATGCATTAATTCACATTACAGGTAATTGTCTGAATTTGAGGGACTATTCTAGGGTGATGCCTAAAGAGATTAATTGCAGCAATATATATATTCAGTAAGAGAATCCTAATGCTATCCAGATGCATATTTTTAAGCAGACTAAAACAAATTAGCCACTCATATCTGCAGAAAATGATTTTCCCTTTCCAGAATATATTTATAAAAAGACTGAAGAATAATTAATGGGACTTGTGATGCTTGAAAGGGTGGTCTCAAAAAGATTCCTTCTGTTATTTGCTGAATTTTTTTTTAATGAATTTGAAATGTATAAGAGCTACTGATCTGTAGCCTGCTCAGTGAGAGACCCATAACCCCCTCCTTTGTTGCTGACAGCTCTGTGGTTACAATTAGATTGTACTCCCAGTCTATGGCCATGCATGGTGTCACAAGAAGACACTTCTAGCACTGTACCTGGAATGATTTTAACCTTCCACACCCATATAACCAAAATACAGCCAAAAAACCTGTTGGTAGCCATTGCTGTTGTTCAAGGTGCAACAATTTGGTGGTACTTAGAGACTCTTCAGTGAAAAACTGTGGTCCAGAACTGACAGTAAAGATTAAAAGAAAATGAACTGATAAGCAGGGATACTATCAAAAAGATATTTCATATAATTGGCTAGGAGCCATTCTGCCCTTAGTAGCTCTGAAGAACAGACAATGAGCACCAAACAGTTCTTCAGAGAAAGGCAGCAGCCCAGGAAATTCAGGGACCAGACCGAAAAAACAAACTCTCAGTCTGTTGCTTATCTGCAGTATGTGTACAACTAACTATTCATTTAAAAAATCATTTACTTCCTTGCTTTGCACCAGGATCTTCAGTGATATTGAGCTAGCAGTGGGAATGGACTTTGTTAATTGTTTTAGCTGTAGGGTGCTATAGCAACGCTATAAAAATATTTTAAATAGCACCAGGTATACAAGTATTTTACAAGTATTTACATACTTCAAATCGTACTCCAGTGGTACATAAAGAGTGTTTAAAATGATAGAAAACAGACAGTGTACTTGGTGGACGTTTCAAATTGAGTAAGAACATTTTTAGCAGAGTTAAAATTGAAAGCACAAAATGGATACTAATCAAGTGTTCATCTCAGGCAGTGATCAGTGAAGTAGAGAGCAGAGTGTAATATTTATTTAATCAGGGGAAGCAGCAACAAAATGGCTCCCATGGAAGGGAAAAAATACTAACAAGCTGCTCATTACAGTTTACTGTTATCATTATGTGATTTTTTTTCCATACTGAAAGGAAATACAAGGAAACAAGTGCCTCAGATTTCCAGTCTAACACCAATTATTACCATTTCCATAAGAATAATTGCTTCAGTCTAGTCATTCTTAGAACCATTTCTGTAACTGAAAATTAGAGGAAAAATTATAATAAAAGTCCTCCCTATTTTATACTCCAACTTTCTTTTCAGGTCATGAATATAGACTTTTTCCGTTTAAAACAATTCTAAAGGTATGGTAACATATAGGAGAGAAAATGTTTTAGATGTGTGTGTGAAATGTGTCCCATTTTATAAGCCTTCAAAATAAGATTGTTTCATTCTCATTTTATTACAAATGCTAAGCAACTATATACATTACATTCAGATGTAAGGCATAATTTTCAGAGCCTCAGAACTTAGCTACATCAACCAGTTTTGCTGAAGCACCCAAAGATAAAGTACATTTATACATGTTCTGGGGGGAACAACACTTTAATTAGAGCAGCTGCAAGAGCTACTGTAATGAAAGCACCCAGAGTATGACATGTATTGGTGTCCCCATGCTGAGAAATGGCACCAGGGGCACTTTAACTAAAGTTTGCCGAACGAGCTTTAGTTAAAGTGCCCCTGCCGCTGTTTTTCAGCATGGGGACACTGAAGTATGTGATGCTGGAGTCTGCTGGAGCCTGCTGGAGCATGGCAATTACCTGATTAATCAAGTCTGCTCCGACACACCGTAATTACAGCACGTGGGAGCAGCGTCGCTGCACGTATATAGGCATCCAAAGATATTTCTTCTTCAGTGAGGGCTTTTTCTATTCCAGATTTCAACCTTTTGTGCATCCCTGTTGGACTTTATGATGATTAAAAGATAGCAGTACAAGAACTCTGTGTGTGTATGTATGTGTGGGTGGGTGGGTGTTTGCAGGTGCACAAGGGAAGTGGGTTTTTTATTACTTTTTACATATATTCAGGAATGCCTGAACAGATTTTTAACAGGCAGGGTTTGTGTCCTGAGCAAATACTGAGAGAGAGGTGCAGGGGGAGTGGTGGAAGGCTGGTTCTGAGAGTTCAGTTGGGGTTGTAGGAGTCTTAGCCAGTCCCTGCCTGCAGCTACTGCTCTTGCTGCTGGGGCATGGACTCTCCGGGGGTTGGGGATGATTTTGGCACCCCTCCTAAGTCACTGCCTAGGGCTGGTGCTACTCTCACTCACCTCTAGTTATGCTACTGTTCCTGAATAATTTTTAACCAAAATAAAATTAAATAAAAAATCCCTTTTAGACTAGACCAAGGTTGGAAACTTTTAGCCCAGTGGTTAAAAAGTTTGAAAGAATGAGCAACTGATCAATCCAAGTTTGCAATAGAAATAGTAAGATTAGCTGTAGCAGGCAGGGCTGTTCTTATCGAACTGGGCATTCAACACAAAATACACTATCAGAAATGGAGCCCTTGTTGGAAGTCTCAGGTGAGAGCAAAGATTGAAATATGTGTATGTGCAGAGATATTCTTCTAGATCCAAAGCTGAGGTACATTGGTAGGATGGTTGTATTGCCTAGGCAAATGCTGTGCGTACTTTCTGGATAAAATGTTAGGATTTTGGCGTATAGGTTTTATTATTATTATTTTTAAATCCAGCATTTTTTATGAATAGTAAAATCACCAAAAATTTTGACATGAACATGTTGCAGGCATGGCTAGGTACAGGCATTCAAAAAGCCCAAGTCAAAATCGGTCTAAATTACAGTTTTCTGTAAGCAGCTTAGTTTAGATTGGTTACTTGGTCCAAAGCCTACAGTGGTCTGGGTTTCTAGAGAAAAATCTTTACTGTTGGGTAGCATGAAGTGATATACACAAGTCCCTTGGAGGAGGAGACCATCTCCTTTGCCCTTATAAATTTTCCTGCCATATATTGGGTGCTGTACCAGTATCTGTACTGACTGAAGTCACTTGTCAAACCTGAAAGGCAGATGGAAAGTGTGAAAGGGAAGGGAGCAGGCCCAGCAATCTTTTTCTTATTAACAAAATGAACACTACACCAGTTCTTTTTCTCCCTAAAGCTAGGTGCCTGTGTTGTTTCCAGGTACTGGTATGAGAAAAGAGAATTTAAAATAGGATAATGCTAAAAGCTGTCATGGCTGAAAGTCATTTCTGAAAACTAGAAACCTATCGGATTTAAATTTGTTGAAGTAATTTTTTGTTTGTCATTTCAGCTATGAAGTCTTACACTGCAGTTTTCATTCTCCTGTGGGGCACTGTTGGGATAGCCCGGGCTGCCAAAATCATTGTTGTGCCGCCAATTATGTTTGAAAGCCATCTATATATTTTCAAGACTCTGGCCTCAGCTTTGCATGACCAAGGTCACCAAACAGTCTTACTCCTCTCTGAGGGCAGAGAAATCCCTCCATCTGATCACTATAGACTCCAGCGTTACCCAGGGATCTTTAACAGCAGCAGTGCGGATGATTTTCTTCAGTCCAAAATGAGGAGTATATTTTCTGGGAGACTGACAATAGTGGAACTATTTGATATCCTGAATCACTATTCTAAGAACTGCGACATGATTGTGGGCAACCAAAATCTAATGCACGTTCTGAAACAGGAGAAATTTGACCTGCTGCTGGTGGATCCTAATGAGATGTGTGGATTTCTTATAGCTCACCTTTTAGGGGTTAAATTTGCTGTTTTCTCCACTGGTCTTTGGTATCCAGCAGAAGTTGGTGCTCCAGCTCCTTTATCTTATGTTCCAGAATTTAACTCACTTCTCACAGATCATATGAACTTCCTGGAAAGGATTAAAAATGTTGTTGTTCATCTGGTTTCAAGACTGGGAGTCAATTTTCTGGTTCTGCCAAAATACGAAACGATACTACAGAAATACAAGGCTTTGCCAGAGCGGTCCATGCATGATTTGGTTCATGAATCCAGCCTGTGGATGCTGTGTACTGATGTAGCACTGGAGTTTCCAAGACCCACGCTACCAAACGTTGTTTATGTGGGAGGAATCCTAACGAAGCCGGCTAGTCCTCTACCAGAAGTAAGGTTTGCTGAACTTTGTGGTCATTCTTGTTAAACATCGATGAACTCCTAAAATGAGTATTTTTTTCTCTCTTAAGGGATTTGAATGTATAAGCATTAATTGGTAAGCTAATATCCTCACATTTTTAAAACAAATGATGTTTTAGGTTTTTTTTATTTAATGCACTATCACAGTAGATAGAAATGTTTTGAGAAAAAAAAATAACATTTATATGTAGGAACGCATAGCATAAACATTCCTCTTTCTTGGCTTCTGTAGATGTCCTTCCTTTTTTTTGCTATTGTTTTGAATTAGATATTTTATGATCTAGCAAAGAGGCTGTGATACATGCCAGCTTGGCTGTTAGTAATGGAATTCTTTACCAAGTGCAAATGAAAGTAGAAAGGAAGTGGGTATGATTTATTGCATAGTTTTACATGCAAAATTTCTCTTGTTCCTCCATCAATGTGCTTCCTCTTGCCTTATTCCTCATCCCATGATGGGGTTATGACTCCTGTCTGCTGGCTAGAAGATTAAATCATTTCCAATTTTTTTACTACAAACATAGATAAAGGTGAACCAATGAAAACAGAGCTGTGACTAAACAAAAATGCCCCTTAAAAATGGCATTTGGCATCGGCATACAATTTAAGTATGGATCATGCAATTCTTGTATTGGCTGCCAGACTCAACAAACCTGAACCTCACACTGAAATGATGACAGTGTTTGAACACTGTTAGAAAACTGACTGTAGAGATCCTAATGGAATAATTGAATTTCATTGTTTGAATGTATCACATGCATGGTATCTAATAATGCCTCTGTTCAGTAATACTTTAACAGAAAGAACAGAATAATTTCACAAGTCACATAATTAACAAAGAATAGTTATTCATATATTCACTGCTGCTCTGGTTGCAAGATTAATCTGTGTTCAATTAGTAGATGTTGTCTGGGCCAGAGAGATATTGGGATGGAGGGATGTGTGTGGTTGTAAGATAGTGTAACCCTCCATTGCTTAGTTCTCAAAATATTTCATTCTGCTTAGTTTTGGAATCTAGCTGAAAACTGTGAGGCGGCCTGGGTTTCACATAACATACTCTTTTAATTCCTAGACTTGTTGACTTCAGGATATCTTATATTAAAACTGTGACTAGTTCTTCAACAGCAGTGATGACTTTTAGATTAGTTCAGAAATTGTAACAGTTTAGAACTTTGGACAGCCTGATTTACAATACTTACATTCATATCTCCATCCTTATTTTTTAAACATTTTTCTTTAATTGCTGTCCACTTACAAACAGAAAATAGAAACAACTGCATGGGAATCAAAGAATAAAGAAGGTTCTATATGACAGCAAAAGTAAAGGAAACCAGAATTACATGATGGATTACATAGTTTACGTTCATATTTATATACTAATTCTGTCTTTTCTTGAATGTATTAAATTATTTACTATTTAATTAAAGATCTTAAATATCACTCTATTCCATCCATAAGATATGAAGTGGCGCACATACAAAATACTTGTGATAATTTTGGTAACATACACTCAAAATAGTAGCAATGCCATAAAGATCAGAGACCCCTGTATAAGAGAGAGAGAGAGAGAGAGAGAGAGAGAGAGAGAGAGAGAGAGAG
>NW_017729030.1:18621053-18642249 GCF_001723915.1 Gavialis gangeticus
GTGTGTGTGTGTGTGTGTGTGTGTGTGTGTGTGTGTGTGTGTGTGTGTGTGTGTGTTACCAAACATATCATCACTCCTGTGAATGGAAAATAATTGTATTTAACATCTTTAATTAAATATTAAATAATTTAATACAGAATACAGAATTAAGAAAAAATATCTTTCATTGACAATACTGATAATTAGAGTATTTTTGCTGGGAGAACACAAGCAGCTGAGGTAGAGGGGGAGCAAAAACCTGTGACTACTCTGTTAACCCCCTTCACAGTAGGACGTGGTACCCACCTAGCAGTTCTGCTCCAGATGAAGTCACTGGCTGAGTCAGAATGCCTGCCCATTCTTCTTAAGGCAGGTGGGCCCTCAGCTGATTTAGCAGGGACTGCTGGCTGCCAACCCAACTTGAAGAGACCAGGCAGTTTGGATTCTGCAGAATCAAACCCTCTTCTCTCCATGTTTTCTTGTTTAAGACATGAACTTCAATTTTCACCAGCTAATTTTTAGGAAAAAAAGTCTGTGTTATATGCAAGTAAATGTGATATATGTTATAGCATTATATAGGTTTTATAAAATGCTATCATCAGCATTTTAAAATACATTTATTCTTAGTGTCACCATTTCTGTGATGTGGACTTTGTCGGGCACTCTTTGTAGCTTGTTCGGTACTCACTCCTAAGTCAGTACCACTGAGTTGGTCTTGTGATTGATTCCCACTGTGCATATTCAAAGTTTATGAGCAAATAAATCACCAAACAGCAATCAATAAAAAAGTGGATAAGAGCCCAAACATCTCTTTAAATAATGAATATGTCAGGGTGTTTGATAATCAAATGTAGATCATTTTAATTGTGAACGATTCATTTGGATCAAAAGGGAAGGAACTTAGTAAAGTCTTTACAACATGGACTATCTCATTTTCTTGTAAATTTTGCAACTAGAAGCCTCAATCCTCAGGTGTCCCAGAGCTCAGACTGATGCCCTTTTGAGCCGGTAGAGGAGGAAGTGGCCATCTTTTAACATACATAATCTGTGTGACAAAATAGGTGTCCCTAAATAAATAGTGTCCAGGAAGTATATCATTTTAGGAGACAGTCTGGGTGAGGCCAGTAGGAACTTCCAGGTAGCAGAGGAAGAACAGGCCAGCCACAAGACCCTTTCAAGATCTGTAGTAACAACTGTTCTCTTTTATTGGAAATAGTTCTGTATATAAGTTCCTGTACATAATAATAACTTATTTTCATACAGAAGCCTCATTGAGATACCACACCCTGGTTTTAGGCAGAAGGCAGGGCAGAGTGGCACCTCAGAGATTAAGGTTGCTTGTAGATGTGAACTGCCTTCCCCCGTAGCACTTTACTTTAAATTCAGTGCACTCCCACACTGAACACAGTGCATGCCCAGAAGAGGCATCATGTTAGTTGGACCCAGCTTGCTCAATATCTGTACAGATCAAGCACTTTTGTGGGGCTTTTTTGGTGTTTTTATCTAATAGCTGATTGAATAAAGCTAAAATTTTCTTCTTCTGTAGGATAGCCATTTCGGTATATGCACTGTAACAGTGAAAAAATTGGTGTCGTGACAAGTTTACCTTTTGCTCTATATGTAAAGGGTTTTCTTAGGCTAGGGAGTTGGTGTTTTCTGAGGAAACAAAGCTTGGGTTTTATTTGTTTGCCAAAAATCCGATTGAACAGAATAATAAAGGATGAGCAAAATATGAAGGTAGTATGTGTATCTACGTGTGCAATTAATATGAAGCAGTAAACTCTGGAGCAGTTTGAGCATGAGTAAGTTACTTACAGGCACAGCGCCTACACATGCACTCAGAACCAGGGCAGAGCAGGCCTGAGCTGGCAGGGGAAACAGGGGGCTAGCTCCAGGCTTCATGTGACAGGATTGAGTGGTGGAGGGGCTGGCTGTGACATGAGGGTGGAGAACCTGCGAGCCATGTGGTTAGGTGGCAGGCAGAAGTCTGGTCCCTGGCTGGCTGGGATGACCAGGTGCAATTTAGACCACCAGTCAGTGTCTACACATGTGTTTTGTCATAGTTAATCACCAACAGTACTAGCTTACAGTGTAGTTAATTAGTTAATTGTGTCCTAATACCAGTGCATGTGTAGATGGTGACACTTTACTGTGCTGTTTATTAGTCTACTCTGCAATAAAGCACATGTGTAGATGCACCCACCGTGTTTTATTTTGACACCAAAGTGTAAAACAGCTTAGTTTTACAGAAGCTCAAAACATACTTCATTATAGTGCTTAATTTCCAGCAAGTAAATACCTCCTTTTGTTTTCCATCACCAAACTGCTTCTTGGACTCTTTCCAGTGTATGTTAAGTTGCATATTCTGTTTAGCTTTTACTCATTCCAACTGGGTACAAGTACTGAGAGGACTTGAAAAAAAAATACAACTGGAGGGCATTTGTTTTTATCAGGGTGACAAGGGTGATTTGGTCAAACACAGATAACAATAAATTATGCTATCACTGATGGTCTTGATGTAAAGTATAAAAAAAGTTTGAATTCTTGGTCTGATGTATTTAGTTAAACTGGATGACTTTTGTACCCCCTAGTATCTGAATTCCTCATAGGACTTTCAGTAAAGTACACTAATGTAAGAGAAACTGCGTCTTGGGTGCCTGGGAACCTTGCCTCTGATTAAGTCATACTACATGAAAACTGGATAAAAGGTGCTGTACCTCCCTAGGATGCCTTCAAGGCACTGAATGGAATATTATGTTTCAGTTGCATAAAAACTGGGTATCAACTGTAAAAAGAGCAGTCTTATGTTTTTTTTATCATGGACTGTGTTACTCTGAATCCCTAAGGACTCTTCAATAGCTGTTCTAAGTATTTCAGTGAGCAAGCAGAAGAAGCAACAAAGGTTTAATAATTTAATTTCATTGTGCTGCTGTGAAAGTGAAAATCTCTGATTAGAAGCTGCTGAAATCAAGGAAAGCCTATACTAAACTGTAGAATGGTATGATGACTGAATGTCCAGCACTACAAATACATACCCTCAATGCCCAGTTACACCTTTTCTGTGTCTAGTGCTTGGTAAAGACTGCCCTTAGCTTGTTCATCATCCTGAAGTATAATTAGTGACTATAGTTCTTATCTATGGTTTTCTTTGGAATAAATACAGATCGGTCCGTGTGAATTAGTGGTAAGTGTAGAGATGGTCAACTTGGAAAGATTTTGGTCAGTATGCTGTTATCGGTGACATTAGCTGGTCTGTTTTACAGCCTTCCAGATTTTACCTTTATTCAAGAGTGAGATGGTATTGGCTTTCAAACAGGAGCTGTGCAGGAGTTCAGGGGAGGGACAAAACATTTGATATCTTTAATGCACTAGAAGCTTCTGTGGAGTATAGAATTAGCTCTCAAAGTAAAGTGGCCTTGGAGAATGGCAGCTGGGAAGTATTTTGTACCGAAACTCATCTGTTGACATCTTTGCTTTAAATTGTATTTTGGTTCTTCAGCAACACACAAGATTCTTAGATCCTCTAAAATGGAAACTTACGCATTTGTGTTTGTAGTAAGAGTTCCTGACAGTGAATATGTGGTATGCCACAGAAGTAAAAATGTGCTTTTTTTAAATTAGTTTTTTCTCTTTGCAGATAAAACTCTTGAGGAAATAGGAGTGGCATTACAGCTAGCTTTGATCACAGATTTGAAAACTGGGTCTGTGTCAGACTGACTTTTCTCCGACTGCTGATATGATGGTGTCAAATTGCAGTTGAACTTATTTAGCTCTAACATTATTTTGTTGGGAAGCACCAACTGACAGACTTCGCTGAAACAATATTAGTTTATTTTCTAAGATCACTTACTTTGTTAAAATGGCCCTTTTGAGTTTATTTGATTTATATCAGATGGCCCTAGAAGGGAACGCTAGGATCAATTAGTCTGACCTCCTGTATGACATAGATTGCATCCAGAAATCTGCCTGGATTCCTGATCTGTGTGTCCAAAGTTGGGAGGTTCTGGAAAATGTAAAATAGTCAGTACATGGGCAGACTGAACTGGCAGGCCTGTTTAAGGATAGGAACACAAGAAACTACATTGTACCTGGCCCTGGAGCAGATCTGCTTGTTGCATCTGCCCTGAGCCTAGAGACACTGGAAGCTGTGGGGTGCCCAGTGCTAGGGCAGAATGCCTGGTCGGTGTGCTCTAGGTCAAGGACCTGTGCAGTAGCTCAGTAAAATTGTACCTTGAGAATTTATCTGATGCTATAACTGATGACAGGAGTTGAAGGAGAAGTGGAAACGTATTTAAAAAATCTCATAGCTACAAAGATAAAAAAGCTCTAGGCCAGTGGTTCTCAACCTTTTTAGATGCGAGGAACCCCTTGATGGACACGAGGCATCCCTCAGAAAATGCCAGCTCTTAGTTTTCTCTCATTGTTTTTTTACTACAGAAAAAAATAAAGCTATACTTCTGTTGCAGAGAACTCAAATAGACCACAACATGTCAGTGTATTTTTAAGACTGGATTCCTATTTGACATCTCTGGGTTTATTTTGTGAAGCATGTTTGCACACCTAACAATGCTAAGATTATGTGGCCCCATGAAAAAATCTCAAGGCAGCCCAGGGCTGTGGTACCCTGCTTAAAAATCATCATTTTGGTCGTTTAAATAATCATAGAATGATTATTAATAGATGCAACATGTTCTATCTGTTCTTTTTTGTTGTTGTTTTGTTGCTAGTATTCAGGAATTCACATAATCCTTCATGCCATTGGGCAATATAGTTTAAAGTCCTTGCACTGGTGTCTCCATTAAATTTGCCTTTCCTTTTAAGATACCAAAATGAACCTCATGGGCCTCAATCTGCCCCCCCATGCCTCTTCCCTCCCCCCTTGCCCCTTCCCCCACAATAGACTTACCACCCAGACGCAGCTGCTTTCCACAGTGCCAGGCTACACTCCTGTCTCAGTGCATGCTGCAGCTACATGCATGCCTGGGGCATTTATTGGCCACATATGACAAAAAAAGTCGATTGCTGATGCTCTCAATTTTCCTCATATCAGTGCTGATCCAGTATGGGACTGATGTATCAGTGCACCTTGACACACAGCTTGTTTTTGAAAGGCAGATTGAAGGATTATTTCAGAGTTATGGCTGCATACAGCAGAGACTCAGTCTAATTTTTAGCTAACTTACCTTCCCTTTTCTGCTAAAGAGTGGTCTCCATGGGTAAATCTATGATTTTGAAAAAAACTAAAGAGCTTCCAGAGCTGTGAAATTGGAGGGGGGAAACATATCTGGTGCAGGTGTTAGGCAGAGAAATTGCTGTAAGATAGGTTAGCTTGATTAGTGGGCCATCAAGATAATTAAAAAGGAGAGCAATCCTTGCCACCTATGGAGTGAAGAACAATGAACCATTAAGCCAACAGGCTCTCTCAGATGCCTGAATAGTGATTTCACAGCTGATGCACTGTTGTCTAAGGATCAAAGCAAGGTGCTTCTGTGCCAGGCAGAAAATCAGCTTCCCTAATTACTACGTGCACCCCAGTTTTGGAAGCCTGATTTTTTGGGGAAAGGTGCATATTCTATGTAAGACATGCTGGTATTTCCCTGTGCAAGGTAGGCCTTGATTTGGTCACCTATGCATTTTACAGTCGATTTAGTCTTTGCAGCTGGTTTTTTTTTTTTTTGGGAAACAGATTGTCTGGAGCATAACTTGGATAATTCTTCATTCTAATGTATTAGTCATTTATTATTCAGCAAAATCCAAGATCTTTGTACATCTAGTTGAAAGCTTTCTTCTGTGGTATTAACCTAGTATGTTGCTTTCAGCAGGTTAAGGTTTGTAGATTTAGGGAATGTTTTTTGTCCCAATAAATTATGTGTTCTGAAAAAGTTACATGCCAAAGGGTTGGTCCTGAGGGCTGGTTTTCAGAGGGCTAATTCAGCTGATGTAAATGATTATAGCCTAGGGGTGGGCAAAATAGCTGATCCTACTGGCAGCCGGACTCCATTTCCCAGCAGGTCCTGCCCACATGGATGGGGCTGGTCTCCATGGAGACACCAGCCGCACCTGTGCTGTGAAAGCTCAAGGCTGGGGTTACCATGGAGACCAGCCTCAGCTGCCTGGCAAGGCACACAGAAGAGCAGAGCAGGGAGCTGCTCTGGAGCCACTGGGATCTTGTGATGGGGGCAGCTTGCTCTGAAGCCGGGGCAGGGCTGCGATCTGTAGCCTGCACACTCCAGGCAGTGGCATGCAGGCAGGGGATCATGGCTCTGCCCTGGCTCTGGAGCAAGCTGACCCCATCGCAAGTTCCCAGCTGTTCCAAAGCAGCCCCCTGTCCTGCTTTGCTGCATGCCGTGCCAGTGTGGCTGAGACTGTTCTCCATAGCAACCCCAGCCTTGAACTTTGCAGAGCAGGTGTGGCTGGGGTCTCCATGGAGACCAACTCCAGCCATGAGCACAGGCGGCTGGGAAATGGAGTCCACTGCCAATTGGATCTGGCCCATGAGTCGGACTTTGCCCATTTCTATTATATCCCTATTGCAGCCACTAGAATGTTTGCTCTTCACTACTGATGCAATTCTAAAATACCTGATAAAAAGTTAAACATTGAAGGGAATACTAGCTGAGATGAGCAGTCTCAGTGAGAGAGTGCACAACAAGATGAATGACAGTTATATGATCCAGCCATGAATAAATGGAAAAAACTTAGAGTGTGTAATATGTGGGACCCATGTCCAGTGTTCTTTATTGATAGGTCCATAAAGATTGCAGCCCAATTCATAGAATCTTCAATGTTGATCTGAACACATTTCTTTGGAAATTGAATGAGAGTTTTTAAAAAAGTCCCTGAACTGTTTGTAATCAGAGCAAACAGAGACTTCAAAGGAAGTTTCAGACATAGTTTGCAATGGTTTTCCACAAAAGGAATTTTAACATGCCATACCCAGAATATAGAATGAAGATGATGTACTGTGGAAATAGGTTTATTTGGATTATCTCTGCTTATTAATCCTCCCTTAATTGTGGTCTGTGGCAATTTGTGGAACAGTGGGGTACCAGCTAGACCCATCCTTTTGGTTCCTTTGGGCTAACGAGGAACCTTGGGATCCCAGTACAGAGATACCTCCTGTAACAGCACTCTGACAGAATAGGTAACTATTTACAATATTTATTATGTACTATATCTATCTATCTAGATACAGATATAGCTAGAGATACGTATTAATTTATATTCAGATATTTACATACATACCTATATTTATATTCATACACATACGTTGCTAGCTATTCTAAGGTTTAATTCATAACTCAACTTATGGAATAATACTAATGAAATCAATGCTTATAGATATATATAACTTGGTAACAACATATGTACATGTATAGGTAGGTGATCATACCCCATTAGGTCTGATATAGACACCCAAAATAATGGTCTTTTGGTTGACTGCTGTTATCTTGATGTCACTTTAGTTCAGGAAAATGTCATCAGACAGGTGTGGGTGTGATGGGAGCGGCATCGATGGCCCGAGGCTCTACTCCTGACGATGGCTGGTGCCCATGCTTGGCCTCCTGTAATACATAAACAATCTCCTCCCCATAACACCCCTTTCTGCCCCTCAGACAGGGCTGTTGGGTCTGCTTTCCTGGCTGCTCACTCAGGGCCCCCCATGTGTGGGTCCACTACAAGATGAGAGGGCTATACCCACTCACCAACTCCCAGCCCCAGGTGCTTCCTCTTTATTCAGAGCTGGCGCTCACCTCTGGGCTCTGTTTGCTTCTGTCACTCATGCAGCAGGTAGCTTGGCTCTTGCAGCCCCGTACACTCGCCACTCTGGCCCCCCAGTGAGTTCCCTGCAGTCTCCTCACAGCAGTTTGTGACAGT
This sequence comes from Gavialis gangeticus, assembly GCF_001723915.1. Taxonomy (NCBI): domain Eukaryota; kingdom Metazoa; phylum Chordata; order Crocodylia; family Gavialidae; genus Gavialis; species Gavialis gangeticus. The sequence continues at coordinate 18,628,911 of NW_017729030.1, forward strand.
CTCCCTCAGCTACTCCACTGTCCTCAATGGCCAACCCTCCACACCAGACCCTGGTGGCCGGCCCATCCTGGCTGCAGAATTCTGGGGCTCTGAGAGGGACCCTGTTTCCAGGGCCTGAAGGCAGAATTGCTCCAGTCCTTTTGTTCTTGTGTCCTCAGGGGCACAAGAAAATTTCCCAGGCTCAGCCTGGTATTGGCTTACCATGGGACACCCCACAACAGGTGACTGTCCCTTCTGTTACAGCCTGTTACATGTGTATACTCTCTGAAAAAGTACATGAAATTTAATTCTGAGTGTACAGAAAAGGTATTAGTATTATGCCCTGAAAAAAAATGTTTTCTTTCCCACAGTACATTAGCAACCTATTATTTTCCATGTGGCCCTGTGGCAGGGCATTGGTTGTGCCTGCCACTACAAGGGCCTGGAGCTGGCAGTTGCCAGGTGCCTGATTAGGGCAGCCATTTTAGATCTGGGGCTGCCCATATAAACACAGCGATTCTGCTGCTGGGGGCCAGGCAACAACATTGCGTGTCCAGAAGGTTGCTGATATCATCTGGAGGTAAGGGAGGAGCTATAGGGGATGGACAGGAGGCTCCTAGTCCTGGGCATGACCTAAAACTGTAGCCTGCCGGGAGTTGGTGTCCTGGTGGGGCTCCCAGTGGCGTGGAAGCCCCCAGGAAATGCCAGGCCAGTTACCACCCTGGTGAAAGGCGGGTTGGGGAGCCTTAACAAGTGGGTGGGTCACCCCTTTGTTGGAGGATCAAGAAGGTGGACCCCATGGAGAAAGAGTAAGGCCATAGACTCTGTCTGAACTTCCCCTGACTGGTCCATGCTGGGGCCAGGACCAAAAGGGTCGAAGTGCCGGGGGCCCACCGTGAGGAACGCCCAAGAGCTGAGGGCCTGGGGTCCTCACTGGCCTGGAGGTGGGCCAGGGCTAGTGAGCTGAAGGTCCCGGGGGGGACCACACCCAAGGGGGAAGCAGTTCAGGGAGCTATGCTGCCTGGTATGAAGGCAGATGAGAGAGACTGCCTAAGGGGAAGAATCCAGGTGGGATTCAATTAGAAGGATTCTGGGGCCCAGTGTAGGGGGGTGGTGGTGATAAAGGTAACACTGAGATGCCATCAGCGAGGCTTGGGTTGCGGTGTAGGGGAGGAGTGGAGCTGCAGATAGCACCCTGTGGCATCGGGACAGGAAATGGGCAGCTTCCCGTTTAATTACATCTTTAACTAATTAATTAACAACAAGGCATGGCGGGCAAGAATGCAGGCAGTTAGCCCAGGAACAGGTGGGCGGGCCACAGTGAGATCAGCCCCGAGCAGGCCCCCTCTGTCCTGAAGGAAAGCTTTGCAGTGCATGTATTCAGGAAGCCGATGATAAAGTAATCAGAGCATCCTGACGAGGCCTGGCAATCCCCTCCCCTCTGCCCAGCTCAGCATTGTGGGTGGAAGAGAAGGAAGGGCTGCTGTAGTGCCCCCCTCTCCTCAAGTCTGAGCCACTGCAGGCATATGCCTGCATTTTCTCAGTCCAGAGGGAATGTCTTCATGGTTACAAACTGCTTCAGCCTAGCCAGGTTAGACTAACCTGCAAAGATTGAATCAATTCAGGCTCAGGCTTCTTTAATGTCTGTCCCTATCCCATCAGTGTCTTCTTAAGGTCAGCAAATTTGGCTCTTGTGCTTAATATTAAATGAAATCAACATTAGGTAAATCTGTCTTATCTCATTCATACATTTTAAAAAGATCTTTGTTTAGTCAGTTATTAATCAGTAAGCTAAGGAATGTCCTTGGTGAAAGTAGAAAACAAATTACACTCCTAGTTAGTATTCAATGTCTGAGGACCAATAGTTGAAAATGTCAGATCCATAATTCGGTGGTGTTGCCTGTAGGCATTTTGGTCTAAGCACTTAGGTAAACAAGGTTCTTAGGATGAATATGATATCTTTTGTTGGTCTAATAAAAGATAGCACATTTACCTAAAGAACCTCAAATCCATAACGAAATTAAAGGACACTGAGAATGGTCAGAGAAACTATTTACACAAAAGGATGCTGTGGTATTTTATGTAGGCTTATTTACATTTACAGTCTTTAGATTATATGCATTTTTAGATGAGATTCTCTGTGTGGAGTAAGTTACCTGAAGGAATTCCCAAGGTTACTGCAAGCAAATACCTCTATTATCTCAAGTCCTATCCATTCAACCACTGTGTTTCTCCAAAGGAATATTCCATCATAAACTTACATACTGTCTTGCAACTGCTGCTCTGACAACTGAATCACAGTCTTTTCCTGAAGCCAGCAACAGAACTGTATCTTCCTAATAACTGTCCACAAATAGTTTTGCAATGCACAAACAAATGCATTAATGACCAGTCTCTTCCTTGTGATTAGTCCATATACTATAATATAAAATAATTATTCCCATAGCCTGAGTGGTAGAGGATGGTAGTGGGAGCTGGTGATGCAAGGTCAGTATTTCAGTGCCACTGCCAGCAGGCTACCTGCACCTGTTGCCCCATATAGCATTGCTGCCCCGAGCACAGATCTACTAGGTTTTGCCTCTGCAATATTTGAACCTAGTGATGAGAGACCTCAAACTCCTTAGGATTAAAGGAGAGAAAAATTGTATATATTTCCATTTTCCTTAAAAAGGAAATTTAGGAAGGCTAGTTTATTTAGCCTTTGTGTGAAAATGTTTTAAATTAAAGATACGAAATCTTTCAGTAATGCTGACTTATACAGTAAAACAAAGGTGTTAGTCATTTGTCATAATGTGATTTCAAATGTCACATGCAGAAATTTTAAGACTGAGTGTTATATGTACAAAATAAAAATACATGTCACTTTCCAGGTTAACACATGACACTAGAATTAGTAAACACTACATATTAACAGCCCCCCGCCCCCCCCCATTTTATTTTCAGATATTTTGGCAGAATTTTGAAAATACTTTAGTCTGATTGTTTGAGATGTTTTGATGGTTCAGGGCATTTTCAAAGCTGAAATTTAAGAATGGAAAGCAGAATTTTGTGTTTCTTTTTTGAGTGACCTTCCATTCTTGTCAGATGTTCCAGGTATTTAGAGGAAGGTTATCTAACTAAAGTAGATAACTTTTGCATGTTCTGATAATCATCTGTTTTCACATTTATTTATCACTGTATTGATTAGTTTTAGAGGGCAGTCATTATTTACAGTAGGTAACAAACTCAGTCTGCAGTAGGTCATTTAGAAGAGATCAACAACTCCTGAGACAGAGGAAAGGGGAAAGAGAAAACATTGTCAATAATGCTTTTAGTATGCCCAGTTTAACATCTAAGGATAAACAGCAAATAACATTTCTATAGTTGCTTGATGTCAAGACTCTTTTATCTATTCTTTAAGGAATACTAGGAAAGTGAGGGAAAATAACAATCTGTCTTTAGCTTTTGTCATTTAAAATAACAAATCTAGTAATGCCATTTTCATCTAAACCATGACTTCCTGGAGTTCATACTGGTGTTGTGTTATTTCATGTTTGGCTGAATCTTGACAGACAGCAGAAGTCTTGAAAAGGGGAGTGATGTGTTCCCTGTAACACGCAAGTAAATTGAATATGATATCAGTTTCCAGTAGGGCTAGTTCATGACAACTTCTTGAACTAATACTTTTTGCTGGTACCTGGCACTTTAAATATTCCGTAGTTTATGCAAAATTAAGCCTCTTGTCTTTGTGACTGCAAAATAACATTCAGAATGTGAAACAGGTAACCCAATGCAGTAGTGTTTGACTGAGCCAGCAGAAATCTTGATATTTAGCTCTGAGAGATATGGACTGCCTCAAATTCATCACACTAGGGTATTTACTATGAATTTTAAAGATCATAAAAGTTATGTTCAGCTTGTTATTTTGCTTCCAGTCACATAATGCAAGAGGTTTGATTATACTGTATTATCTGCACTCTATATTATTGGATTTGGAATCATGAAGTTTTTGAGATTAGAATGTAGACAGATTGAGAGGAAGAGGTCCGTTCCCCTCTTTTTCCTTTTATTTCTTTCCCCCCCCTGGATTGACCACTGATATTTGCATTTAAGATTTGTAATGCCAGGCAGGAGGTGGCTTTTAAATGGATTTTGCAGTTTGATACTGCACAGTATGTTTCTTCTATTGATAATTAAATTGTTATTACCAGAGGATTCCCACTAATGTACAAATTTAATATTGGCCTGTAGTAATAACCATACAATAATTAACACAATAAATAATATTATTTGTCAGAGTAATATCAGTATTATCATCATCTCCAGATGTGACTCTTAACTAGAACATCATGAGAAGTAGTGTTGATTTTTCAAAATAGTACATTTAGGAAAGGAGTTATTTTTTGTATGGAAAAGGGTGAAAGTTTCTGTTATCTTACATTTTTGTGTTATTTGGTTTGACAAAGTGTGTATATGGTCCTGGGGAAAATAGAATATTCTTGAGGAACCTGGACTGGGTAAAAGTAACTTTATCCATTTAACTTGTATATAAAAACTGTAGCCTCAGAAGCACTCACTGGCTCGAATTACACTCCTTTTCTGCTGTACTCTCTGGTCTTGTATAGACGTTCAGTTTCTCCTGGGAGAGTTGATGTTTAGGCTTTTTCTCCCATAGTAAAAATGGTGGCTTCAGGAGAAAAATAACTTAGGGGTTAAATCACTCTCAGGGGAGTTCCTCTTGAGATAGCCACATGCCATGGCTTCTCTCAGAAGAAAACACTCAAGTATTCCCCTCTCCCCTGCAGGGAGGCAGTGTGTTGCTCTTGGAACTCTGCTGCTCCAGCAGGGAGCAGAATACATCTCCTTCACAATCCCAACATTGTGCTGCAAGGAAACATAGGCTTACTGTGGTCAGTTTGGGTAAGCCAATCAGGGCTTTCCTATGCATTGCTGCCATATGTCACTAGGCAAACTAAGTGAGCCTGCAGAGCATGCTGAGATGTATGCTCAGGGGTCCCTTTAGGTGCACAGTATCATCACTGCAAGATCTCCACTCTGCAGGGCCTCAGCAATCACATTTCTGTACATGCAGGTCTGGGTAGGTTTCTCTACCAGGAAAATAAGCCTGGAAGAATTCTCCCAGATTATTTAAATGTATGTACTAGAGGTGCACGGATACATTGGTCCCATATCGGATCAGCATCAATATAAGGAAAATTGTCAGTAATCGGCGGCAACTGGCAGATGGCCAGGAGTACAGCCTGGCAGTGTGGAGAGCAGCCAGGTTCAACTGGGAAGTCTTTTGTGAGAGAAGATGTGGGGGTATCAGTTCAAGGCCCCTACAGTGAGGGAGGTAGTGGGGCTGGGGCTGGAGCAGAGGCAGGCACTGCACAGCCGGGACATGGTGCAGGATGGAGCCATGAGTGACTTGTCTGGGGGGTGCAGTGGGATGGCTCCTGTCACTGCAAACAGTCTGGGAGGGCATGGGGGGTGTGTTCCTCAGGATCACCACAGGGCAAGGGTGGGCTGCCACTGTGGGCTGGGGCCAGGGTGGTGCCAAGCTCTTCCCGGCGGGGGGGCTGGGCCAGGCTAAGCTCTGGGTGGGTGGCAGTGGTGCTGGGAGTGGGGACTATGGAAAATTGTGGGGTGGCTGCAGCACTCCCATAGCCCCCTCTCTGTGCCGTTGCCACATGCCTCAAGCGCAGCCCCAGCCCAGCTCCCTGTTGGGAAGAGCCTGGTGCCACCCCGGCCCCACGCTACAGTGCCAGCTCTCTCTTACCACATAGACCCAGGGGCACACACTCCCATGCTCTCCCGGGGTGCGTGCAATAGTGGGAGCCTTGCCCCCGTCCATACTCCCCCAACAAGCCACTAGAAGCTTTGTCCCCCACCCTGCCCCGGCTGTGCAGTACCTGCCCCAGTCCCACTCCCTCTCTTACCATGGGGGCCTCGATCTAACCCTCATGCCCCCCTTGCCTCTTCCTCCACAACAGGCTTATCAGCCAACACGCTCTCCATGTTGCCTGGATACATATTGGCAATCGGTTCAGTATCAGCTGATATGGCTCGCTAAAAATTGGCAATCAGTATTGGCCCAAGAAACCTCTATTGGTGCGCCCCTAGTGTATACAGACTTCGTGTATCTACAGCAGAACAAACATGATAAAAATTGTAGCCTTTGAAGATTTCTGACAGAAGATAGCATGGGAGAAGCAAAATAATTAGAAAGATGATATTGTTCTTCCCTTTCTGAATACATACTGTTGTTAAAATCTTGGTACTTTTCCGGATACTTGGGTAATCCAAACTTCAGAGCATGAGCCATTACTTTGGGTTTTTTTGTTTTTGTTTATTTCAAATCAGAAACAGCTTACTTTTTGGCTTAATAACTGTATGGCCTAGTTTTGCTTGGTTACACCTATGTCACCAAAACCAATTGTTTTCCTTCAGATTTTCCGAATGTAAAAAGATAGGATTTAGCATCAGTTGTACCTGTGATTTAAGCGTGGTTTGAAATAAAACAATATCATTTTCCAATGTAAATAATTTAAAATGTAAAGGCCATTAAAAAAAAATAGAGCATTTGAACAAATGTCTGCTTATGTGATATTGTTTAGGTCAGATTTAAACTAAACTGGGATAGGACTTAAGTTATCTATTTGCACCTAATTTTACTATTTTAACTTCTAAGTGAAGTTAATTAATCTATTTAATAAAAATTATTTTTCATGGAAATTTTAAATTTGTTTCTGTCTGCTGCAGGCAATATTTTAATGTTTAGCGTACACATTTAGTGTAGAGATGTGTCTGTGTTTGTATTAAACAATGATCATCCACAACCATAGTAAGAGAACAGACATTTGTGCTATTCTACATTTGAATCTAGCAGTTGAAAAGGGAAAGCTTCTGATATTTAAACCCAGCTATGTTTGTATTTGTATACTTTGTTTATCTGAAATAAAGCTCAGTATTAGGCACCACTGGTTACTGCCAGCTGGGACCTCACACTATAGCCACAGCTGTGCATTTAGTATTAAAGCCTATTAAGAATAGCTAATTAGAAATTCAAATAAAACAAAGCTTACACAGTCATGTCAGCACAATACCATTTTTGTCTGAGAATGATAAAAAGATTTTTTTCCATACAATAAAGGCTTGAGCAATAAGTACACATTCCAAATGTACAAGTACAAGGTACAGTTTAGTAAAAGATTATTACACACTAAAGATCCTTATTTATTTATAACATGGTGCTGAAGATCAATTACTCAGGGACAAATGAATTTATCAAAGAAAAAAAGGAAAGTACTGTCACAATATTTACTGCTTTATGAACTTTAGGCTACAATAAAACTGCTAATCAAGAGAAAGGTGTGGACTTCCTAGGGCCTTGTTTCAGAGTAATTTTGGGTGGGTCCTAGGGTTCTTAATCCCTGGATTCTCTTCACATTAACACCTTAAAGTATTTTGAAGCACTCCTTATGTGGCTCAAAGTTATGCCGCCCCAGGGCAGGAATATCTCTGATCCACACTACCCAGATCCTGTTCCATTAAAGTGTGGTCACTTTCCACAGATGTGCCACTCAAGTTAAAGTCGTCTAATATCCCAGGATCTCTCATACCTCTGCCTGTAGAGATGGGAAAGAAACCTGTCCTGGCTCACCAGCCCTCTCTAGTGGCAACTCACAGCTACAGCTCCTAGTCCTGCCCCTGCTCACCAGGTCTCTAGTGGCAAGTCACAGCTGTGCAGGTGGGGGACAGTTGGAGAAGTTTTCTAGACTAAGGGTGTGACTGCTTCAGACTCCAAGCTAGCAGCACTAACACCGACAATCAGCATTTGTGTGGCTCACAGTTTAAGGTGTAACAAGGCCCAAAGATAATCTTTGTGAAAAGTATTATGCACAATGGTAGAAGTGAATTAAAAATAAATTCCTGGTTTCTGACAGAGATTTAGCCCATTTAAAAAATAATGAATTACTTCTTATAAAGCCTAAATAATCAAACACTCCAAAATCTCAGAAAAGAGTGTTTGGGGTTTACATCTAATTTGGGGCATGGTTAGATATGAGGTGATACCTATATAATAATGATTTAAATCAAGTTAGTAAAATTGGTGATTTAGATCACTTTTTCAGGCTTCAGTTATTTTCCTAAAGAGATTTAATTATCTGGTATAACTGTAAAAACAAATAGCATGACACTAAGTTGTCATCTTTAACTAATGGAGAATATACACTATAAATTGTTTTATAGTGTAACATACATGTATTCAGATTTTTAATTTTACATTTTTTATTATTTTAAAAAATGGAAATTGATTGATTTTCTGTATACCAGATATTAATATTTTACTCAGGAGTTATATCAAACTATAGATGAATGAAAGTTGGATTTTCTAAAAATGCACTAACACTAGTGCATTAATCTGTTAAACTGCATTAAATCTGTCCAATGCTTAAAAAAAAAATAATTCATCAAAACTTGCTTTTAATTGAAACTGATTTATCAAACACTGAAAGTTCATATTATTTAACTGATGGATTTTTTTTCTGGTCACTCTGGTCCAGAAGTAGCTAAGTGCCTACTAGGATTTTGTAAAGTACCTAAACAAGTTAGGTGCTTTGTTCCATTGATTTTTGAAGTCCAGTAGTGCCAATGAGAGGTAAAGGCTTCTCTGCCTGGTTAGGTAATTTTATATCAATGGGACTTTTTAAATCAGTGGGTTTTAGGTACCTATTTGCTCAGGTGCTTCTTTTCAGAATCCCACCAGGAACCAATCTGTATCCTAAGTGCTTTCATACATTTGAAAATCTGACCTTGAGTCCTTCAAGTTTTTTGAATCAGTGGCTGTCCTCTCCTATCTGTTATTTCTTATTGGTTAAAAAAGGAAAATATGTTTTCCCTACTTTTTCAGCTTCCAATTCGGGTAGTCCTAATGAAAGAGCTGTTATGTCTGTACCTGCTAGCTAAACTGAAACATAAAATAATTAAGATGAAAGCTTTAGGCACAACAGAAACTGAAAGTACGTGAATCTGGAAGAAGGCAAGTATTAGGATTTGCTTGGTTGTAAAAACTGAAATCCTTTCCTGTGATTCTCTAGGAGATGTATTAAAATTTGAGGAGGATTCATCACGGCAGCATATTTTTTATATATTTACATGATTTTAATAGATTATAGGATGTTTATGTCTTAATATAAGTTTTCATCATTTCAAACATAAACAGATTTGTTTTAATGGAGGAGAATGCATATTATTTAAAATTCAGTGTTTTAAAATTTTTATTAGACACCACTGATTTGTCTCTAACCTGTGGGAGTCTGTTCAAGCTTCCTTTTTTCCTTTCCAATATAAACTGCTTTTAGAAAAACAAGCTGTCTAAAATTTCTATTGAAAATATTGTGACATAAAATCTTTCGTCTTTCTTGGAGTCTTGAATAATAAACAGAAACAGTATTTAACAGAAAGGATAAATTTATATACGCCTCCAAAAAAGGAATAAGACGAGTACCCCTGAAAGTTATATAAAGGTGGAAATCAGAGAAAGAAAATGTTTTGTCACCTATTCTCTCCCTCATCCAGTTTTTATGTTTTCTCCAGTATAGTTCCCAGTGTTTTGTCAAAACAGTTTTAAATGTTGGAAGAAATTGCTTCCACCACTTTCCAGCATAACATATTGACACATTAGAGGTCAAAACAAGTAAGTAATGAATAAGAATATTTTGCTCCAAGCTGGATGTGTCTACATGAGACGCTAACTGTGCAGTAGACTAATAACGCTATGGAGTACTGTGCTGGGCAAAAAACGTGTTAATACGCTACTGCACAATAGTATTAGGCTACTGCACAGTAAGCCTCACTAAAAGCCCGTGTACCAACGCTGCTGCACAGTAGTGCAAGTAACTGTGCATTGATTTAGTACTTGGTTAACTTGGTGGACGCACCCTCTATCCTATAACACAAGAGAGTATCTCTTTTCAAGAGAGTATCTTGAAACATGTATTCAGATTGGTATTATCTGACTTGAGAGACATCATTCTTTAAATTAAAACAAATGACAATTAGCCTCTGGTCCCGCAGGAGCCAGTTTATCAGTGTCTTCATGCTGTTTGCAATTTCCATTTGAATCTGAAGGTCTTTTATAATATGTTCATATTAAATATGTTCATGCTATTATGGCTTTCTTTTCTGTCATGTGTAGTTAGTTCTAACATATTAGAAAGGTTAGGTGTCCCTAAAAAGGACTAGGAATGAATTCCAAAACTGTTTCAACAATGTGTGATATTCAGGGTTCAGGAAATTAAACTTGAAGGTTATAAGAGTAAGCAATTCATGTGAGGAGAAATTCCAAACAGACTAACATTGTAGGTTCAGTGACTTTCATCCTGAAGGCATATGGGGTGTTATACAGGAAAAAATGTGCCAGTGTAAATGCAAATGGTTGTCCGTGAATGTAAACAGAGCTGCAGTTTTGTGCATGGAATTTTCTACTCATGGTGCACTAATACCATGCTTGGGGACAACAAGTAGAAGTTCCCAGACTACCCAAGTTAATATTTTCTACGTGTCTTACTACAAACTGGAAAATGCCAGTCCTATGAACTTTTTGCCTGGGGGGCTTTATATGCTGTAGAGTGTAGTTTTCTAAGATCCAATGACAGTTGGAGCATTTCTTTTGTCTTTAAATAGAAAATTCAGAAAAGTTACCCTTTGAAATGAGGAATCTGATGTTCTTTTATATAAGGAAGATACCTTTCATTATTCCTTGAATGCAAAATTGGATGTAGGGAAGAAATAGAGGCTGAAAACATATTTTTATTTGTCTTGTATAAGAACTCTGGTAGACAGACGGGTTGCTCTGTTCAGTTTTGTCACAGGTCTGGGGATAGGCTGTTTCTCCTCTTTCTCAGGGAAACGCAATGCAGAAAGGCAACAATTTGGAAAACTTTGGTTTGGGGATTCTGAAATGTGAAGAGAAGCAATGAATGACCTCTTGATACTCAGAGTCCCTAAAACCATGAAAAGACACCCCTGTGTACACAACTGTTTTGTAGCATTTGGTGAGGGAGAATAGCAGTTTTTAGACAAGAGGGTCTGAGTCAGGTCACCTGGATTGTATACTGGGACTGAATGTAGAACACTGTTCAAACATTTCTGAGTTGTAACTATAATTGTCTGTCTGTCTGTCTGTCTGTCTTGTCTTTTGTAGGTAGAGCTGTCGTCTTCCACAGCTCATGCCTCTCTGAACCAGTTAGTCTAAGGTGCTGCCCTGTCTGACCTTTTGCTTGACTGCAGACAAGGCTCATACCACCTCTCTGCCTTTAGTGTACTGTCTGTTGCCTATCACAGGGATGCCCAAGTGACAGCCCATGAAGGGTTAAGATGCAGCCCCTGGGCTCGTGCCTGGCCATAACCCCCCTATCATTCTAGCAGCAACAGCAGTTTGAATCTTTAGGCTACTCCGCTCTCTTCCAAGTTCTGGTTTTTGTACCCATCTCAGGGAACAGTGTGGTGCAGCATGTTGAGGCTGAGGCCATGTGGCATGTGGTACAGCAATGGGGGCACCCAGTTGAGTGCGCAGTGCAGTGATGGGGAGGGGGGTGGGAGTGTCTACACAGGATCGTTGCAGGAATGTAGGGGGCATCTGTATGGGCATGTGCTGCAGCAAGTGGGGGAGGGTTCAGGCATGCACTACAACTGGGGGTGTCAATGAGGCGTAAGTCCCAGAGTCCTGTGATATGTGACCCCCGCTAGTGCCGCCCATGGGTTCCCACCCACTTAAATATTGGATGGCTGTAGCCTATCGTAAAGACCTCTTATTGTTTCTTTGCACTCTCCTGTCTGTATCCACCTTTTCTGTCTTGTCTTGCACAGTAATGGTAAGCTATTTAGAGTAATGATCTATAAAACATGAATTACTTTGAATGTATAACAACATAGAGAGGGGCGTAATGTAAGACTGTAGACAGGTAGATAACAGTGGGAAGAGACGCATGGGAGTATAATGCTGACATTCTTTAAAGCAGCAGTTTGCAGCGTTTCAGAGCTGTGGGCTGGAATAACCTGGCTCAGATCTGAGGTGTTCCAGGTTCCAACCCAGCTGCAGCTGCTCCTTTTTTCTGTCTCCACTTCTCCCCAGCCCCAGCTGCAGCATGGGCTCAGCTTCCAACTACTTGGTGCTGGAGTTGCTCCTTGCCACCTGCATGGGCCTGGGCAAAGTCCTCCACTGGCAGAATGGTGCCACCCCCTCGCTGCACCACCAGCCACATACTGCTGAAGCCCCTGCAGGGTGTAAGTCGCTGACCCTTGCTTTAAAGAACTGAGCAGCACAGGCCTAAGCCTAACTAGGATCCATAAACTGGATGTTTCTTTACCTAATGGGATGGTTTCGTTAGCTGTGTTCTGGAAACAGCCACTGCTCCTTATAAAATGTGGTAGCAGTTGCTTTTTAATAAAAGAGAAGAGGGTATTACATCTCATTCTCTTTAGTCCATAGGCCAAAGGTTAAATCAGTATGTGGCAGATCTGTGGTCTATACCCTTCTCTGGCTGAAGAGATGTGCACTTGAATCTCTTATGTCTGGAAAAATGCTCTAATCTCCTTGATGTAGATTCGTGAGGGGTTCAGGCACTCTTACTCCCTGCTGTTGAAGCTGCTCCGCTTTGCAGAAAAAGAACTCAGGGCTCAATGGGCACGAGTAAGCACTTCCTTCAGTAAAGCTTAGGACACTTCGATGGGAGATGTCCTGGTTTATCATGCCTCCTCCACAATCTGTTTCTGTATTTAATAGTAATACTTGAGTAAAGTGCATGAACACTATACTTTGTAAGACCAAATAAGAAAGAATTAGGAAGGATCTACTTAAATCACTTTTTTGCATTTTTCAGGGAAAGCAGGAAATCTAGGACTTTCCAAGAAGAGCAGGAAATACCCTTCCCACCTGAAATTGGCATGCAATCACCTGGCAGAGGGGGGAAAAGGAAAAAAAAAACTTTTACTGGAGGCTCGCAGCAGCAAACAGGGAGCAAAGGAAAGTGCAGGAAACCTTCCTTTGCAGCATGGGGGCCCCAGGGAAAGTACAGGGTCTCCCAGGCAGACCTAATGATTGAGCCAGTTGGCATGCTGATTAGTCCAATCCCTGGGCAGTTTGGGAGACCAGAAGGATTTAAAGCAACAGTGCCTGCAGAGCTTTGGTGCTAAGCCAGTCTGGGGCTGTGGGGAATGTGGCTGTCCTCGGTGGGAGAGGGGAAATGGGAGCCAACTGTGCAGACCCAGGAAGGTTAAACTGAAGTGGGCGCCTGTCTCACAGTCATCCCCGCTCCTGCTTTCAATCCTCCTCCACCTGCCACCAGCTACCAGATTTTTTTTTTTTTTTTGGCAG
>NW_017729030.1:18642426-18697962 GCF_001723915.1 Gavialis gangeticus
AAATTTTTTTTTTTTTTTGGCAGCTGTTCTTGGGCACTGAATGTGCCCATGGCTGCTGGGCAAAAAACCCAAAAAGTGGTAGGGGTGAAGATAATACCAGGCTGTTGGTAGATGGGCAGAGTGAAGTGGGCGGCAGGGGACCTACACCATTATTCAAGGTCCTGCAGTAACTGGAGTTACTGCACAGTCGCACCAACGAATGGCTTTTTTGTGATGCTGACTGTGCAGTAGTTCATGACTACTACGCAGTAGCATTGTGTCATACTTTCTGCCATGTGACCCTAATGTGCAGTAGTTGAGGCCTACTGGGCAGTCAGAATCTCATGTAGACACAGCCTCCGAACACCATTTAAGTGGAAACAAACCATTTATGTTTGTCTGCCCTGAAAACTAGGGATAATAGAATGGGAATAACAAACATGAAACTACAGCCAATGAATCATTCTTGGCTAAGTCTCACAGAGCGTATCTACACAAGAAGTGTACTGCAGTTGCCTAGTTAGCTCCTTGCTAAACGTCTCAGTTTACTCATGAAATGCACCAGTCACTCATGAAATCCTCTGCAGGTTATTACTTGTACATACAAGTATTGTCCCATGATGGAATTTTTAACTCTACAGTAATGCATGTGTAGGTGCTGACAGGGCTGGCTGGGGCACGACGTTGCTTCAGTATGCGTACTTGCCTGCTGACTAGATCTGCACTGAAGCACCCTTGTGCCCCGACCAGCCCCTCTGCAGCACATTGAGCCAGGTCAGAGCAGCCCTGGGCTTGCAGGCTGACTCCACAAGTTCCATGCCAGTCAGGGTGCTCCAACCTGGCTAAGTGTGCTGCAGTCGTGGGCACACGTGTAAATGTGGCACCCGGGAGGAATAAACTCCGGCACAATATGTGCCAGAGTTTGCATCACATTAATATGCATGTGTAGATGCATCCAAAGAGACTTAAGTCTTACACTATACCCACCACATATACCACAGTTAGAGAGAGATGTGGAGGGCAGGAATTCAAACCTACAGGCTAAATGAAACCACCAGAGACCCTAGAAGGAAGCTGCTACCAATTCAAAGCGTTAATATAATCAAAACTGCATCCTAAAAGAAGTGGAAAAAGTTCTGCTGAGTCTGGAGGTTCTTTAGTCCTGTAGAGAAGTCATTGGCTCTCCTGGCGTATAGTATAAAAGAGAAAAAGAGGTATACAGGGAAACAGCTGAGACAACCTAGAGTTACTGAAGTTTACAAAGGAAAAGAAGAGCAGGAGACAAACCAGGGAATAGCTCCTGGGAGTACTTCCCAGGAAAACGCTTTCCCAAAAGCTTAAGTGGTTTTTTATGTGTGATGAGTTAGTGTTTTAAGTAAATGACATACAGTCTTTTAAAATGTGATGTTGAGGTTGGTTATCTAATCTGGCTCTTGAAGAATGTCAGAATGTTTCATCTTGCCTCCCAGACCATGGTGCTCAGTGTTAGGTGAGAATATTTCAGCTGGACAGGGGGAGGATAAGGGATTAGTGCTGTCTTTACTGGTGGTTTCTGCCCAAGTGTATATGATCACTTGGGATTGACAGGTGTATGTTCTCTAAAGTGCACTGAAATGAAATAACTGAATTATCTAAAATGGAGAAAAGAAAGGAAGGTGGTAGCAAACCTCACTGTCAGATTGATTTGGCTGCAGAAATACAAGATGACCCAGCAGAACTAACAAAACAGCCTTAGCCTCATTGAAGCGAATGAGAAATTTGACTTGTAACTTCAGTAGTGCCCAGATTTCACCCAGGGAATTTCCTTCTAGTCTGACAGGGAAGGCAAGCAAAGAAACATTTTGAAAAATATTAATATTTAGATCATGTGAGAGGAAATGCTGCTTTTATGAAAGTGACCTTTCTTTCCTGTTTGGTAGTATATCATGGCCATTTACTGTTTAAAATATTCCTATTTTATAAAGCAAGCATGTAGTGTCAAGTAAGGGGAAGCATACCAGAGGCACGTGCCCAGGTATAAAACCAGCCCAATAAATTGTATTCTCGAATGCTCAGAGATGGGATGCAAGTTTACATTTAACAAGTGCAGATGTAAATAAAATAGCAATACTACCACTAAAAACTTCAGTACACATTATTCTGTTGAATCAGTGTGATTACTTGTGTGACTAAGGGTTTTGTGAGATATAGCTCAGTATTTGCACTTTACTCCAGTAATTTTATACAAAACTTTTTATAAATGTATTGATCAGAGTGATCAATACTGGTCCAGGATCAAAACTCCAAAGTGAGAAAGTTTCTGAAGTGTGCTGGATTTCCAGCTCAGCCAGGTGTGACATGAATAAAGTACTATTGTCTTTTTTTCGCATGCGAAGTTCATACTATAACTGCTAAATTGCACATCTTACACTATATACTAATAAGAAAGTAATAAATAATATTGTTGTACAGCATTACTCAGTAAATGTTTATTATTAACAGATTTAACTTGCATTCTTAAAGGTATGTTAATACTGATTGTTTGGACTTAATTTCTGCTCTTAAATATAAAAGATGTACTGGAAAAAAACTATAAGAAGGAAATGTGGAGGTAATAAGCTATTGGAGTCTATAAACTGACTTTGCAAGGAGATTGTGAATTTCCTGCTCTTCACTTCAGCGTTTGTTCCTTCCAGTCACTATCTTCACAAAATATTGTAGCAGTGCCCAGGTATTCCAGGGAGGTTTAAAACAATGTTGTGCCAGGTATAGTGATCATTGGGTTCATTAAATACAGACATGCAATGAATGAGAAGAACTATACAACAAACTTTAATAAAGGAGCACTAGGCAAACTATTATGTTTATATAACTATACTTAGGGAATCCTGAAGGATTTACCATCTGTAAGACTTTTGGATCGGGAAAGAGAAAAAATATTTAAACAGCAATGCCAGCTGTAGTGTTTGCTGTTACAAGATGTATGCACGGAATATGGCATTTCTGTTGCTTAGTATCAGTAAAGTGTACACACCACGTCAGAGTCCCTCATACATATGCTTTTGTTCTGCGTACACTCAGCATAATGCATTGAGATGAAAAAGGGAAGTAGAAAGGTGCTGACTTGTAGCAGCCATGTTAAAGAACCCTGGACGGATAGGATTAACCTGTACAAGAGATGTAGAGTCTTTGTGTTTTTTCCGCTCTATTTCTGCACAAAGTACGGTAAAATCTTCACTATCTGGCATTTAACTAACTGGAAATTCCATTAACTGGAATTTCCATCTGGCCGGCCAGGGACAGGAAGAGGCGGGGGATGGGGGAAGTTTGCATGTGGCAGCTGCATGCAGAGTAGCAGTAGCAGCAGCTGCCGTCACCCCCTCCTGCCTGACTCTGTGTGCAGCTTCCACTGCCACCCACCACCCACGTGCAGCCACCACCACACCCCTTCCTTCTCCCTCCTCTGCAGGGGATTTTCAGATAACCAGAATTTTTTACATAACTGGCAGTCTCCTTACCCTGGGGATGCCAGATAACCAAGCTTTTACTGTACAGGTTTCCTTCGCTTTACACTGGTTCTGTATGTGTGAATTTGCTCTTATGCAATGACCCTTTTTATACCAAAAATTAGTTATATGCAAGGTAAAATCACTCTTATGTGATCAGTGTGGTGGAAGTCCACAGTCAGCCACTTTGTGTGGTGCGTTATGGGAGTGACATGCACCAAAATATAGTCTCCTTCATGGATCTGTGAGCCTTGCTCGTTGTCCACCACACGTTTCTGTAGTTGCTGTCCCCATTATAGTAACATTCACCACCACCCTGTGCTTGTGTGTACTGTCTGTTGTTGGTGAGTACCAAAACTGTCTTGTAAAAGTGGTAGAAATGGGCCTCGTACAAGTTATGGTTTCAGTAGGATTTGAGTCTGTGCTTTTAATACCCCCTTTATTCTCTATCCTGATGACATTGTTCTCAGGTTTGTTTTGGAATTTTGTTTAGCCAACAACTCTTCTCTTTCTAATGCGTGGAGACATTCTTTTTCCTGTGACTCTAAAGGGCTTTGCAAGCCAGCCGATAAAACTTCCCAAGAATACTGTGATGGCATTTTCATCAGTTATGTAAACCTTATTTTCCCATAGTCAACTAAAAGGTTCAAGTTTTGCAGTGTCTTTTTGTAATTTAACTGCCATGGTAACTAGGTAGATGACCTGTAAAGAAGAAAAACCATCTGTGACATTCTAAGTGAAAACTAATACTTTATATTTAAGGTGTTTATTTTATATCCCAGATCAAACACTGGCATCAATCAATAAAGAATTTTCCTGTACTTCATTCCTTTTCTTTACAGAATGACCAGTTGACCTTATTATAAGTGTTCTGCTATACATAACAAAAAAATAGGACGAGCCACTTAAAGGCTCTTTTATGTCCATCTGGAGGACTTTTTCTTACCATGAATTTAAAAGGGTTTCTGTACTTGGTTCCATTAAATCAACAAGACAAATTCAGTGTATGTTCAAATACCAGACATCTTTTAGAGCTGCTTTTCTATTAGTTATTACTTCAAACCAATGATTAAAAACCTATTGAAGCCAATTAAAACTCATAGTGAGTTCAGTAGACCCAGTATTTCTCTCTACCTCTGGGTACATATAAGCCTTTTATGCTGTTTTTCTTGTACGTAAATCATTCCTAGAATTGTACTTAATGGTTGATTTGGCTGGGAACCATTCTGACATCTACTGTTCTAAACAGCATTGGGAAAACTAATTCAGACTTGTATCATAGCCAATGAGCAATAGGCGCGATTATTGCTAGTTGAAAACTTTTCTTTCTTTGATGTGCATCGTTGGTAACTATATTTCAAAAGTAGCAGATATTGTTTAATATATTATCAAATACCATTTTAGCTATTGAAATATTGTAATTTATAAATGGTTTGTTACGGCTTTAAAATATATATACAATGAAGACTTCAGTAAGTGCCATAAAATACAAAGGATCGTACAATAAGCTGATAGGATCATAGGAAAGTAGGGCTGTAAGGACCTCATGAGATCACCTAGTCTAGCCCCTGCTCAAGGCAAGATCATCTCTCACTAAGTCATTCTCATTAGGTGCTTGTCTAACTTGCTGTAGAGTATTTCCAGGAATGGAGAGTCCGCAGCTTTTCTAGCTAGTCTGTTCCAGCCCTTGACCATCTTTATGCTTAGAAAACTCTTGCTAATCTCCAACCTAAATTTCCTCTGCTCTATTCTGAGGCCATTGCTCCTAGCTACAGAGAAAAGTCTCTATCTTCTTGATAATCACCCTTCAGGTATTTGAAGACTGTTACCAGGTCCCTGCTTAATCTTCTGTCCTCCAGATTAAATAACTTTAGCTCTTCAGCCTAAGTATGCTTCCCAGGTGTCTAATCTTGTTTGTTGCTCTCTGCTGAACTCTTTCCATTCTGTCCATATCTTTCTTGAAGTGTGGAGCCCAAAACTGGTCACAGTACTTCAGGTGAGGTTTCCAAGACCTGGCTAGACAAAGCGTTGGCTGGGATGACCTAGTTGGGGATAGTCCTGCTTTGAGCAAGGGTTGGACAAGATGACCTCCCGAGATCCCTTCCAACCCTAATTTTCTGTGATTCTATGATTATGACTCACCACTGCTGAATAGAAAGGAAGAATCATTTCCCTTAATTTTCAAGTGAGATTGCAACCCAGTATGCTATTAATACAACCAAGTATGCTGTTTGTTTGTTTGTTTTTGTTTGGGTTCTAATTTGTTTTGGGGTTTTTTTCCCCTTTCTTTTGCAATAAGAGTACACTGTTGGCTCATATTCAGCTTATGGTCCACTGTAACTCCTGGGTCCTTCTCTGCAGTACTGCGACCTAGCCAATCATAGAATCAATGAGTCGGAAGGGACCTAGACAGATCATCTAGTCCAACCCCCTGCCACGGGCAGGAAGGAGCACTGGGGGTGGCAGGGGTCATAAGACCCCAGCCAGGTGCCTATCCAGTCTCCTCTTGAAGATTTCCAGGGAAGGTGAGAGCACCACCTCTCTGGGAAGGCTATTCCAGGCTTTGGCCACCCTTACAGTGAAGTAGTTCTTCCTAATATCTAACCTAAACCTATCCTCCCTTAGCTTGTGGCCATTGTTGCTGGTGACTCCAAGGGGGGCCCTGGTGAACAGACTTTCCCCGAGTCCCTGCTGCTGGCCCCTGATAAGGTTGTAGGCAGCCACAAGATCCCCCCTCAGTCTTCTCTTGCGGAGACTGAAGAGATTCAGGTCCCTCAGCCTTTCCTCATAGGGCTGGCCACGGAGGCCCTCAACCATACGAGTGGCCCTCCTCTGGACCCTCTCCAGGTTCTCCACATCCTTGTTGAAGTGCAGTGCCCAGAACTGGACACAGTACTCCAGCTGCCGCCTGACCAGTGCGACATAGAGGGGGAGCAAGACCTCTCTGGACCTGTTAGTGATGCCCCTGTTGATGTATGACAGGGTGCAGTTGGCTCTGCCTATTGCTTCGTCGCATTGGCAACTCATATTCATCCTGGAGTCGATCTTGACTCCAAGATCCCTCTCATTTCCCAATCAGTATTTGTGCATGCAGTTATTCCATCCCAGCTGCAGGACTTTTCACATGCCCTTGTTGAATTATTGATTTTGAATCATTTCTTTAGTTTCTCCAGGTCTTACTGGATCCTAGTCCTACCCTCCAAGCATATCTGCAGCTCAGCCCAACTTAGTGTCATCTGCAAATCTGCTAAATGTGCACACAGTCCCATTGTCCAAAACATTAATAAATGTTACCCTCAGTCTGTTACCCTCAGTCCATTTTCCTTGTACTCGGCTCAGTTACAAAGTAGCTACAACTTACAATTTTTCTGGAAAGTGAAAGCAAAACTGTCTTCCTAAGAAAATGAATAATTAGCATTCTGTATATAATGATAATAGTAGTAGTAATGAGAATTGTAATTACACTAAGTGATTATCCCTAGTGACAGCAAATTGAGTTTGTAATACATAGCTGGCCTATTTGCTGAGACTGTAACTATGTGGAGAAATTACAGAAGGTCCAGAGGCAGGTAACAGAAATGATAAAGGGCTTGAAAAGCAAGTTATATAAAGAGAGGTGTAAGGAGCTAGGAAAGTTCAGCACTCAGAAAAGGTCCTTAAGAGGGCATATTATAGCAGACTTCAGCTACTTGAAGGGCTGCCATAAAGGTGAGGGAAAACTCCTTCTCTCTCTTGCTGTGGAGAGGAAGACACTGACCAGTGGCTTGAAGTTGCATCAAAGTAAATTTAAATTGGATATCTGGAAAAACTTCTTCATTGTTATAATAGTGAGGCTGTGGAAAAGACTGCCTAGGGAAGTTGTGGACTCTCCATCACTGGAGGTGCTCAAGAACAGGTTGGGCAGCCACTAGCCAGGGATGATCTAGGTGTACCTATGGCTATGGTATTTCTAGTGTTTCTGGGCTTTGCTGGTTGCCCCTGTGCCCCTCTTTCTGCTACATGGGTAAGGGTGTTTTTAGGCCCACCTCAGTGGCATTGGGTATTGGCTACATCTAAGGCTGGGCATTTTGATTAGGGTGTGCCACTGCTCATGCTGAGACCGTAGCCAGGGTCTTGTCCCTCTGCTCAGGGTCAGACTGATTGCTGTATTTGGGGTCAGGAAGGAATTTTATTCCATGGTCAAATTGGTATGGACTGTGGGGGGTTTCCCTTTCTTTCAGTGTGGAGCATGGCTTTTTACCCAGGATCTCTTGTGAATATATTGACAACATTTTATAGAAGCAGGATATTGCCTGCTGCTGTTCCCTTGCTTTACCTGTGGCAGGTTAGGGTGTTAGGTCTGTGCTGTGTCAGGATTGATGGTAATCTTATGTAGAGCTTAGATTATAGATTACATAGGATGATTTGGATAGGGATGCTCCTGCCTCAGGCAGGGGGTTGGACTAGATAGCCTCTGGAAGTCCCTTCTGGCCCTGCTTTCTATGATTTTATGTTTTTAAAATGTAGATGTCTCTTCTTTTGGGAGGGTGAATGTATCAGTGTTAAAAAGATCTGTCTTATTCTTGCTAGGCTCACTTTCCTTCACAAACAAAATAAGCTATTGCATGGTCAGGAAAGGTGAATTTTAATTTGTTGTTGTTCCTTTGGTTGACTAATGAAGGTGCTCAGTAGTTCCTGGGCAGCTAAGCCATGCTCCTTTCTTTACCATCACCACCTCTTTCAGAAATGGTGGGGAGGGCTTTGTGTTGATATCTGGAGAGACTTTTTGTTTTAAGGAAGCCCTGGACATGTCTGCATGGCACATTTACTGCAGAGCTGCCTAATTAGCTCCACAGTAAAGTCTTCATATCTACACATGTGGCCCTATTATGCTGCAGTAAGCTAATGAACTCCACTGTAGGTTACTACTGGTAAATACAAGTACTGTCCTGTGGCAGAGTACTTTTCTGTGTAGCAACACACATGTCGACATTGACAGGGCTGACTGGGGCAGGAGGATGCTTCAGTGTGGGGGCTGCCTGCTGGCTAGCCCTGCACTGAAGCACCCTCATGCTCCATCCAGCCCCTCTGCAGCATGATGAGCTGGGACGGAGCAGCCCCGGTCTGAGAAGCCGACACCCCGGGTCCCCTGACAGCCAGGGCATCTTTAGTCCAACTCAACATGCTGCAGACCCAGGCACACATGTAAACACAGTGTCCAGGAGGAACAAACTCTGGCACAATATACACCAGAGTTTATCGCTTCACATTAATTTCACGTGTAGATGTGTCCACTGTTGCCTACAATGCTCAAAGGCAAATGCTGGCTTAGGCTTTATCAGTAGTACAGAGTTTTGCTGGCTATGTCAATTAGAAGCATGAAAAAATTACTCCCTAGCCTGTGTAGCTAAACTAACAAAACTCCTGGTATAGACACAACTGTATCAAGAGAACAGAACTTTAATTAGCTTAGCCTTTGTTGGTTGGGAAGGGAGGGGATAGCAGAAAACTACTTCTCTTGAGTTTTCACTAGGGACCTCTGCTGGCACAAATAAGCCCATAACCTGGAAATTAATTAGCGGAGTAATCAGGCTCAGTACTAAAAGAAATATCCTTGCCTGTACTGCAGTTTATTGGTAAACAGTTAAAGATTGGTGGTGGGTTTACTTTGTAATCTATTAGTCATGTACCCTATAACTTGTTTTGTAATGTACAGCATATATCCTGTGTCATACACAGGGGATCTGCAGATTTAATAGCTTGTACTACAAACAAGGTGAATCTAAAAAAAACACTTCTTAACCAATTCTTAACTAAGCTTCCACTGTCTCCATTGGTACATTGCTTATTATAGGTGTCTATACCAAAAGAAGTTTTTGAAAGTGTTATCACGAAGGGGTTTCTATTTACAGAATATGTATAGCAAGTAAAGGAACACTAGTAAAACATATTAAGTATAACAACACTGGCTGTTTATTTGCCTAGGGAGCCATATTTTATGTAATACATACTTTGAGGAAAGAACTGCAGAAATTTGGAGATTTGGTCTCTCCCTGTCAACACCACCAGTTTTCAGGATAAAATTCTGACTCCATTGAATCAAAGGAAGCTTTGCTTTGATTTAAGTTAAGTTAGGATTTTCTATTGGTTTTGGATCTAAAGGCAGGAAGTTTGATTTTGGAGAGTGCTATTTTATAATATTGTTAATTTGTTTTCTTGGAAGCTATGCAGTTATGTGAATAAGATGAAGAATCTTTCACCTTGTTTGATTATCTCTGGAGATTACCGTAAACAAAACCTCTTGTATAATGAAACTTGTCCCTGTACAGTACTATTAATTTCTTCTTATAAATGTTGTTCAGTCCCTTTCCCCAAATCTCTAGTTGCTTGTGTAGATGCACTTGTAGTACTATAGTAAAAAAACAAACACACCTATCTAAAGTTCCTTTTTTTTCTTTCACTGAGGTCAAATACCAAACCTGATTTTGAGATTTCATTCATACATTTTATGCATCTTACTCATGTGCATAAAGATGGATTACCTATTTATTTCTAGTCAAACACAAGTCTTTTACGTGGATATGTATATATTTGTTGATTCTGACCAAATAGGAAAGAATCATTTCACTTGTTAAACAGACTGTTAATTAAGAAGTTTATACCCAACCTCAGAAGAAATTTAATAGTCTTGGTATAATTTATGTTATCTGAATCCCCAGCTCATTATATCTCTTAACTTATAAAATTAAAATTCCTTTTGGGGCTTGGATTATCCAGTAGTGCAGTGACCAAAAAAAGTTTTTAGTATTTAGTGGTAATTTTAGTTCTATTCTAAATCACATTTATGCTTTATGGTGCTGACTGTAAATTTCTGATTTAACAGGACCTCCAAAGCTGGGTGAATGGTGCTAATGAAAATGGCTTTGTCCTTGTCTCATTTGGAGCTGGAGTGAAATATTTGTCAGAAGATATAGCAAATAAGTTAGCGCAAGCCCTGGCAAGATTGCCTCAGAGAGTTATTTGGAGGTAAGCTGTACAACATTTTATGCATTTGAGGTAAACTTGAAGAATAGTCACTTTCTACTCAGTTGGGTTGGTTTTGGAGACTAATCAAATATAGGACACAATGGGCACATGTCACTATGGAGATGAAGTTACTGCTCCATGATTTAGTACTTCCAAAGGACAGTAACACTCCATGCTGCACTGTACGTGCATTGTATGTGCAGTGCAGTTATTTAAACAGCTACTTTGCCATAGCGGTGCACTATTCTAGGGGAGCCTGTCGTTATGGTGAAGTAGCTGCTGGTCACATGTAGATGCCTGCAGATGCTACATCACCGTAGCACATTGCTATGGCATTGTAGTGTCACATGTAGATGCACCCAAAATCTAGATGCCCCAGGTATCAGGAAGAATCTTAAGGGCGGATGCTGCTCCAATGCTCTAGAACTACAGCGCATCAGAACAGACTCCTTTAATCAAGTCTGCTGGAGCATGGTGATTACTGTACTCCAGAAGCCTCCTGCGTCTTATGTATCAGTGTCCCAAAATTAAAAAAGTGGTGGCAGTGGCGCTTGAACTAAATTCGTCAAACAAGCTTTAGTGCAAATGCCCCTGTCAGCATTTGGAAGCACGGGGATGCTGATACACAAGACGCTGAGGTGTTTAAAGAGAGATGCTCTAATTAAAGCGCCACCCCTCCTACCTCCCCTCCTACCTCTTAAAACTGCCTTTATAACTTTTTCATTAAAGGGTTAATTTTTCCTTCTATTTTGTACTTTTTCATAGAAAATAGAATTACTGCAGTGTCTTTGTGGCAAGGAAGGGCAGCAATTTCCTGGCAAAGCATAATAAGGTTATATACTTGCGCAGTTATCAAGACAAGAATAACATGACAGACTGTGAGAAGATATGGGGGAGCCAGAGGAAAGGAGTTTATATGAGGATATAGTACTTTGGACTTTTAATCATTTTTGCTGGCCAGAGATTTCATACTAGGAAGTGAGAATGACATTCTATTGATTTCACCTTGGTGAGGAACCAGGGAAACAAACATTACAGAACAGAGAAAGGACTATCATAAGACTTATTTCAGATAGGAATTCCACCTCCACTCAGCAATTTTTTCATCTGCTTACTATTCCTCAGTTTTTTTATCCACCCATTTTCCCCTTTACTTCCTATCTTATCTCTGTGTCACTTTACTCCGTTATCAAGTCTCTTCCTTGTCTGCACCTTCTTGCATGTGTTTCCTCTCTTCCTTGTCTCATTCTAGTCTGTAAAACACCATGGAAGAAAGCCATGGTCTCTTCTAGCTTTCACTTATGTGCAGTCCTTAACAGGAACATTACACAGATGTAGAGATTTTTTTTCTAAACAAGCATCTGACTCAGAAAGTTAGGAACGTCTCATGTCTTAAACTGATCCAGAAGCATTTATCTTTCTTAGCTTGCTTGGTAATAATAGATTTGAAGGTTGGAGAGTGTGGGGAATTCTGCTTTACATCTTTAAAAAAAAATAAACAAAGGAAAGAAAGAAAAAAAGAAAGAAAAAAACCCTTATCTTCTGGTTTGAGTTTATGGACCCACCCTTTCTCTAGGTGTCATGATGTTTAAATTAATTAGCCATTCAACACCAGGCAGTGATGTAAGATAACATGTTAGGACAGGAAAAGCACTACAAAAATTTGCTGAGTCTTTTTTTCTATTGAGTCTGTTCAGAATGGGGGACATCACCCTATTTAAATTTTATCGAATTGCCTTTCCGCAGGCAATCCTACTCCTACTGTCATAGCCAATGAACATTTCCACTGTAGTTAAGTACATTTTATTATTATTGCCAGTCAGCAATAAGCACAGTGATCCAGTGTGTTGTCCCCCCTCCCCATTCTTTTTTTTCCTATAATGCCTTTATTAACATTTCCATATTAGAAGCAAAAATCTAAGGTTGTTATATCTAGAAGTCTGCTAAAGGTTGTCTTAATTTTGGAAAAAAAGTCTCATTTTGGAAAATGTAAGCCCACTTTTAGATAGCCAAGTCTGACTATAGCACTGCAAAAACTGAAGACATATTTTTAAAGAACAAATGTGTACAATAAATGTGTACTATTTATTGCCAGTATATCCATATATTCATGTAAGGTAAGAGGTACATAGCTTGACAGTGAAAGCTAGTATCTGGAAACCACTTGGTCACTCTTTTCCAGAAAGAAAAGAGTTCCAGAACTGTACAGCTCACTTGTGTTTCTGTCTTTTATTCTAGACCTCATGCATAAAAGATGGAAGAAAAGAGGGAAGTTCATATTGCAGTGCTTCTTACCCATAGAAAAGAAAGGTTCTTTTTGCTTAGATCATCTGTGTAGAGCTTTGATCCTGGCTTAGTCAAGAAATTGTATTTGGAGCAGAACTGCTCTATAATATATACTGCAGAATCACTTTGACTCTGATTCTATGGCCTGGGTGTAAACCAGTTTTATCTTTGAATGACTTTGTCTACCAGCTCTCACAAATGATTTTGACATGTCCTGGTAGCAAACCCATGACATAAACCATACCATATTGGTCTTTTCCATTCCTTGTGACTATTTTCATTCTTAGTAGTCTGAAGAGTTGAGAATGAATCCATTTCATTAATGCAGCATATCAAGAAAGGTCAAACAACGTCTTACAATAAAGCATGCCAGAAAATTGGCTAGCATTAACCAGGGCCTCAACAATTACTCTGTAAGGATCCAAAGATATTGGATATTCAACAAGGAATTCTCATATAATCTGCTAACTTCATTAAAACGGGACCGTTGGCTCCTCTTACTACTTTTTTTCAAGGGTGGGGGGTGGTTCTCTTAATTTCATCCATCTAATATGTTTTGGTTTTACCCCACTTTCCCAGAAACTCTGCTGTAGAATAATTTTCACTCTGGTGGTATCAGAACAATTCCTAATTTTGTTCCACTCAGTTTATTTTAAACATACAGAACTTCTGCTGATCCATTTCAACAGGGCCAGATGGAGAGCTATAATATAGATGATCAACACTTACAAATTGTCTTTCATGTAGAAAGATAAACTAGATTCATTCCTACACCAAAGAAATGCAACAATACTTGAGGCAAAAGATAACAATACTGTACAATAGTTTAGGATACAATGTGAACAAATTGTGATCCTCTCCATCACATTCACAACCTGCTCCTCCAGAAAGATTATTTAAATATCCCAGTGCTTCCTGAGAAATAACATCTTTCCTATTTCAAACAGTGCACATCAGCAGCATTAGAATAGGTTTGACACATTCTAAAGGTTTTCCTACCACCACTGGGTTTTTCCATCAGTCCACCCACTAAAACAAGTAGAATTTCAGGACTTGTCTCACTCCTCCCTCTTCTCGCTACTAGCTGTTTGCTGCAAAAAGGTGTTTATACTCTTCATTCTACCCAAAATCACTCTCTGCCTGGAAGGAGTTGATATACCTTATTACATTCCTCTTAACCAAGGGGTGTCAGACTCGTCTAGCCCCATGGGTTGGATGAGTGACATGGAGTCTGGACCGCTCCCTCCATCCTTCCCCCTAGTGTCAGATCCAGCACCCACTCTGGCCACTGTGGGATCTGCGTTTCCATGTGGCCAGCATCCCAGAGTGTCTAGAATGGATGCTGGGGTGGCACAGTCAGGCCAGGGCAGGCATCATACGTAGCACAGATCCCAGATTGATGAGAGCAGGCATCATGTTACATGCAGTGCCTGATGTGGCCTATGGTGACCTTTCTGGCCGCTCTGGGATCTGTCCTGTACAAGGCAACCCCAGTAGCCAGTGCACAACTGTGTTGCACATGCAGGTGCCTGCCTTAGCCAGTTGAGGACTATGGCACCATGTACAGCACTGGTCCTGGACCAGCTGAAGCAAGCACCATGTGAGGTACATATCCAGGAGTGCCTGGGGCAGGCATCTCATACAGGACAGTTTACAGAGGGTGCCATATGTGGTGCCTGTCCCATGCCCTATTCATGGGGCTGGTCTAGGTCAGTTCAAACCCAAGGACAGTACTGGAGACCAGATAATAGGGCTCTTCAGGCTGGATCCATCCCAGGGACCGTATATTTGATACCCCTGTCTTAACCAATTGTAACCAAGATAATTTTGGGTAAGATTCATATAATTTTATATTGAAATATGTTGGTTGACAATTCAGGGATAAACCTAGGCATAAAATTATGTTTCACAAATCTCAGTGGAGATGTGCTTGTTATGTGTTTTCAAACATTATTAAAGTTGAGGAAGGATATTTCTTCACCTGGAAACAGGAGCCCTCAGGCTTCCCCACAAAAAGTTGTCATGATTGGCAGATGAATATTTTCTTTATTCTTCCTCAGGTTGTAAAAATAGGGCCAAATGAATGGTTTCTGGCAAAACTGTTTTTAGACAGAAAACTGGGTTTTTGACGAAACTTATTATTGTGTCTGAAGAGAGCCTGCTTTCTATAGCAGATACTAAGTTTTAATTGAAAAACCTTACTGTTTTTAAGATCATGTTCTAATTGTTATAATCATTTTCCCTGGAAAATGTATATGAGAATAATTCAACAAAATTTTACATGGGAAAAATTTTTACAAAGCATTTCCTGAGCAGCTTGGCTTACAAATGAATCTCTCAAAAGGCTTTCAGCTCTATATTGCAAATATCTGTCAATAAATTTTCCTTTTGGGGAGATAAAGAGATGAATAACTAGAAGAATACTTTATTGTTAACTGGTTTGTCATAAGTTGCACATTTCTTATCACTACCTCTTTTCTATCAGGTTCTTTTAACCTCATCTTCCCTGTAGCTGAGAGATTGTCTTCCCCTCTCTTGGAGTGGGAGTGATGAGTCAGTATTTC
The DNA here is from genome assembly GCF_001723915.1 of Gavialis gangeticus. NCBI lineage: Eukaryota > Metazoa > Chordata > Crocodylia > Gavialidae > Gavialis > Gavialis gangeticus. The sequence goes on from NW_017729030.1 coordinate 18,657,746, forward strand.
AAAAAAAAAACAGGAGCTTTTTTTTAGTCACCTGAGTGACTTGATATTTAGAAAGGTAAAACAGTTAGGTGTTCATTGACTTTACAGGGAGTTGCTGAACATTCAGCAATTAAAAAAAGTAGGATAGCTTATTTGTTGTTTAAGTATGAATTTAGGAGCCTAACCTCATGAGAAATTTGAATATATTGTCCCTGGTCTTTATGTTCTTTTGATCAGTCACCTTTGGAAGTCTATTTCTGGCTAAAGAGCGGTTGGACTGTTTCCTTTATAATTCACATTTCTAAGTCATTTTAAGTGGAAACCCATTTCTGCTTGTCTTCCTTTTTTCTGTTGTCTAATGGAGGAAGAGAAGTATAACAAATGACAATTTTATGAGGTAAATTTCCCGTATTATTCCTCCATAAAGTTATAGTCAAAGATTGTGACTTTTTTTACATTATATAATTTAGAGATAAATAGCACAGCATTAAAAAAATTACGTGTGTAGTGTAATTTAATTCTAAAACAACATATACATTATTTTACTGGTAATATGTGGATGTTTATTACTTACAAAGCAAAAACTATATTCTTTGAGCCAAAGAGCCTTAACCCATTACATGGTTGTTACCAAATTAACTGAGGACACCTTCACATACTTATCGTGCAGTCCTGAGTCCATCTCTCCTGTTAAATGGGTGTGACTTCCATAAATCTTTAAACATTTTCAAGACTCATTATATATATTCCTACAGACTAGAACTGTAACCCAACTGAGTTGGGGTTTCAAAGGGAGTTATGTACCTAACAACCTCCAGCTCCTTTGAAAGCAGTATTCACTGCAAACATGGCTGCCTGAAATTATGATTCCCCCTAGTGTCTTTACTAGTATCTTTTCTAATTAGCTGACTTAGCTTATGCTCTTCTCCTACCTTTTAACAGCATTTCCTTTTCAAATTAAATTAGTATCAGGAGATAGGTTAAATTGAAAAGCTGAGAGATCCTCAAATGTTGAGCTACCTGTTGGCTGTTGACATGCTGATTCAGGAGTTCTTAGTAAAAGAATATAAATGATAGTAGTAATCAGAGAATGCTTATAGTGGAGCTAGGGAAATGTCCCGCTCTGCTTAAGAATAGACTTCAGCCAATCAGAATAGAAGGATTTGTATATTACACCAGTTTTGCAAAAGAACTACACACACGCATGCATACGCACACACACTGCCAACTATAGTACAGGAAAATTGAGTAATTAAGGAATCATTCTGTAGTTTTTGGACAGTTACTTTACAGTATTTCAGCTGTGTGGCTGAGATATTTACATTATATGAAAATTGAATTAAGTCCTGTCTACATGGGGTGAAGATCTATTAAAAAATCAGGGACCAGTTAATTTGATGGTATGTTTCAAGACTATCAATTTCAGAGTTTTGAGAATTCATTTTGAAATAATTCTGCCTCATGTCTAATTTAGGTTTTCAGGAAACAAACCGAAGAACTTAGGAAACAATACAAAACTTATAGAATGGCTACCGCAAAATGACCTCCTTGGTGAGTACGCAGTGGAGTAGCTGAATCTTTTTAGTCAGGATGTGTACAGTTCAGACGCTTAACACTATTTTACTGTAAAATCAGTTATTTAAAATACCAGGATGAAGCATCTTTTTGGGAAGGTGAAGTCCTGGGTTCCAGTCCCTGATTCCAGGATGGCATATACATTTTTGCATTAGGCAGTCATTGGTTATAACCCTGCATCAGTGACTGGAAAGTAGATTTTCTTACAGTCTTGCTTGCTGTCTTCCTAGCCCTATAACACTGGAAATCTTGTCTGTCCAGTAGTTTACCTTAAATAGAGGTGAGAGTGGGGGGTCAAGAGTGTACCACCCAGCCTGTCCTAGAGTGTGGTGGTTATGACACACCATCCTTGATCAGGCTGAGAATGGCCTCCAGCCCATTTTTTGGATCATGTTCTAACATCTAGGCTGTTCTGTAAGACCAGGTAACACCATCACCAGCCATTCATTTAAAGAAAAGAGTCAGTCACTCAAATATCCACACATGAAGGGAAAACGTAGGTTCCTAATTCCATATAGACATTAAACTCAAGACTGCAAGTAGGACACTGTTGGCACATCTACATGTTGCTGCACTTTAGTACGTCGTTTTGGAAATACTAAAGCATGGTGCAGAACAGGCAGTAATTGCACCATGTACATGGCGCCTGGGTAGATTTTGCCACTAGATCGCCCTAGCAGCGCGCTATACATGTGATGGCTAAGTTGCTGTAGCTCACCGTATGGTGACATATCATGTTGCTATGTCACTGTAGGGCAACATGTAGACACGCCCTGAATGTCTGAACCAGAAGCAGGATTTTTGAAAAGTCTGCCTCTTCAGCATTCCTGTTGGTTAGGCAGTTCCCTGCTCATATTTCTAGTGACTTAGCTATCTGCATTTAAAATGTGCGGAAATTAATTGACTAATATGGGGTTGAGTCTGGCTTTACTACTAGAGCTTGGCACCATTTGATAAAATAATATTACAGTTAGACCATGCCATCCCAAAGCAAGCCCCATAAGAGAAAAGAAGAGTCCACAGTGGTGTCATTAAATTTCTAAGAGTCGTTAGGAGTAAAAATAGTATCCCCAATGTATTTAAAATGGTGTACCAATGGTAGTAATCAACACTAGCCAGCCAACAGTAGATGCTTTATATCAGTTATTTTTAACCACTAATGTAAAATGATATTTTTGCATTGTTGATATACCTTATCTTGTATATTAGATTATGAGATAATAGAGAACATGTATTACAAAATACTTGTGACCTTGATTTAAGAAGATGGTTAAGTATATGTTTACCTAGTTTGAGCAACTAAATATACCTTCTTTAATCAAAGCAATGGAAAGTTGACACTTGTCAGGATATATTTAGTAAAATATTTCCTGTTGGTTTTCACATTAGATTAGCTGAAGCTGAATGAAGTAATTGGCCTTTTACATTTCTAGCTTCAACGACTATAATATACTCATGTATGTAAAGCATTTTCTTTCCTTTACCTCACTGTTCTCCTATTTAGGTCATGCTAACATTAAAGCCTTCCTTAGTCATGGTGGTTTGAACAGTATTTTTGAAACCATGTACCACGGAGTGCCTGTGGTAGGAATTCCCCTTTTTGGAGACCATTATGATACTATGACCCGGGTGCAGGCCAAAGGCATGGGAATATTATTAAACTGGAAGACAATTACTGAGGGTGAATTGTATGAAGCTCTTGTGAAAGTCATTAATGATCCCAGGTATGGAATTGTTTTTCTCTATTTTGTAACTGTGTGTTAAATGTTTACAAAAATATATTTGTGCATTAAAATATTTATGCAAATCAAGATTTGTATGCACAATTGAGTACAAATAATACAGTCTTTTGGTGCGTCCCCACAAGTGGGAATGTGTGTTTCCCCAGGGACAAGTAGCAATGGTACACTGTGCCCCAGGTGGGGTAAGGGAGGCTGAGGCCAGCAACTGTGCTGGCCCCAGCAGCCTTACTTGGGGTCCTCTGGGAGCTGCAGCTGCAGCACTCCTGTAGCAGGGAGCCTGGCTAGCTGCCAGAGTATGGCTTCAGCTGGCCAAGCTCTGGTTTTGGGTGGCACGCATTGCCGCCATGTGCACCGCCCCACTTTTTTTAGGTGTGGGGTTTTTTGATCCCAGCATCTCCTGGGGTCAAACCTCCCCATCAGCTGGAATATTCACATTTTAAAGTTTATTAGTCCCATGCTATAAATAAAAAAAATAGATATGAAGAAGGACTCTGCCCATCTTGTCTTTAAATCCAGTAGCTTGGTTTTATGGGTTTTATTTTGGTTTTTGTTCCCCCGCCCATCCTAACAGGTAATTTATCTTGGCTGGGCTAGGTGTGTTATGGAGGTTTGTCTGTATCACAACAAAAGATTATGAATCTGTGGGCTCAAGTGTGCATCAGAATTCAGCAAAAGTTTTGATTTATGAATTGGATTTCATGATAGCATGGCTGGACCTCATGTTGTGGTCATTTTTTCATATGCAGATATTAATCACTTCCTTCTGCCCATCTTGGTCTAGTATCTGGAGTTCTTGTTTACCTGGTAGTTACAGGATAAGGCTAATTAGTTGAATTTTCCTCTAAATCTGGCAATAACACTCTGGATAAGGTATCTACTCTGGGGCATGCAATGACAGAAAGAGCTTTCAGCATTGGCAGGTTGGAGACTGAATAGTCTGACAGGTAATGCACTATTTAGTATGAACATGAAGGGCAAAATACCTAGGATCCAATGATACGATTACCTGACCTAGATATAGGTAAAATATCAGGGTGACATGAATGTGATATAGTAGCCAAAGCCTGCTCTGTTTTCTTGTGCATGGAGGGAATGTGTTGTTCCTATTGAGTTTTATAGACCAACATTGTAAGATTCATTGGCTGAATCAGACCTAGTCTCTCTCTGCTGCATTGTCTGAAGATTTACCAATAATGGGGATGAGGTAAAGGGGCCTGATGGCTCCCTAGTCACGGAAGAATGTAGAAATGTTGTTCTTATAGATTTTAGAAACTTTATATGTGACAGATAGTGAGACTTGAACTCAAAGCATGTGGCTTCTGTCATGATCTTGTAGTAAAGGAAGTTACACCAGTGTGTGGGCTTGGAGAAAGGACCTTGGAGAAGTTACAATTTCTGATAATAAATTACTGTCAGCTGTCAGTGAACAAAAGCAGCTTGCCTGTGTAGCCTTTGACTGTGTGATTAATATCATCTGCCTCACAACAGCACTGCCATGGGTAATAATTCGTGTTCTTAGGGAGCATTCTTGGGTTTACACCATAGCTAATATAAGGAAAATCAGAGTAGAGAAGTACTAAATGCCTCCTGTTCAACAGTGTTCAATAATATTAAAGTGTTAGAGAAGGAGTGGTTGTATTTTAGATCATAGTCCAAAATCAGCCTTGTCATTTGTAGTACATAATCTCTCTAAATTAAGTAGCTGAATGTTGCAGCTGGTTGTCTAGGGCATTATACTATAGGAGTTTTTAGAGCACACCGGAGTAGGGTTTACTGAATTGATGGGACAAGGTTTGTGGGGAATCTTTGACTTCTTGCCTCAGATTGTGGATCATAAAATTCCCCAGCTATTTTTCCCTTTAATTAAAATCTTGTTACTATCAACTAATTTATTTGGTCATAGTTTTGTTCTATCCTAAAAGAATAAAAGTCCTATTAGTAATATCCTTGTTCTGCAACAGAAAGCAGAAAGAAGTCTCCTATGATCAGGTGACTGGGATGTTCTTTTCCTTAAAAACTAAAAGTTGGCATCCATGTCCCAAATGGAAAGATTTGTTATTATATTATATAAAAAGCTGTTCTGTTCAAACTACATTAGAGATAGTGAAATATCACTTTACAAGAGTATGTCTCTACAGGAGTATAAATGAACAGTGTATTGCACCTGAATACAGGAAACCCTTGTTATTCGTGGGTTTGGCATTTGGGGTTTCAAATATTCCTGAATGCTGAACCCACATTTTAAATACACCTTATATACTTCCAGCGGGAGCTCTGTGCTTGCTACCAGCAGGCTCCTTCTGCCAGTGCCGGGCTCCCACCATTGCCACTGGAGCCGTGTCCTTCCCCCCCGCTCTGAGGGCACTGCATTCATGAATGCAGTGCCCTTTCACGGATTTCGCTGTAAGAATGTATCCCCTACGAATGGTGAGGGTCTCCTGTATGTGTATCCTAGATAAGAAAAGGTTTATTTTTATGTGTTGACTTACAGAGGGAGGGATAAACATCTCCAGTGTGACGCACTTAATAGTCAGTATGAAATTTAGCCCATGCTGCAGGCCAGCACAAGACCTGTGTATCATTTTAAAACCCTCTTCATAGAGGTAAACATAGCTATATCAGTGCATGCACATGCATTTTTAATATCCATTTTTTTCATGCTTTTTACTGTTACCTTGAAGAGGATTTACCATGATGTATGAGGGCTCCTGAAACAGCTGCAACTGCTATTCTTTGTCATTCTCAGTTATATGACTTACACAAAAATGTCCCATGCTGTTCAGATATGTTCAAACAGCTATGGGGACATTTAAGACTGAAAGCTAGGTAATGTTCTAGCTTGATTTTTTGAATTTGTCACTTGATTTGTCTCTTTCCCACACAGCTACAAACAACGGGCCAAGAAGCTGTCTGAAATTCACAGAGACCAACCTGGGCATCCTGTTAATCGGACAGTTTACTGGATTAACTACATTCTCCGCCACAACGGAGCACAGCATCTGCGTGCGGCTGTTTATAGCCTGTCTTCGTATCAGTATTTCTTACTGGATATCACCTTTGTTGTATTATTTGGTGCTGCCTTATTTTATTACATTTTGGCCAGGATTGCAAAGTTTATTCGCAAAAAGAGCAAACATCTTTGGTCACGTGATGAACATAGCACCATTAATGGACATTACCAAAATGGGATCCTAAATGGCAAATATAGAAGAAATGGCCACATTAAACATGAAAAAAAGGTGAAATGAGCCAACCGTCTATGTACAGTAATAACGAATCAGATCCATAATTGAATTTTATCGCTGTAACTTAGTCTAACAACTACTTAAAATAAAACCTCAATAAACAGTTCTAACACTCCCCTACAACATGTAATCTTATGTGATGGAATTCTACAGAACTAAGAAAAGTCTTAAAACAAAAAAAAAGCACAACCTAAAATAGAAAATGTATTATATTCTTAATACTGATGCAGAGAGGTTATTTTGGCACTGATGTTTTTAGAAGCCTTAATTCTCCAAAGTAATTCAATGACCATATTTATGATTTCTCAGTTTTTATATCTGAATGTGTGTGTCCCAGATAAGGAAAAGTTTCTTTTTTACGCGCAAAGTTTTCCTTTTTTGTAATATATCCATCTGTTAGCTTAACGTATTTTAGAGCTAGCTCTGTGTTATATTGGTTGAAAGTTTGGCATGTTTATAAGAATGATGTTTAAATAAAGTAATTTTTACCAGTGGTTGACACACAGCAATTAACAAGTTGCAGATTGAGAAAGCAGCCATAGAAAAGAACACTCTCAAAAATGAGCACTGAAGAAAAATGGTAAAAATTGCATTTTTTTTCTCTACTAGACCTCTCTTCTCTGACTGAGCTTTAGAGAAAAGGATGAGAGAGCATACAACAAGTTGTCATTTCGTATTTATTTACATTTTTTTGTGTTGCCTAAATTATTTATGCTCTCCATAAAAAAATGCAATTTAAGCTTTTGTGCTTTTCCCCCCATGAATAATATGCCTATGTGGGTAAAATTATAATTAAGAAATATATAATTAATTCATAAAACATAAAAATATTGGCCTTGAGCTCAGTCTAGAAGGTTTTACTTCAGCCTTGGAGTAATTCAGAATCAAACCATTATTTGGGGTTTGTTGAAAAAAAAAGTTGAATGTCTTTCCTATGAATTATTATTATGCTATTATTAAGTTTTTTCTAAATCACAATGTTATCGATGTTCTCTTTCAATAGTTAAAACTGGAAAAAATATTACCTTATACTGGTCTGGGCCACACAATCCATGTTACATAGTTGCCAACATATAATTCTCTGAAAGTGGGATGGAAGCTATTCTCTGGGTTGGTAACCAATCTATACTTAGAGGTTTGATATCATGCATGACATTAAACCTAGCAAACTGAGCATAAAGTTCACAGAGATTGCCTCTTCCTTTCCCCGCTATGGTCCCTCCCCACAACAATCTCTTTCAATCATTGTAGCTGACATGGGACTTCTATCGTTTTCAAATTGAGGGTGGCGATGCAGAGCAATGGGCATAAAATCATAACTGCCCTGCTGAACCAAAGTTGGCAACTATGAGCTTATTTCCATGTCATTCTGTTTACTTGGAATTTGCACTACACATGTTGTGAGTGTATGCTTTATTTATTTGTAGTTTGAAATCCCATGTCTGGAAGAGAAAAGAAAAATACCCATTTATCTAGTGTTGTTCACTAACATGGGAGAAGTTGTGATAATTACAGAAGGCTGAGATCATCTTCATACACAGTGATGTAATACTTCATTATCATTCCATCGGGAGCCTCTATCCTATAGCAATAAATAACATTACAAATATGTTTCTAATGTACAGTACAGATATTTGTACTGCTTTCTGAATACTTGAAGAATATGGTATTATAAATAAGCCCGTTAGTTATATTTTTTTACAATCCTATCAGTATGTGGCAACTAAAGGAACATATAGAGGCAATGAGTGGTGGAATGTTAACAGGACTTAGAGTGTATGAATGGGTTGGTTTTAATGTTTTTTGGCATTGAAGAAGGTACAAAAGCACTGACCGGATGATTAAGCATAATTTAATCTCCACTGTGATAAAACTTAAGCAATAAACATGGATTTAATAGAGAAAATCTGTTGTTGCAAGTACATTTTTATTCAATGTGTGATATTTTTGTTTATGCACTTTAACCAACACAAAATATGTGGGTGTATATATACATATGTTTAACTATGCATATGTTGTACCATACAGTATATGCTCTTTTTCTCTCTCACATAGTTTGCTTTGAAACCAAATATTGTTATATTTTGTGGTCCTTTTATTCTTTTTAGTGAAAGCATTGTTGACAAAGATTATAGCAGTGACTTCCACTCAATCCCTTGCCAGATTAAAAAGTGTGGGAGCTTAAGATTTTCTAACAGTTAATACTTAACTCTCCAATAAAATACAGTTCACAATAAGCTGTTTTTTGTGAAGCAATGTCTGTAAGTATAGGTAAACTGATACATTGGTCTGATACCAGATCAGCACCGATATAAACAAAATTGTCTGTACTGGAAATCGACTTGATATGGCCGATAATTTGGCCAATAAATGGCTAGTGCATGCACGCAGCCGCAGCACAGTATGTAGGTTGTGAGGAGCACAGCCTGGCAGCTTGGAGAACTGCGTCCAGCTGGTAGGTCTGGTGTGGTGGAAGGGGAAGGGGGAGGGAAGGGGCATGGGGACACAGATCAAGGCCCCTGTGGTGAAGGAGGGAGCGGGGCTCAGGCACTGCCCAGTTGGGGTGGGGCAGGGTGCAGGATGGAGCAGTGGCTCATCCAGGGGGTGCGGGAGGGGCGGCTCCTGCCACTGCGCACACCCCAGAAGGACATGGGGGGCATGTGCCCTTGGATCTGTGAAGGGCAGTGTGGCTGCCACTGTGGGTTGGGACCAGAGCTGTGCCAGGCTCTTCCCAGCAGGGGCTAGGTTGGGGTGTGCTCAGAGCAGGTGGCACTGGGAAAGTGGGTTGAGGGGGGCTATGGTGAAAATTGAGGTAGCTGCAGCTCCCCTAATCCCCCCTCCCAGTGTTGCCATTGCCCACCGCCGAGAAGAGCCCGGCACCACTCTGGCCCCAGACCACAGCTGCAGCCTGCCCCACGGAGATCCAGGTGGCACATGCCCCCTCTCCCCCATGCCTTCTTGGGGTGCATGCAGTAGCAAGAGCCACCCCTGTGCCCTCCCCACATAAGCTGCAGCTCCTTCCCATGCCCTGCCTCTCCCCAGCTAGGCAGCACCTGCCCTAGCCCAGTCCCTCCCTTACCACAGGGACCTCAATCTTCCCCACGCCCCCTCCCTTCCCCCTTCCCTTCCACTACAACAGACTTACAAGCTGCATGCAGCTCTTCAAGCTGCCCAGCTGCATATGGGAAATCAGATATTGTATTGGAAATCAGATATGGTATTGGCTGATATGCCTTCTTAAAAATCTGCTATCGGTATCAGCCCCAAAAATCTATATCTGTGCACCCCTATCTGTAAGTGGTTATATCTGGGCATCTCTAGAGAATACTAACAAACATACAGAATATTAGATCAAATATGTGATTTCTAAATAGCAAAGCTTTTATGTATGAGCCTATTCTAATTTAGTATATTGTGGAAATATACATATATTATGCATTTTTATACCAAACTGCTTTTAGAAAGGTTGCTTTTTAGCTTGTCTTTGGCATTCAATAGGACACTTAAATTATAGAATTAGTAAAATACAGATATTGCTGGGATGCTGATGGTTTTAAGTACAGAAGGCTTGAATTTTCTACTTGCTTGAACATTGAGTAGTCATGTATAGCCATAGAAGTAGTTAAATACATTTCACACTCACTTTCCATTAGACTGAGGAAAATTTTTATTTGGTAACCTGTTATGTTTTCTTGTGCAGGTATAAATAACTAAGAACAGAATTATTTTTTCCTTTACATGCATAAATGGCAGTTATAGAGTTACATAACTGCTAGTTTTGGCACTAACACATTGTGTGGAAGTATGTGCACTAGGCTGTGCTGTGGCTTGGAAGGTGTATGGTTTTATGTGACCATGTCCTAGGCAAGTAGAAATCACAAAATTATACCCAACAAAAACCACAATGTTAAGTGCTGGAGGAGGAGGGCTCTCCCATGTTTTAGCCCAAGACCACAAAGCCAAAGGTTAAGCATTATCTAGTCCCCTCTGCAGTCCTCTTCTTGAAGCTGAACCAATGCATAATAATATTCAGTGGATGCTATGGGTGGAGAGCAGTTTTGCCCCATGGGGTGCAAGGATCCTGATTAGAATCCAGGGTCCTCTTTACCTCCAAAGCAGCATTCAACTCACTGAGGTCTGCTTTTGTTCCCTTGCCCCTGGCTCTACATATCTCCTTGTCTTGGCAGTTCAAGGATCCAGCTTCAGAAGGAATACTGGATAATGCCTAACCTGCTGTTTGCTGGTTATAGCACAGTGCTCAGAAGGTGGTGAAATGTAGGTTCAAATCCTTTCTGCCAGAACTCTTTATACATGTTAATTATACTGTCAATTGCTAAAAAAAAAAAGTCTTTTCAGAACCATAGACTCCTCAGGGGAGTGATATAACCACTAGGCTGGGCTTCAAACTCAGGCCTCCCTCTTCCTGAGTGCTCTAACCACTAGGGTATTAGATCTAGTGGACAATACTAGCTATATTTTGTAATGAACTATGTGCACGCTCTCAGGATCAAGTACTTCCTAGGAATGGTCTATGGCCACTTAAGGAATTGGGCAATTAGATGGATTTTAGAAGCCACTGAACATGAGACCATACACAATAGCCAAGTCTAGGTGTCTCAGTATTTTTTCAGCTAAAATCTACATGCCTAAGGAGCTTTGTGGTTTTGGAACAGGATTGACCTGGATTGCTCTTTCTGGATTAGGCACAATGATACTATGATGATTTGGATGTGGTCCAAGGTGCCCCCAACTGCCATATACTTCAGGATTGAGCTGAGTAGACTTGGCACCTTCGATGTCAAGAAGAGGCATTTGAAAAAAGTCATTCCAAATTTTAGTGTTGTTCCCCACTTAAGCAATAATCTCCTTTTTAAGCACAGACAGTACCTATCCTGATCATCTTGTATTTGTGTATTTGATGTAATCCTATATTCCCATAGGTTTGCATTTGAGTTTTCATCAAGTCAGTTGCCAGCTTCATATGGGCTTTAAGAGGGATTTCAGATGTTCCCACATTTGGCCACATTCTAAATATCTATATAAAGAAGAACCTACCTTTTACTCGATAGCTGGTTGGAAGTACAAATGCAGGTCAAATATTCCATGAGTATGTTTTGTAATGATTTGCAATTATTTAGGCCTTTCAGTGCCTTTGAAAATCTTAGCTTTACAGGAATGTATATACATCAAGTAGATCCTAGACTGAATCATCTGCTTAACCTGTGACTGTTTGGAAACTATCCCTTAGATTTTAGGAAAAAACCGATATTAAATCTGTATTACATTTAGGGAAAAGACAACTTTGCACTTCTACTTGTTTTAAAATTTTACAAAAGTAAAAAAAAAACCCTCAGGCACATAATATGTCTGAATTGTACATTAGCCTGGTTTTGATATTTGGACATACAATTTATATTAATTAATTAATTAATTGGGAGCTGGCAACCCAAGAACCATTATCTTTTTTTCTCTTTTGATTGACCATTATGGCAGGTATTACTATTATAATTGCTATTATCAGCAGTAATGTTTAAAGCAAATAGACTTCATTTAAATTTGTTTGAAACAAATAGACTACATTAAAAAGGGTTCCTGAGTACATGTATGCAAATTTTCTAGATAAGTATTCTTTATTTGAATGGTTGTTTTCTGTATAGTATCATGATCCAAATTTCAGACCCTCTATGGGGGGAGGGGGGAGTATGGGCTTGGGAGACATGCTCATCTCCCCTGGGTGTGAAGCAGGAGAGTGGGAATGAGTGAGCAGGTGGGGAAGGAGGGGGTGTAAAGAGGTTTTGTGTGAATGAAGGGTTGGAAAGTACAGTTGGGATGTGGCATAGGGTTTGTTTTCCTGGGCATTATGCAAGGAAATGGGAGGGAGTGAATGGGGTGGGGTGCTTTAAAGTTTTAGGGGTACCAACTGGGGAGTCTGATGTCTTTTTTTTATCTGGTGGTTTGTTCATCTGCTTGTAAGCCACTCCAAGCCTTTTGTGGGTAGGGCAGGGCATAAATCACCATCATGATTTCCTGTCAGTTGCTGAGTGTGTTATTTCCCATGTACCCAGTATCTTGACCCAGAAAGCTTTTTGTCCCCCTATTTTAGAAAACATTGATTGCAGCAGTATTCCCTGAACCTATAATGGAGATAACACTCGTGATAGCCTCAGAAGAGCAATGAACCTGCCAAGTCCATCTACTGTATAGGGAATGTACTATCCTTCTCAATTCAAGCATAACGTTTATGGCAATTGAGAGCACTGAACTTTCTAGAGCAGTGGTTCTCCAACTAGGTGTCATGGGATTGACAAGTTAAGAGCTTCATAGTACATCTATTAGCAAAGCTGGTCTTGTAAGAAAGCTTGGAAAGAATGAGAACCACTGTTCTTGGATGTGTTCAGTTACTTGCAGGTTTGGACACCTCTGCCACAATCTTGAAACTTCATTTGAATGCAAGGATTTCTATGCCTGTAATCCCATTGGTTTGTAATGTTTTATATTAGGGATTACATTGTGCTGTGACCTGCCATTGATTTCTATGAGATTGCTAAGGATGTAAATCAGGCCTGATTTGCAACAAGTATTCAGTAGTGCAGATAATAAGTAGTCCTCCAGCTATTTTCTATGTTGTCAAGTCCAACTCTAAGATTTCTGTGTGTATGTGTAGGCATAAATGAGTCCTGAATTTGTTTTTGTTTTTTTTACAGACATCTAAATCTGTAAGGAACAAAATATTACTTGATTCTGTTATGACACTGAGACATGTCAGAAGGCCAGTCTTTGGACTTGCTTCATTCTAGTAATTTGCATGGGTCCAAGGAACAGCTTTCATAAATTTAAAAAAAGTGCTTCCAGAAAGCCTTGGGGAAAAATGTCAGTAATATTCTGAGCACCTGATTTTATGGTTCTTCAGTGACTCTGCTAGTTATATACAGGAGGAAATATACTTAACGTGGTAGCTAGTCTTCTGCCTTGGATGGCAGTTGGTTGCCCAACCCATGTTTCATTTAAGGAATACTACACATTTCCATATAACATGGCTTATTTTTTAGAATTGTATGAATCTAAGTGTAACACAATACTATTAAAATACTATTATATTCATACAGTTCTAAAAAGTAGGCTGTGTTATGTGGAAAGGGCATTGCATCCCATGCCTATATAAAATATAATTATGTAGGAATCATATTATAAAACACTGAAGTGGGCCAAGTTAAACTTCCCATTAGAGATCTTTTGGGAGCAACATGAATTGGGGTTCAACAGCATTTTAAGAGTAGGTATTGCCTTGAGCAGAAAATTGAACTAAATGACTCTTTAAGGAGACTTCTAGCCCTATTTCTTTGTGATTCTACAACCTTATAATTTGATAATGACAGAATTTTAACCAGGATCTCACAAAAATCTGAGAATCCCCTCTAAAACATCCCTGGGTACAGAGGAACATAAAGTTGTCATTTGAAATGTACCAGCATGTGAAGCCACAGATGACATCTGAAATACAAATATTCTATAGAGCATTTTTTGCTACAAATCTATCCTTTGGATGCCAATGAGAAGATTTAACTTTTTGTTATGTCATGTATGTACTACTACATGATGTAATAGGGCAGAGAATAAGTAATCAGCATTAACTGTATGCCAGAGCTTTAAAAAAACTGCAACAGTAATTACATACTATAATGAGAAAGTGGAATTAAAGAAAAAACCCCACATTGCAAAACAGTTTTAATAGTAAGTCAAAGGTTTCTAAATCAAATTTAACCACTAATATTTTTGTCCTTCCAATTTCTCTTATGTACAGCAAAACAAAATTCATTTATTCATATTAATATTTGATTAAAATGTTAATAATTATAAGGACAGTTAAACATTTGCAGTTTCTCTCCACTGGCTATTCTATAGTAACTGACTACTGTGGTAAATAGGGAATACATATTTAAGGATGATCCTTTTATCTTTACACCATTAATATATCCCATTTGAAGAAACATGAACAAATAGAACTGCATGTGATTTTCTTTCCTATATAAAACTTTTAAAAAAAATTCAGAACATTGCTTGCATCTCTCCACCTTGCATTTAGTTTTCTCAGTTATTCTGTAATGAAAAGAGATTCACTGTTAGATGGATCCACATCTTAGTACCTTTAGAAAAAAGAAGCTTAAATGATAAGTTTTCTTAAAGTGAGCAGGGCTAAATGTAGCTGCTGAGAATGTTTTTAATCTTCACAGACATTCGCCTCGTGACTAAGGTGATTACGTAGAACAATTAGGTAATACAAAGAAACTACTAACATTTGGCGAAGATTAAACTTCTTATAATATGTGTTTTGGGTGCCCATTATGAAGCAATTCCTATTTACAAGTCCTGTTCAATGTGAATTTGAGAAATTTGGCTTGGAGGATAATAATAAACAGATGTATGAACTGTGCCATAGGCAACACCAAAGAGAGATTTGCATGACTAAAACATGTTGGTATGTTGTAAGAAATAAGAACAAAAATTGGCAAGCTACATATGCATCTATCAGGCATAATGAGGCTACTTGGAGCATGATATTTATTTTATTTAATGTCAATTCTCTTATGTTTCAGTTAATAAAACAATTAAATTCTGACAGGGGTCAGCTTTTAAGATGGGGAGGGGAATCAAAAACAAAGAGTAAGTATGCAGTTATCTTTCCTCCTTATGAGTATAATTATTTTTGGATATCTACTCTGTTCTCACCTTCGTGTTTTTGCAGGTACCTAAACAGTTGGGTTTTTTTCCGGGCAATCTAATGCTAATCTAATATTTTCTACAATGCTTGTTTTATTACGGCCATGAAAAACTCAAACAACACATTCATGAACCTGTCTTCATTTCAGTTTCTAAGATCTACTCACTTCCCTCTTGAACTGATGTCCACTACTTAATTTTCAGCCTTGTCTTTGATGATTTGCTTACATGTTCAGTAGTCTACTCAAATTCAGTTCATGGCCTTTTGTTCTCATATTAGATCTTTCTCATTATTTATACAGTCCAGTTCAAAATGCAGCTCAGAGTCACTTGGCAGTCACTTATGCTGCCAGCACTATGAAATATACCACTGCCACACTCCATCTGAGGACATTACAATATTGCCCCCATCTCCCCCCATTCCACAATAGCTATGTTAGTACATTTCCAAGCACAGCCAAACCTTAACTTTGTTTTCCAGAAAGAAGCAGCACCTATGGATAGGCAGGGGAAAGAAATAGTTAAAAATAAATAAATCTAGTACATTTTTTTTAGTCTTTACCTGCCAGTTCAAGGGCTTTTTTTAGTTCAAGGTATGAGTACATGCTATTTTTATCATTGTCAAATTCTTGAAGTTCCTCTCTCTGAGGTGTGTCTTCTCCCAGGACCTTTTCCATCTCACTGAATGTGAGGTATCCATTTGCATTTTTGTCAGCACCATAAAAGAAGACTTGGAGATCTATCCAAATCAAAAAGATTGATCAACGTGTAATGTTTTACATTTTGACTTGGAATAAGCACCAAAATAATTCATTTGAGATTAAAACTGTAGGGGTTTCTAAAGATTCCTAGCTAATCAGGCTTTTCATATATACCTGAAAAAAGATGCCGTTGAAGTAACAGATTGCTATGCTGGTTGGGTTTTAAAGACCGTAAACCGAATACGAGTCAACAGTTTACCCTTACTGCAAAACAATCCAGTAGTGTTCCAGGTTGATTAAAAAAAGTAACACTTGTAAGTGAAAGAAGATGATTCTTCCACTACATTCAGCTCTGATGAGGCATCTTTTGGAGCACTGTCTTCAGCTTAGGGTGCCACGCTTCAAGAAAGACGTGGACAAATTACAGAATCCAGCAGAGACCAACAAAACTGATGTCTAAGAAACATGACTTATGAAACAAAGTTGGAAGAACAAGAGTATTGAGTTTAGGGAACAGAAAACTGAGTGGAATTTGTAATCGTCTACAAATACCTAAAAGATAATTATAAAAAGAATGGTGATGTTCTTTCTAAATTTCTTTGCAACATAGGGGACAGAAGCAGAAGAAGTGATGGCCTTTACTTTAGGCAAGAGAAATGTAGGTTAGGATGAACTTCCTATCTATGAGAGTAGTTAAGCATATGGTGGTTAAACGGGGTACCTAGAGACGTTATAGAATCTCCATCCTTGGACAATTTTAAGACCAGATTAGATAAACCCTTGATTGAGATGGTTTAGACAGGGCTGATCCTGCCTTAAGCAGGAGGTTGGACTAAATGATCTCCTGAGGTCCCTTCCAGCCATATTTTTCTATGGTTCTATGACTCAGCCCATACAGAAAGGGTCACACTGACTTGAACAGAATTCCTCTTGGGGCTTCCAGGAAACACGGTATCTTCTCAGCTACCACTTCAGCTTGTGAGGCATGCACTCCTTCCCACATTTGAATCCCTTGCCTTTTTCATGTTTTATCTTTTCTGTCTTTTGTTTCATTCCCTTGCTAAATAGACTTTCATTTTATGGCCCTGCCCAGGTAGTTTAATTAGATAAAGGGGGAAAAAAGTTGGAATTCTCCTGCAACTTTAAAATGAGCTAAAGTAAAGTAAGTCAATTAGTTGTTTAATCTTCCCAGAGCACCCAGCAGACAATATCTGAGAGCAAAGGACAGAAGATGAGGCCTCATGAACATCAATGGAACAATCAAAAGAAGCATGGCAAAGCTCAAAATAGTATTATTTTTACTAGCCAATTGCCTGTCAGGAATGACAGGGGGAGGGGGTGGGCAGCGATGGAGCTCCGCCACTGCCACCCAGAAGCAGGGGATAGGGGAAGAGAAGCTTGCCACACCATCTCTTCCATCCCCCTTGGCCAGCAGCCCATGCCACCACTGCCTCCAGAGAGTCGGAGAGGGTCAAGGCCAGTGGTACTGGCCTTGCCCCCCCCCCACACTGTCTGCTCTATCTCCGCCGCTGCCACCTTATGTCCAGAACACTCTTGGAGCACTCTGATTGGCTGTTTCAGTAACAAATCAGAGTGCTCCAAGAGCATTACAGACAGGCAGACTAAGCCCTTCATTATATTAGAATTGGATGTCCTTAGTGATGATCTAATTTTCTATGGTCCTAAAATACTTCATTTGAGGGGCTGTTCCCATTGCAGTCAATGTGAGTTTTGCCAAAATAGGATCAAGTCTTCAATCCAAGACTAAGTAGCAGGTCTAAGTGCTGGTTTTTCCACATAGGTCCAGGAGTGACCAAAACTGGAGCTATACAATCCTGCCATGACTGTGACCTAACTATATAAATTGCAATAATGAATGAATCAACATAGTGAAGTATTGGCCCTGCTTCTGCTCTTCCCCTGCCCATCAGAAAGATTAAACACATTTCACGTGACAATGATAAATATTCACAGAAAGTCACTTTGTTATAATGCTGAGCAAAAGAATTATTAGAACATAGAAAACAGATTCATCCCTAAAGCTCCTCTGTCTACTCAGCTTCACTGAAGAGCTTCTGTCTAGAACCCTCCCCACTCATTCTTAAGTGAATGGTACATTAAATGTCCTCTGAACATCTCAAAAGTTATGCCACTTCAAGTGAGGGTTTTCTTGTGTTAATTAATAATTTCAGTCTGCTCCATGGAGATAAAATGAGCAATTTGCAGTAGTCCAAGCATCCCAGGATGTACTGCTCACAGCCTCCCTCCCCCCTGCACAGGTATCCTGGCTCTTAGCCATGCCCTTGGTCACCAGCCCTACAGGCTAGGGACAGACATTACAAATTGTGAGAGAGAGGAGCCACCGGGCTCCAAAGCACATGGCAGAAATCTCCCTTACCCAGGTGTTTCGGGAGGGGAGGAGCAGAGAACTCCCGTGCGGGTATAAAGAAGAACCCAGGACAGGGAAGCAGGAGGAGCGCAGAACCGGAAAGAGGAGGAGGAGGAGGAGGAGCAAGCCAGCACATGCTGCAGGGAACTCTGAAGGCAACATGGAGTGCTGGTAGGAGACTCTTGCAGAGAGTAAAACCGACAGCGGGGACTGAGAGCCAAGCCTACTGACTCTGCAGGGGTGCAGAACTGTTTGTTTACGCGCCAGGAGCTGGCGGAGCCCGGCAGGGAGAGTGGTACTGTAATAACCCTAATAGAGGGGCACTATAGACTTTCATGGTACCGTAATACATGTAAAAGTGGCAAAAGCCAATAAGATAGGGTTATAGATGGACTCAAGGTGCTAAAAGAAGTTGTGGCAGCCTCTACAAGAGGCTCTGAGAGAGAGAGAGAGCCAAGGAGGGACTGACCGCATGAAGGTCAATTTTGGTTTAGATATTGTCTGCAAATAGCAGGAACAGTGACACAGGCCAGGAGAGCCTTCTCTGTTTTCTTGTTTTCTTTTTTTGGTCTTTTGTTGGTTGCTTGCCTGGCACCAAGGACACGTGGCAGGACCAACTGGCTGGTCAGACCCCGGTGGAACGGGCGAGGGTGTAGGGGTGGCGGAGCCCTCAGGAACGCATGACCCTGCAGGACAACGGTGAGACTACTAATTGGACTACACATGCAGGTAATGAACCAACTCCGTTAACATCAAGTCGTGGCCGGAGAAATGTGGGTGTGTAGATCATCAATTAGAAACAATAACATCTTCATCAAGTGGCAGGCGGCATCCTACAGGTCTGCAAGGGACTGCAATACCTGACACACACAAACCAGTTTAAGTGATCAGAAACTGGTTTAAACTGTAACAGAACAGACATTTAGTGCACATAAGCCAGTTGGAATATGGCTGAAACTAGTTTGAGATAAAGCTGGTTGAATGTAGTATCAGATTTAACTGATTTGGCTCAAACCAGTTTATGTAATGTCTGTCCCAGACCCCTTGCTGGTTTAAATTAAATCAGACTCCCACAGCATCCTGGCATTCTTTGTGGGCTGGGCAGGGCTCTCTGCTCTGCAGCAGGGCTGGCCCCTCCTCTCTGCTTCCTGGCTGCAGCTAGAGACTGCAGTCTGCTCCCTTCCCTACCCCTCACCAGTCCCTGCTAAACAGGAATCCCCCCTCCCTTCTGCCTTGCTGAGGAGGTGTCTGTGTATTAGCTGCAGACCACAAGCTGGCTATGGTCTGTGCTGAATCA
Source organism: Gavialis gangeticus (assembly GCF_001723915.1). Lineage (NCBI taxonomy): Eukaryota > Metazoa > Chordata > Crocodylia > Gavialidae > Gavialis > Gavialis gangeticus. Next base: position 18,677,392 of record NW_017729030.1, read on the forward strand.
ACAGGTAGAATCAACAAGCAGAATCAACAGGTAGCTGGTAATGTCCCTCTGTTGTTTTCCTAATGGGGCGATAAAGACTAAGTTGGGGGTCATAAACACTGTTATCAATTCCCTTCTGGGCTAATCAGGGCATCCTGCCCACACCCTACTTCAGCTCCTGTGGAAGGAAGGGAGGACTGCTTTAGCATCCCCCGGCTTCTAGCCCAAGCCACTGCAGGCATTTCTGGGATGTCTATGCAGTTACAAAGTGATTTAGCCTAGCCAGGTTGGACTAATGTGCAGAGATTGAATCAATTCAGGCTCATGTTTCTGAATGTCTGTCTCTAGCCACAGTGACAAGTCAGAGCTGTGCAGCCAAGAAATGGTATTCACTCTCAATGTGCGACTGCTCACACCACATTCTAACTTTAACTTCTAACTTTAACAATTCCATAGATTTAGTATGGTCAAAGTGTAACATGTAACTTCAACCTATTACTTTATAAGGGAGTGAAGGTGGGAGATCTGTTGTACAAATAGCAGTGGTGAGAAGAAATGGACCATAGTTCCAGCTGAAGCCAAGGGCTGCTTGGAACAGCTGAAGAGCTGCCTCAGGCAACTATTCCTTATTTCTTAAATTGTGTTGCATTTGAATGATTGTCTAGCAGTTAACAAATAACCATAATACCACTCTTGAGCTGCATGTCACTGGTTAGGATGCAGATGGAATGAGGAAAACTGTTATTCAGCTAGCTCTAGCCTGAAGCTTCAGACTGGTTGATGCTGATTGATATAGCCCTTAAGTGAACATGATGAAAATAATCCTTTCTACTTTCCATTGTCCTTGTGACACAAATAAATTAGTTCACAATAAAATCAAGTCATTTCAGACTCATATACAGCACCATAGAATTATAAGTTCCATTTATATATATATATGCATACCCTTTCCAGATACTCAGTACATTCTTTGTATAAATAGGATCTTTGTAAATGTCCAAAAATAAGATCTATTGATAGATAGATAGATAGATAGATAGATAGATAGATAGATAGATAGATAGATAGATAGATAGATAGATAATCTCATTTTTGGACATTTACAAAGACCCTATTTATACAAAGAATGTATTGAGTATCTGGAAAGGGGCCAAGTCTGAGCTCCTAGTCAGCAAGTACACTTATTATCCATTTCTCTGACCCTGAGACAGAAAAAGAATTTTCTAATCAGCATGTACAAACTAGAAAGTCACTTCTAAAGGTTACAAGATACTGCTGTTTCCCAAAGCATCTGTAGAGGCAGCTTCTCCCTTTCCTGGAGCAGGTTTTTTTTGCTGAACGATATTTAGACCAGAGTATATCATTTGGCTTATGGACATAAAACAACCAGTCCTTTAGGAGTCAGAAATTGTCCTGTGTCCCTCTCCACATGCAGTTTTGTGCTAACCACATTGGTAGGATGATTACTTACTATATTAATTTCCTAGGGAAAGGTATAAAACAGGTAAAATATACAAGCGACACAACATTATTTAGCTAATTTAAGACCAGAGGTGATTATGAAGCACAACAGAGGGTGTGTCTGCATGTGACGCTGTGATTGTACCTCATATTAGAGGTACTAAACTTAATGCGCAGTAGCAAACGTGCATTAATGAACTTGTGGATGTGCCCAGAAAGTACTAAAATAAACTAGGAATTTACACACCAAGAGAGTAGATGATATTCAAGTACAAAGTAATGACTGAAGGGTTCCAGATTAACTATGTCTAGTCAAGAAAACAGTAGTAGAAGCAGTAGTAACAGTACTAGTAATAAACTAGGGAGTCAATGTGAACAGCTTAGTGGAAATAACTGCTAAATTCCCAAAAATAATCAAAGAAGAAAACAAAATCAAGGGTCAGAACTTATATTGCTTTCTCTGTTGATATCTGGCCACTCATAAATGATTCACCACAAATACAATATGTCCAGAAAAGAACAAATAAAAGATTTAGAGCCATGGGAATAATTTTGTCTGATGAAAACTAATAACAAGATTAGAATTTGATTTTGACCTTACTTTTACCAGTGTAAAGGAGAAGTTACATCCACATAAATCTGATGTTGTATTAAGATGTTCTCTTTTGAAGAGTTCTGCAGTCCCTCTGTCCAGGAGTGAATTTTATCCCTAGTGAATATTGTTTAAAACTGAACCTATACAAATTTTACAGCATTTGTTCATTCTGCTCAATTGCAGATAATATGTTCCAACACCAACAATCTCACCTGTAAGTTTCTTTATAAATGGGATGTTTATTTTGGGTTTCTCCATTGTCTCTGGCCCCATTGTTTCTGTCTTATGGTCTAGAAGGACTTGGGCTGTTGGATCCTTCAGTAGTGCTATAGGGAACATTATAGTAGATCCTTTCATTACATGAGAAACCATGTGAAGATTACATTACTTATACTACCAAAGACAGAAAGACAAATATTGCATAATTTATTTTAAATAAACATTCTTAGGTTGTATGATGCCTGCTTCCAGTCTACAATGGCACCATCTTCTCTTTGTTTTCTGCAGTGATTCACCCATTGTGTGGGCAAAATGAGCTTTTAAACAGAGTAGAGGCAAATTCTCAGATAATGCAAATCAGTGGGCATGTCTACACATGCATTTATGCTGTCTTAAATTTACTGCGCAGTAAATTACTGCACAGTAAGCAGGAATAGGCCAATGTCTTATCCGTGCAGGTGTTAAAGCTCATTAACACTGTGTGGACTGACTTGGGACTAAAGTTAGTGCCAAGTCAGTCCACACAAAAGGCGTTACTGTGCAGTAAGGTGTCTACATATGTATTACTGTGCAGTAACTTATAGGGCCTAAATTTGATACCTGCAGGATGCATGTATCAAATTTATGTTCTAGTCAACATAAGTCACCATATTTATTGCACAGTACAGGCATGTACTGCACAGTAATTTTGGATACTGCATACTAAATGTGCATGTACAGATGTGCCCTGTGCCATTCAGATTAAGCCATCTGAGGAGCTGCCTTTAATTAATAATAATGACATACAAATTGATGTGAAAAGATTGGCAGTTTAGATGTGACTGGCATACTGATTAAAATGTTAAACATGGTTCCTATTCAATGACATGTGAGCATCAGTGTCACTTTCTTGCTCAGTATGTTCAAGTGTATTTGAAATAGGATGCATTGTAAGATATCTTCCTGTAAAACCAGCTACAATGCTAAAATGAGACAAGGTATTTTTTATTCTGAGCATTCATTTACATTGAAACAAAATTAAAAGTCTTCCTGCAAAAAATATATTAGGCATTTTTCAAAAAATCTTTTCCTGGTTCATTGTTAACTCAATAAAATATTCTGTATTTTTCCTACTCAGAAAATGCTTAATTAGCCACCAAGTAGCTTCTGCAAGTCAGGCATCAACAGTGGACTGAAGAACAAATCAACAGAGACCTCTACCTGGACTGTATCTCTAGCTGTCATAAGTCTTCACATTAGTTCAAAGTTCATCTTGGTTGTTCCATAGGACATTGAAAAAAAATCTCAGTATGTTGATAAATAGAAAGTATGTGATACTAATGATTAGTTAAAAAAAGTTGCAGATGCCAAATGCCAAAATGAAGGCGATAAAGATGATTACTGAGGCTGATATACAAGAGACTACAGAAGGAAGATTACTTATTTTGGAAAAGGGAAGATATAGCAATGACTTAATTGAGGTATTCAGATTTATAAAGTGTGCAGTGAAAACTGATCAGCCATTTATTTTTATTTTTGCAAAATAAAAACAAAATGGAATGATTTAATGAATATAAAGGGAAGTAAAGCTTGAGCTAATAACAGGAAACATATTTTCATACAGTAAATATAATGGTTGGAGTTATTCATTCAAATACTGTAAAACACTTTTAAAATGCAAAACACCAAATAATATTAGTAGTTATGGAATTTGAAATAATGGTACAGATAGTTTAACACCATGTTTCATGTCATAAAGCAATTGCCATCAGAGACTGGAGAGGAAGTTTCCCCCCATGAATAGAACAGCAAAATTACACTGGTATGATCTGTAAGGACTTGCATTGACCAGAAGTTATAATATTTGATTAGATGGATTTCAATGGGCTTTTCTTTTATTATTATTATTTCAGGAAGAGGCAATAATAGACTTTCAAATCAGTGACTGCTCTTTCACTGCTCCTAGCTTCTTGGAAACTTGCACGTGCTGTTTGGGCAGAAGTTGCACCAGGCAGGGAAATCAAAAGTAAAATGAACTGTGCAATCGCAGTGCCAAATCCCAAGAGCTAACTCCCATTCTCCAAGTCAGATGGGGATTTGCAGTTCTCAGTACCACTGGGATGCATCCTTTTTTTCAGTAGAGTGAATTGTTCTATTTAAGGGGTGTGCTTACAAGTACACCTCAATCCAATCCAATTTTTGCAAATTCACTTTATCTTTTCAAATTTAGCCCTCAAGTGAATATGAATGATCAATTTAAATCTTAATCTGGACTAAAATATCTGACCCACCATCAGCCTGGGTATTTGGAGGGATAGTTGCAGGTGTATCTTCAGTTTCCTTTGAGAGTTTAGATGTGGACACATAGGACTTTGAGCTTTTCATATCTGTGTGATTCAAGAAGCTCTCAATAAAGAAGAAATCGTCTTTAAGCTGAGAGATCTGTAAAAACACTGTGTCCAGTCCCTGTCAAATAAAGAGCCATTAATAGATATGCTATATGTTACATCAGTGCAATTTTAATCAATGCCAATGCACCACATAATGCAAAACAATACACTTTTTGTACATAACTATATTTATTATTCCTTTATAAAGGGAAAAAACATTTTCTGTCTCATGAGTGAATAATGTATTTGTGCAAAATTACTCCTTATAGTTCCTCAAGTACACTTCCCACGTTCATCCAGAAGAATTGTAACCTCTTCCAAACCCTAGAGAGGGGCTTAGATGTGCTACTGATGGATGGGTATTGGGGCTCCACCTGGTACTACTAGCATTCATTCCTACTTTCCTGTGCAATGCCAGCCCTGGTGAGATGAATTCAATAGTGAGTGCCATTAATTAGGCTGTAGGCATACACTACACTCTCACACTGACTGTACTTATAACTGCCTGATGAGCAGACTAAACCAAAATTTATTTCTTTGCAAACACTTTAGAAATAAATGTCTCCGTGGTAGTGAGCATAGGAATCCAGTGTTACAGCAGTTTTTATTTTGAAAAATGTGGGCTTTAAGTATACCACAGTGTGACTTAAGTGCTCATGGAAGCTGCTGGGTTGAAAGTTCCAAAAAGTTTGAGCACAATTTTCATTTATGATAAGGCCTCTTTATTTTGCCAGTGTGGGACCCTAAATTCCTCAGCTTATCTCAAATACAAAACAAATGTGGCCTAACCAAAGGGAGTGCCCTACAGCTACTTGGTAAGGTCTCAGTTAAACATATTTTTCATTACGAAATGCCAATTTACTCTAAACTGCTTGTCGGAAAGAATTTCAGCAGTTTCATTCCATTTTATGAGGGGTGACTAAATTTGACTTCTTCAGCCTAGCAAAAAGAAGACTCAGGAAGGGATATCATTTCTCAGAGGTGTAAAGACGAGGGAAAGAAAATAGCTTTTTAAGCTGAAGGACAATGGTGGCACAAGAACAAAGGGTCATGAATTATCAATGAATAATTTGACACTGGAAGCTAGAAGTCCATTTCTAACAAGGAGTGAGGTTCTGGAAGAATGGGACAAAAAACTAAGTAGTTTAATATGAAGCTTGATAAGTTTCTTAAAGTAATTAGTATGACATGATTGCTTGCTATCACAGGGAATTAGATGCTGAGTGGTATCCTTCTATTCCTATGATACTATGAATTTCTTATTTTGAAAATATTTCAATTAAGTTCTGAAACTCTCTGAAATTACTTTTATTTGGAAATTTAAACCAATTCCAGTAAAACAAGCAAAAAAAGAACATAAAAGTATCAAGATCCAAGTGAGCCAAACTAAATCTAGCTTTGGTTTGCTTGCTCACAACAATTTTCCAGGATGTGCCATTTTGTCTTAATTCTATATGGGAAAAATACCCAACATCTCAAAAGTTTTCCTGAGGCTTGAAAACTTTTTTACTCGGTATTCACTTATGTATCCCAACCTATTCTTCAATCCCAACCACTGGGGAAGATAAATCACCAGGCCCTGTCCATCACTAGCCTCTTCATTCAGATTGCCAAAAAGGGAATTACTTACTATAAGCAACAATGAGTCTTCAACTCATTGCTATACTTTATTTAACAAGGATCTCGAGTCTTTTATTGTGGACAGCATGTTAGAATGTTGGTTTATTTGGTGTTTCTAGATGCAAATTACTGAAACAAAGTCCTTTTCCTTTTCTTGAATTGAATCTGTATGTTTTGGGAACATTTTATTTCAATGGTAAAAGGGCTACAGTTGCTGAGTTGTGAGATATTGTTAGTATTCTGGTGACATCTAGTGGTGAAGTCAGTTTTTTATTTCAACAATATTTGTTTAGGATTTGGCTAAACTGCAAAGGAGGCTGTCTTCCCAATCTGTGGTATCACCAGTGGTATGCAGACAACCTGTCAGTGGTATGCATTAACAAAATTTTTAGTATAATTACTTTATATGACAAAAATTTGCTGGTGGTACTTAATGTTGTATCATTTTAAATTGGTGGTGCGCAATCTGTCAGAGCTTTGGAACAGCGCTGCTAAATCCTTCCTTCTGCTGGAAAGAAGGCACAAACAAGCAGAAGCTTCAAATTAGCAGGTTGTCAGACATGTGTGGATATGTTTCTCAGACTGTTTGTATGAGAAGATATTTCTATGAAAGGAGACAAGACAATTTTGTTCCCTTATGTATTTTCATATGTTCTACATAAACTTCAAAGTAAGGAACAGAATTTCAGTAAACAAGCCTAAAACTATATTGCTCACATCCCAGGTCTCTGTATCCAGTTGGATAGGGCCTTTAAGGGATGTGAGTTTCACAATTGACTATAAACCAAATTACTCCAAACTATTTAGTAAATAGTCACATAATGGAGACACCTAAAGCTTCAAGAAAGTTTGGGACAAATTGGAAAGAATCCTATGGATAGGAATAAAGATGATTAGCAGTTTAGGAAACATCAGTAATGAGGAAAGCTTGGAAGAACTGGGATGATTTAGATGAGAAGGGGAGCTTTGGTAACAGCCTTAAAATACAAGAAGGGTGAGAATAAAGAAGATGGTGATAGATGGTGGCCACAGAGGACAGAACAAGAAGTAATGGTAGTACATTGCAGCAGGGGAAATTTAGGACATTAGAAACAACTTTCTAACTGAGGATGCTTAGATAATGGATCAGTTTGCTTAACAAAAGTTGTGACATTTCCATCTTTGGAACAAGGTTAAGACCAGGTTGGACACACCCAGAATGATCTTGCCTTGAGAGCAGGGGGTTGCCCTCCTGAGGCCCCTTACAGCACTTTTTTTTCCAGGACTGTGTGATTCTACAGATCCCAAGTGGGACTCAGGCCCTATTAAGCAAGACCCTATAGAAAGATATTATTCAAGGTGGCATCATTTATCTGCCAACTTTTCGACAGGGTTTAAGAATGAATGACACTAGCCCTGTGCTCCAGAATCCTCCCCACTTCTATCTGCAGATTGGTGATTGTAGGGGTTGGGGATTTTGAAGACTTTTTTTCAGAGCGGGAGTGTGTGTGTATTGTGAGGTATTGTTGTGGAAGCAACTAACTTCCACTTAACCCAGAAGTATGTCTCTGCCTTGTTCCTAAAGTAAGCAGCAGTGCTTGTTTCCCAGTTAAACACTGTAGTACTTCTTATTAATGGTGTCCATAAGGGTTTGGCCTTCTCTATGTACTATGAATTGTGCATTCTGAAAATGTGAAATGATAAGGCCACATTTTTGACCTCACTAATTATATCCCTTTGAATCAATAAGGTTCTATAGGTAATTGAAGGCAGAACTTGGCCTTTCTACATAACAAGAAATGTATTGCTATTACTATTCATATATCCTGATTGTAGGACCAATGATAAATCGCATTAAGATTGGCAATATATTTTTCTTTACAAAGATATTACATTACTGTTCTTTCTAAGCACCATCCTTTTGCATAATCTCACTGATTTGAATTCACATTTGGTTCTAAGACTACTTCATTTCTCTGAAGAGTGACCAGGCCTTTTGGTCCACCTGAAAAAGCAGCACCATGTCCCCTCCCTTCAGTTGTACCTGAGAAATCAGAGATGTAAGTTAATGCCCAGGATAAGAACTGAATCATCCTCTGCCAGAGCATACATTTTCCACACCAGTCCTGCTTCGCCACCAGAGAAGATTATGTCCCCCTAGATAATTGACTGTTTGCTTCAGGTATTATATATACACCCTTTGCTTCAAGTATTATTAGACTAAACAAACCTGAAGATGTGATTTTTGACTGAGCGAAAGAGAATATGATCACTTCAGTGAAAACTTTGAAACTAAATAGTGCTGATTCTGAACCTGGGAAAAGAAAGTAGCATTGCTCTTTACGCAGCCCAGTCCAGTCTTTTTGTTAGACTGTGCTGGGGATATGTTCAAAGATGCCTTATGCAAAATGCAGAGTGATACTGAGCACTGACTGTGACTGAAAACAAGGCAGCAATTCAGTGAAATGCTTCTGTTGATGTCATGATGGACAAAAGCACAATTCAAGTGGATCAGCCAAATTGAGGGCTGAAATTGCAGCCCTTGTACTCTGCCTGGGACGGGGCCTTGTTTGCCAATATACTGCAGCTCCTCAGTGTTGAATCAGGAGAAGGAAATTTGGATATAAATGCAACTGTGAATGGAGCTATACATGATATAGGCATAGGACACTGAACTGGTGCAGGATGTACAGGCAATGACTTATCTGGGACAGGAGGATACGCACACATAGAAATATACACACAGCTCTGTATACCCCGTGGCCAGTATTGCTCCCATGCAGTATGGGCAAAGTGCTCTGTTGCTCCTTGACTAACACACCCAATGCTTTGACCTTTATCCTTTTGATAAAGCATCTGCATAGATGATAGTATAGGTAGGCAAAGAAAATAGAGCTGAGTTTAAGCCTTAGTACACTTGGAGGTGAGTAACAAAGTTCATAAAGGAGCTGCAGTACATGCTACAAAGGAGGGAAGAAAAAAGTAGGCATGTTTAAATTGGAGAAAAAGAAGACATGGCAGCAGGCTTTAAATATTTGAAAGGTTGCCGTAAAGAAAAGGGAGAACAACTGTTCTATCTTGCCACTGAAGGCAGGACAAAGGGTTTAAACTTCAGCAAAGCAAATTTAGATTAAATTGGGGGGGGGGTGATTCCTTAGTATCAGCTGAGTAGGACAATGGAACAAGCTGCCCAAGCAAGTTGTGGAATTGCCTTCATTGAAAAGATTCAAGAAGCTGGATAAGCATTTATCTAGCATGCATCCAGGACTTTTTCAGAGGGTTGAATGAGTTGATCCTTGAGGTTCCTTCCAACCAGGGTTACAACCCAAGAGGTTTTTTTTTTCAATTGACAATCTGCAAAATTGTAATGACAACCAAACATTTTTAACTGACATATGCTTTAATGATATCTGTTTTACATAATGTAAATGTAACTCTTCTGCTGCAAGGCCCCAGTTAGAAGGGCTAGGTTCCAATGTAGGGGTTTAACACCAAGCATACTGAAAAAACAAAAAAAAGTTCAGTTGTCAGTAAAAAGTTTGCAACAAAAAAAATTTTGGGCTGGAAAACCTGCTTGATGGCAGCAATAGTTTTACCTCATGCTGCCTCCACCTCCAGGGTCCCGTACTAATCCCCATACCCTGCTGGTCTTGACCATGAAGCTGCACCATGTAGCCCACACCCAACCTTACCTCTAGCAGCTCCACTGCCTGTGTCTGAGCATGGACCCCCACAAAGAAGCATATCTGCAACCCAGAAGAATTATAGGATGGGAAGCATCAGCAGCTGCACATGGCTGGAGGGAGGTTGTGGGGGGTAGGTGTGGGGAAAGAGGTCTAACAGAGCCCTTTGAGAAGGCTTCTTGCAGGGTGCTGCAGTCCCGCTTGGACACCAGATGGCACTGCTCTCCTTCCATCAAGCTCTAAGGGCCAGCTTCTTTCCAAGAGGGAGTTTCACAAAGCAACTAGAGCTTGATTGTTTCTCTGGATGGTTTAAATGTATTTATGGATGTTATAGACAGGCATTTTTAACCTGAATTTTTACTGACTGCTTATACATTTATGGACAGTTGACAAACCTGCTTCCAATTCTATGATTCTATGCAGGGGTGACTGGTGCCACCTGAGTCTGGGGGGGCACAATTTATGGGTGGGCCCAGGAGCAGGCCAAAAGCCCCATATCCACTCCTGTACTTCTGTGCCATGACTTAGTGCCGCCTCCAACACGCTGCTGGGCCACATGGCAAAAAACCTGCCCCATCCCGAGCGGTGCCAAGTTGGCCAATTTTGGGGGGGGAGAGGGGGAGGCACGTGTTGCCCCATGCCCTCCACCCACAAGTTGCCTGTGATTCTATGATTTTCCCTAGAATAAATTACAAGTCCTAGAAAGGAAAATCTAGTAAAGTTAAAGGACTTCCTGGGAACTCTTTGATCTACTGTTAGTAGGGTTAGAGTGTGTAGCAGTAGAGAGCGGGAGATTACTTGTCCTGGCTGTAGCTGATGAAGGTAGAAGTGTTGAATGTTAGTATCTGATTTTCCTGTGGGGAGCTGAACCTTGGCTCAGAGAGTTCTGTATTTCTTTAAGTACTTTGCTATCTTCTGCATTTTTATACATCCTATATAGAAGCCAATACTTCCAGTAGCTTCCTAACCAAGATATATAGTTGTCTTCACCTTGAATTTTTTACAGTAGTTTGTGCAATCAAGTCCTAAGTACTTGATGGCAATTATTGCTTCGATACATTCATGTGTATCCCTGCTCCACATCCTAAAAAGGACTGTTACAAATAAGACACTGGGCAGAAGTCAATGTCTATTGCAAATTGTATTTTATGTTAGATAAATTAGCAAGCTAACCTCCTCAAGGCGGTTTTGAAGGTTGCTCAGAGCCTCTGTGGCATTGCTGAATTGCTTTTCCATGGCATTCATCTTAGACTCAAAAGGGTTCTACAAGAGTTAAAAAGAAAAATGATGCTAAGCCATTTCTGTAAAATTACAAGATAGGAAAAAAAAAAATCGATGGGGCCAAGCATTCCCACTTAAACGGAAGGAGGATATTTACATGAACTTGCTCTGCTGGGTTCTCCCAAGGATCTGCTATTTCACATTGTGAGAAATGCCATAATAATAGTAGTATCCAATACTCATTTCTACTGGGTAGCCATATTTAAACTTGCAGAGTCACATTCGGAATTTGCTTCTCCATGGAAGATGGATTTCTGAATAAATGTGATTCAAAGAAAGCTTGGCCCCATTAAAGTTAAGCAGTTATTTGACCTCATCAGAGTTGTACTTAAATTGCATATGTGAAATCTTGGCCCCAATGAAATCAGTGGGAATTCCAAAGACCTTTGGCTACTAATTCTGAGATTTTCATTGTAAGTGTGGGTTAGCAAAAGTCAGCTTGCTGTAAAAGTGGCACAGAACGGGGCAAGGCCAGGAGATCAGGTTTCTGGTGATTTTGATTTTTAAAAACTAATAATGTGGTCTCCATGTGGCATTTTAATTCTTACCCTATTTTAATAACCTCTGAAGTAAGAAATAAATGAGGTTGAACATTGTTTTGTAAAAATGGGTGTCAAATTGTTCAGGCAGAAAAATACAGACCTGTGAATTTAACGGATGCATCAAAGCGTCATTTTTTTCCTCCACACTGAGGAGCTGGCCTGTGAAATTAAGCATGTAGTTTTGCAGCCATGTTATTTTGCCTTTCATTTCTTGGAGCTCTATTGCTGTGGACATATTCAATTTATGAAAACACTCCAGCAGATAAGAAGTCCCCTGTGACAAATTCAGAAAGGAAAAAAAGAAACAGGGATGGGTTTATATTAAAGAATGAAAAAGTCTATTATTGATTTAGGAAATCTCTCAAGAAATACAGATGTTACCCATTTGCCATATAGAGTGTGGGATCCACTTTATCTTCTTGACACATGCATACCAGAAGAGTTCTGCTTTAAAGCACACGATAGAAAATGTTTCTCAACATTTTAAATTCTACATATGAGCATAAACCTTACCATAAACATGCTATGCAAGGGTGGCCCTTACCCCATTTTCACAGTTGCAACCAGCACTTTGTGTTTTAAGGCTCAATTCTTTGCCTCTTGTGTATCTCAGTCTCTCCTTTCCTGCATTAGTTTTTTTATCTTTAAATCTAAAATTCAACAGAAGCTTTCTGAATGGGAAAACAAATAGAAATTTCACTTAATTTCATTCTGAGATATTAGGCCTGGAAACAATCTATTTAAACTTGCACTAATCTCCGAAGAACTCAGATCTGCAGCTAGAATTGATTCATAATAGAATGAATTGGCATGAATTCTAGTCACATTTTGCTTTCACTTCCTTTTGAACCTGCGACTTAAGAATTAAACACAGTCACAGTCTCTGCATTTGGGGAAACAAAAGGACTTATTTTTCTTTACATGATTGAGGGTGTTTATTGCCCCAATATAGTAACCATGTCTTGCATCCCCTTCCTACATCCCAAGTTGAACAGAGACCTTAGAGAATCAGCCCCCAAGGTCTGGAACAGCCTGCCATCGGAGGTGGTTCAAGCACCCACATTGAACACCTTCAAGAGTAAATTGGATGCTTATCTTGCTGGGATCCTATGACCCCAGCTGACTTCCTGCCCTTTGGGCAGGGGGCTGGACTCAATGATCTTCCGAGGTCCCTTCCAGCCCGAATGTCTATGAAATCTATGAAATATTGTACCTTTCAAATGGATGATGGAAATGTGAGCACCACAGCATGCTGAGATATTTGTGGGGTGGGAGAACTGGGGGAGGAAAGGCAGGGTTTTGCCCCCTCAGGAAAAGGCTGTCTCCCTCTCAGGCCAAATTACTGTTAAGGCAGTACTGAATAGCCACAACTGATAGCTCATTCACTAAAAAATGCATAGCCATAGCACAGATGAATAATGACCCAAAAGAACATTTAAAAGTTTTTCATTCCTTGTTGTTTATTATTTTATTACCTTCTACTGAAATAATACCTAAGCAGCCAATATTGGTGCCCCATTTAACAGTGGCTACACCTCCAAATAACACACAAGCAGTTCCTACCCAAGAGAGCTCACAATCTATGATTCAGATAACAGAAGACAAAGGAAACAAAAGACAAACCACATGGGTGAGGCAGAACTATTTTATACCCTATGTACTCCATGACATTTGCTTGATGAGAACAAGCTGATATTCTGACTTTAGTTTAAATTGTTTTTCCCCCTCTTTAGTTTAATATTAATAATATATAAGGGTGTATCAGATTCCAGCTCAAACAGATGGAAACTAAGAATTCCTTGAAACTAGGAATTTCAGATGATCATTCCAGTGTATGACTACATTGTCTATGGATTTAGTCAAATTAATTCCAGTATCAAAAGCCTGTAAGAGTGTTTTCTATTGTATTCCTTCTTAAAACAAATCTAGCAAACTCCACCGCAATGCATACTTCTCAGTTTCATTTGCATTTTCCCTTATGCTTTTTTTCTAAAAAAGACATAAAAAAGACTGCTGATAATAACAGGTTCTAAATGGAAAACAGAGGCTTCATAATTTTCAAGAAATTGGACTCAGTGGCATTCACATCAGAAACACGCAAGAGTGAATGCAAAAGTTCCGACACAATAAGATGTTTTCAGTAATATTACCATTTACAAGGTGTACTTTCATGTCCTGGAGATGAACCAAATAGATTACAAAGAAATGGTTCATTTACTTTGGATAGATGGCACTTTCTAGAATAAAATGTCATCAGATAGATTTCATTTTACACAGAAGGTGCCTTGTAGAGAAAGTCTCTAAGATAGATGAATCCAGGCCTCCCTAACCTGATCAATTTGGCAGGTTTCCCAAGATGACAGGAATCTTGTGTTATAGCTAGTTTCTCTGTACCCTTAACACTCACTACTACCTCAGGCAAATGAGTCACAGTGTTTCAAGTTTCTTGTGATGTCACCGATACATTTGGGGCATGTAATTAGAGGCCTCAATAGAGCCTCAAAAGAACGGAGTACTAGAAACACATTTCCAAGTGCTGTGAAAGTTCAGATCCAGATCTGGTTCCAGACTCATCCTTTGTGGCCTCCCCCAGTTCTTACCATGGAAGATGTATTGCTATTTCATTTTAAGTCTTTCCTTGTTGATTCAGCCAATGGTGGACAAGTGATCACAAAGTATAGAGCTCCACATTATGTCTTTACCAACCAAATAGATTTGCACATATGCCCACTATCCTGTGTCTGAATGTGCTACCGAAAAGGCAATGACATTCAAATAGTATTCAGATATATTGCTATTTACTCAGTCCTCCAAGGTGGTGAGCTCCACTCCAGCAAACATAAAAGCAGATGTTTAATGTTGAACCTGTAAGTAGCCCCAGTGTCTTCAGTAAGACTCCTCAGACATATAGGGAACTTTTACATGTGCTCTGCAGTTTGTGAAGGGTGGTGCTTTAATTAGAGCAGCTCCGAGAGTCGCTTTAATTAAAGTTCTGTAGTGTCTCATGTATCAGCATCCCTATGCTTCCAAATGGCAACGGGGTATTTGAACTAAAGCTTATTCAATGAAATTTAGTTCAAGTGCCCCCACCACCATTTTGAAGCACAGGGACTCTGATATATGAGACTTGAGTAATTACAGTGCATTGGAGCAGCCTCTGTGCTCATGTATAGGCACCTTTAAACACTAACTTAAATATTTTCTGGACTGAGAACAGAGTGTTAAATTTCTGTGGGACCAAACTCAAATTCAATAAGACTTTAACATTGTATTTAGCATATCCTGAATGATGTATAGTGATGTAAGAATTCCCCAGGGTGCTTCTGTTATCTCTAATGTGACCTGCAGAGGCTTTGGCCCTACTGCAGTAAAAGCTGTCTCATCAGATTACACGGATTCCAGAAAATAATCAATAATATTGCATTTACTACATATTTTTTTTATTTCACTAAACAATGCAAGTTACAAGGAACTATTCCTTTTCACTATGACAATATGGGTTTCTGGACATCTCAATGTGCAACCATGAATCAAATGAAAATGTGAAAAAATGAAGTGTGCAAAGATGATAATTACACCAATGAGTTTAGGTTGGATGCCTCAAAGCTAAATATTTCAGAGGAAAAACAACCCTCGGTTTTAAAATAAAACTGAGGATTAGACTCAAACACACAAGAACAAAGCTTAAAGCTAAATTAAGGCTATCAATGTCCATTATGTAGATTCTTAAACTTTGCTTGAACACATCTAGTCCTGAACACTGGCAAAGACTATATTTTGGACTGTTGGTATATAGGAGTTACTGTACTGTATCAGGTCCTTCTAGATGGATGATTTAACTAGATGTAGCTCTAGTCTGTTAGATGAAAAATGAATTAGAAAAGCATGAGCAATATGAAAAAAATGGTCAAAGGGCTATACCAGGATTCAAGAGATGTGGATTTGTTTCCCAGCTGTACAATTGCTATCACTGGTAAAACATTGATAAAACTAACTCTGATATGGAAACAGATCATACAAGGAAGTTCTGGGAAGCTTGTTTATACATGAAAGAAGGGGGATTTTAGGTAATGCCATTTGTACTCTCCATCAAACTTCTGCTTCCTGATTTCTCAAATGACTGCTTCAGGGATGGTGACAAAAATGACAGTCTATGTTATTTCAGTAGTGCTACCACTATCCATGTGCCAAAAAATTGAAAAATGTGATATCTGAACAAGGGCTATAATCTATAGAATGTTCTAAACTGTTTTCACTTTGTAGTATATTTAGTTGTCAGCAGCCCCATAGGTCATATAATGGAGCTGTGTCAAATGATTTTGTCATGAAAAGCTAGGGATATCTAACCAGTGCTTTCTTAACTGCAAAACTCACTGTGTGTAGTAAATGCCTAACTAATGTCTGAAGCAATGCTAGGAACAGGTCTATGAACACCAGCATCCAGAAGATTATCAAGGTTCTTACAATGATTCCCTAATGACGACTTATAGAAAACAAATATCCCTTTACCAAACCAAAAAAACCCGGAAAACAATGGGGCCAGGAGGACATGCTTTGACAGTTCAAAGCAGGCCACCACTCCCAGAATATGTTCAGGGCAATAGCTGCCCAGATGGCAGTAGTGCCACACAGAGGCCAACCCCGCAACCACAGTCCACTGGCAGCTGGCTCAGAGGGGCAGATGCCTCTACTGGCTGTGCAGTCCCCATCCAGGTCTGGCAGCTGTGCAGCAGGTCACAGCCAGGCAGCAGCCCCCACTGCCAGACTGCTGCAGTGGGTAGAGGGTTCAGGGAACTCTCAGGGCTGCTTCAGCAATCCAGCTGGCACAAGTGGTAATGCCCCCCAGTACCAATTGGCTGGGCCCCAGAAGCTCCTGAGAGCAAGTGGCCCTGTGCTACTTGCCAGGGCGGCTTTTTATACTGTTGGGGACAGCACAGGTGCTGGCCCTGGGCTCTAGCTCCCTCTGGCTGCAGATCCAGAAGAAGGCAGGCAGGGTTATTTTGCCCCAAGTGGCACACTTTGCTCCACAACAAAGTGCATGTCTGAGCATGTACGCTAAGGCAAAAAACCCTGGCTCAAATTTGCAGCACTTGCAAATGTGGACGTGCCCTTTGTGTTCATTAGTCACAGGTTTCCATCTTCATTAGTTAAGGATACTGGCAAGTGGATCGGGATTTAACTTTTTGAACTTTCCTCATTAAAATTACCTTTCCTAAAACCAAATACTAGGTTTTTGACTTCTTGGGTGTTTTCAGGGTAACTGGAAATAGTGTGTCACTCTTATGAAACTAGGAGATTCAGAATGCTGTCTCAGCTTGAATGGAGCTTCACTTAAGTAAGAACACAGTGAAAATATACCATATTTTCTCACATACCACACTCCCCAAATAAGAAACATGCTTTAGTTCTGAAAGATAGAATGTAAAACAAATGAAAAAATTAAATAAGAGAAAGAGAGAGAGATTTTGCCTTGAACTGCCTTTCTCATGAAAAGGCTGTCTTGAAAAATAGTTGCCAGCTTCTCTCTCAGCCATCAAGAGAAAGTGTTTATACTCAACTCCACCCTTTCTGCTGAGAGAGAAGCTGGCAGATGTTTTACAACATAGCATCTTCCTACTTCTATTCTGGTTAATAAAATCAGTTTCACTGCTTAAAACACTCTCTTAAGAAGATAAATAAACATGTCCAGTATCCCGAGATGCCTCAGACATAATGACCTTAATATTTTTGTGTCAAAGCTAAATAAATGAAATGGCACAACTGAAGGTATTATGTTTTCCAGGAAAATTAGTTAGTTCAGAAACTATTTCCCACTCCTAAACTATTATATGCAGGGAATAACTGATAATAATATAAAAAAAAATAAAAAAAATATAGAAATACTACAAATATCAAGGTAAATGTGAAGTAGGACCAATCTCATATAGCATTGCATGGGGGAGGAACAGTGGCATATATGTATTATAGAGATATAGAGAAGGAAGGAAGTGCAAAATATCTGCTAGTCCTCTGAGGGAGGAACAAGGAGGCTGTCTACCCATTTCTTTAAAATCTCTAAGGATGGCCTTTCCACAGCCTCTGCAAGTAACG
Source organism: Gavialis gangeticus (assembly GCF_001723915.1). Lineage (NCBI taxonomy): Eukaryota > Metazoa > Chordata > Crocodylia > Gavialidae > Gavialis > Gavialis gangeticus. The sequence goes on from NW_017729030.1 coordinate 18,695,210, forward strand.
TTTTCTACTGCTTAATTATCCCTGTAGGAAAAATATGTTTCCTAATATCTAGCTTAAATCTTCCTTTCTGAAAATTAAGCTGGCTACTTATTGTCCCACTTTCTGTGGCTAATGAGAGAAACTGATCAGAGTCCACTTTATAGTAACCTTTTTACACACTAGAAGACTTCTCATGTCTCCTCTCCATGGCTAGGTACAGATATTATACATAAACCAATTGGACTGTGCTTTCTAATCTAGCAGAAAAGGGTTGTGGGGGGGAAGAAGACTGCCCCCCCCCCAGCAAACTCAGGCCGGGGCCAGAGGTGTGTGTGTGTGTGTGGGGGGGTGTTAAACCCCCATTCCCCTGGTTAAACCCCCTTTCCGCAAGTACAGAGCTGCTCTGCCCTGCTAAACTTACTGCAAATTACTGCTGGCTGTGACTGTGGGCTACAACTCCTAGAGGCACCTGGAAGCAGGAAGAGGAAGTGATAAACAACTCTGCAGAGTCCTGCTTCTGTGATGCTGGACTGCAAATCCCAGAGAGGAAGTGTCAGAGAGCCGTGCTCTAGCACCCCCTGGCTTCTGGTCTGAGCCACTGTAGGCATGTGGCTTCAAAGGGGCCAAAAAACCCTCCTGGCTAAACAGGAAAATTCAGGAAAGCCTAAGGGCAAAAAAAAGGGGCATTCAGGCTGTGAAAGCAGGAGGTAGCTACCCAGGCTCACACTTGCAGGGAATCAGTTAGGAAGGTCAAAGCAGTGTTAGAACTCTGGTGGCTACAAAAATTAAGAACAACAAAAAGTCCTTCTTCAGATATACAGGGAGCAAAAAGAAGGCACAGGGCAGCATAGGACCTCCTACAGATAGACAAGGGCAGTTGGTGACAGATAGGAGGAACAAAGTAGAGCTCTTCAATGAGTTTTTTCCCTCTATATTCTTGAACTTGGATCTAGACATATCTCCCAAATGCATTACTGACAGAAGCAGGAGAAACACCAGCCCACCAACTGTCAGCACCAACCTAGTAAAGAGACACTTGGAGGGGCTGGATGTGTTTAAATCAGTGGGGCCAGATGAGCTCCATCCAAAGGTGCTGAAAGATTTAGCCAGTGTCATAGCAGAGCCACTGGCATGACTGGTTGAGCATTCATGGTGCTCAGGTGAGGTCCCAGAGGACTGGAAAAGGGCCAATGTTGTCCCTATTTTCAAGAAGGGGAGTAAGAAGGATCTGGGTAACTGTAGACTGGTTAGTCTCACCTTTATCCTTGGGAAAACCCTTCAAAAATTATCAAGGATCACATTTGTAGCAGTCTAGTGGGTAATATAATTCTGAAGGGCAACCAGCATCGGTTCATAGCAGGTAGATCCTACCTGACTAACCTTATTTCTTTCTATGACGGGGTCACTAAATGCTTAAGGGTCATACTCAGAGAGTGGTGGTGGATGGGGTGGTATTGATCTCAAAAGATGTGGGCAGTGGGGTCCTCCAAGGCTTGGTCCTTGGGCCAGTACTGTTAAATACCTTCATCAGCAACCTGGATGAGGGCATGGAAAGCTCTTTGTCCAAATACACAGATGACACCAAACTGTGGGGCAAAGCAAACACACTGATGGGAAGAAACCAAATCCAGGTGGACCTGGAGAGGTTAGAGAAGTAGACAGAGAACAATAGGATGCAGTTCAACAAGGACAAGTGCAAGGTGCTGCACCTAGGGAGAGGGAATCACCAGCATACCTATAGGCTGGGGGATGACATTCTCAGCAACGCAGTGGGAGAAAGAGATCTCAGAGTTGTTGTTGACTACAAGATGAATATGAGTCATCAATGTGATGAAGTAATTAGCAGAGCTAACCACACTTTGTCATGCATTAATAGGTGTATCACAAACAGGTCCAGGGAGGTGATGCTCCCCCTCTATGAAGTACCGGTCAGGCTGCAGCTAGATTACTGAATCCAATTCTGGGCACCGCAATTCAAGAAGGACATGGACAACCTTAAGAGGGTCCAGAAGAGGGCCACTTATATGGTTAGAGGCCTTATGAGGAAAGGCTGAGGGACCTGGAACTTTTCAGCCTCCACAAGAGAAGACTGAGGGGGGATCTTGTGGCAGTATTCACAGATTCACAGGCGGGGGGGGCGGGGCGTGCAGTAGGGAATAGGAGATGCTCTGTTAACTAGACCACCCCTTGGAATAACCAGAAACAATGGCCACAAGCTGATGCAGAATAGATTTAAGTTGGACATCAGAAAGAACTTCTTCACGGTAAGGGTTGCCAGAATCTGGAATGGGTTTCCAAGGGAGATGGTGCTCTCCCCTACCTTGGGGGTTTTCAAGAGGAAACTGGACAAGCACCTGGCTGGGGTCATCTGACCCTAGCACTTTTTCCCTGCCACTGGCAGGGGGTCAGACTCAATGATCCATTGATGTCCCTTCCAACTCTAGCATTTATGAATCTATGAATCCATGAATCTATGACTTTCCTAAATCAAAGGTTAATGTGTATCCATTTGTTTCTCAGTTTAATCTTTGCAGATTAAACTAACCTGCAAAGAATTAATTGATTGAGCCTTGGGCTTTATGACTGTATTTAGCCAGTCAGTTCTCTCTTTGTAGGCTAAATAAACCCTGTTCCTCTAAGCTTTCCTCACAAGTCATGTTTCCTTAAACATGTCCCACATTTGTTGTACTGCACTCTGGATATGTCTACATCTTTTTACAGTGTGGTTCCCCCAAACTGGATACAGTACTCCAGCTGAGTAAAAAAAAAAAAAA
>NW_017729030.1:18699276-18700287 GCF_001723915.1 Gavialis gangeticus
TTCCTTAAGGAGACAATCCTCTGAGCCCAAGGGGTGACAGTCCCAACGCGAGTCAAAGCGGGCAAGAGTGCTCAAAAACCCCCTTGGCTCACCAAAGGTATTCAGGAATGTCTGAAAGCCAAAAAGGGGGCATACATCCAGTGGAAGGTGTGGGGGCTATCACCAAAGGGGATTATACCTCTATAGCAAGAGTCTGTAGGGAGGCTGTTAGGAAGGCTAAGGCGGAGATGGAACTAGGGCTAGCAACAAAGATCAAGAACAACAAAAAGTCCTTTTTTAAATACATAGGGAGTAAAAAGAAGTGAAAAAGAAGAACTTTTAAACAAATTCTTTGCCTCCATTTTTCTGAGCAGGGACCAGGACTTCTCCCCCACCTAGATTCAGGAGTGACTCCACCAGGGAGGACTGAGTTAGGGAACTTCTGGAGGAGCTGGACATGTTCAAATCAGAAGGTCCAGATGCTCTCCACCCTACAGTGCCAAAGGAATTGGCAGGGGTCATCGTGGGGCCCCTGGCACAGCTTTACGAGCACTCATGGGGCTCTGGTCAGGTGCCAGAAGACTGGAAGAAGGTAAAAGTGGTCCCCATCATCAAAAAAGGGAGGAGGGAGGACCCAGGCAACAATAGGCCTGTTAGTCTTACTTCAGTCCTGGGGAGGCTCTTTGAAAAAATTATCCAGAAGCACATCTGGGAGGGACCAGCAGGGGGAAGGATTCTCAAGGGCAACCAGCATGGGTTCATTAAGGGCAGGTCGTGTCAGACTAACCTGATAGCCTTCTATGATCAGGTCACAAAATCACTGGACACAGGTGTTGTGGTGGATGTAGTCTTTCGGGACTTCAGGAAGGCCTTTGACACTGTCTCCCACCCCATTCTCATGAAAAAGCTAGGCGACTGTGGCATTGATGCCTACACAGTAAGATGGATCGCAAATTGGCTAGGGGCTGCACCCAGAAAGTGGTGGTGGATGGGAATCCCCCAGGGCTCGGTCCTTGGGCCTGTACTGTTCAA
>NW_017729030.1:18705287-18707126 GCF_001723915.1 Gavialis gangeticus
GCCTGTTAACGCATCCCAGAATTATATTTGTTTTTTTGCATAAACACCACATCAACTTGCATTTAGTTTGTGATCGTCTATAGTTTCACAGCAAGCTATGGATAACTAGGCCATGTCTGACTGCTCATGTAGGTTTCTTTGTTGAGATACAAGACCTCCACCTAACCCAGGAGGTGAACAGTCCCACCAGAGGGAATGCCCTGCTAGACCTGGTCCTGGCCACAGGCGATGACCTGGTGAGGGGACTCAGGTCTTCAACCACCTGGGTGATAGCGATCAATGCCTACTGGAATTCACCATCCAGAGCAGGGTGTCAAGGGCCTGCAGCAAGGCAGTAGCCCTTGACTTCAGGAGGGACTACTTTAATGAGTTGACGAGATTGGTAGGAGAGGCATTGCGGTCCTGGAGAGTAGGGGAACTAGGTGTCTGAGATGAGCGGTCGTTCCTTAAGGAGACAATCCTCTGAGCCCAAGGGGTGACAGTCCCAACGCGAGTCAAAGCGGGCAAGAGTGCTCAAAAACCCCCTTGGCTCACCAAAGGTATTCAGGAATGTCTGAAAGCCAAAAAGGGGGCATACATCCAGTGGAAGGTGTGGGGGCTATCACCAAAGGGGATTATACCTCTATAGCAAGAGTCTGTAGGGAGGCTGTTAGGAAGGCTAAGGCGGAGATGGAACTAGGGCTAGCAACAAAGATCAAGAACAACAAAAAGTCCTTTTTTAAATACATAGGGAGTAAAAAGAAGTGAAAAAGAAGAACTTTTAAACAAATTCTTTGCCTCCATTTTTCTGAGCAGGGACCAGGACTTCTCCCCCACCTAGATTCAGGAGTGACTCCACCAGGGAGGACTGAGTTAGGGAACTTCTGGAGGAGCTGGACATGTTCAAATCAGAAGGTCCAGATGCTCTCCACCCTACAGTGCCAAAGGAATTGGCAGGGGTCATCGTGGGGCCCCTGGCACAGCTTTACGAGCACTCATGGGGCTCTGGTCAGGTGCCAGAAGACTGGAAGAAGGTAAAAGTGGTCCCCATCATCAAAAAAGGGAGGAGGGAGGACCCAGGCAACAATAGGCCTGTTAGTCTTACTTCAGTCCTGGGGAGGCTCTTTGAAAAAATTATCCAGAAGCACATCTGGGAGGGACCAGCAGGGGGAAGGATTCTCAAGGGCAACCAGCATGGGTTCATTAAGGGCAGGTCGTGTCAGACTAACCTGATAGCCTTCTATGATCAGGTCACAAAATCACTGGACACAGGTGTTGTGGTGGATGTAGTCTTTCGGGACTTCAGGAAGGCCTTTGACACTGTCTCCCACCCCATTCTCATGAAAAAGCTAGGCGACTGTGGCATTGATGCCTACACAGTAAGATGGATCGCAAATTGGCTAGGGGCTGCACCCAGAAAGTGGTGGTGGATGGGAATCCCCCAGGGCTCGGTCCTTGGGCCTGTACTGTTCAATTTCTTTATTAGTGACTTGGACAAGGAGGTGAAAAGCACCTTGTTCAAATTCACTGACGACACCAAGATTTGGGGTGAGGTGGGCATGCTAGAAGCGTGGGACAGGATACAACTGGACTTGGATAGGTTACAGGGGTGGACGAATGTGAATAGGATGGGATTCAATACTGAAAAGTGCAGAGTACTGCACTTGGACAGGAAGAACCAGCAGCATGCCTTTAGGCTGGGGAACTCCCTTCTTTAAAGCAAAGTAGCAGAAAGAGATCTTGGAGTCATTATTGACTCTAATATGAACATGGGCTCCCAATGTGAAGACGTGGTCAGCAAGGCTAACTGCACCTTGTTATGTATCCACAGATGCATCACGAGCAGGTCCAAGGAGGTGA
>NW_017729030.1:18717255-18731095 GCF_001723915.1 Gavialis gangeticus
AGTCAGGGCACAGCTGGAGTACTATGTCCAGTTCTGGGTGCCGCACTTCAGGTGGATAGCATCAAGAGGGTCCAGAGAAGGGCCACTCACATGATCGGGGGCAGCAGGGAAGGCCCTATGAACAGAGGCTAAGGGACCTGGTCCTGTTCAGCCTCCCCAAGAGAAGACTGAGAGGGGATCCAGTGGCAGTCAATAAACTTACCGGGGGGACCAGAGGGGAATGGTGAGACGCTGTTCCCCCGAGTGCCTCCCAGAGCAACAAGGAATAAACCACAATCTGATTCACAGTAGGTTCAGGTTAGATATCAGGAGGCACTACTTCACAGTTAGGGCAGCCAGGATCTGGAACCAGCTTCCAAGGGAAGTGGTGCTGGCTTCTACCTTAGGGGTCTTTAAAAGGAGACTTGATTACTAACTAGCTAGGGTCATATGAGCTTAACTTAGTGGGGGTCATATGAGCCCAGTTTTCATTCCTGCCCATGGCAGGGGGTGAGATTTGATGATCTGCTCAAGTCCCCTCCAACTATACATCTATGAATCTATGAACTACTCTTCGACTGTTTTTCCTCAGTGGTGGTACTCTCCATTTTTCATAATTTTATCTATAAAAAAATATAGCTTATGGGTATGTGCAGACATTAGACTTAGAGCAACTTAACCCTGCTTAGCTTAACTGGGGTTAGGTCAACCTGAAAGTTGATCTGTACAAACATTCAGGGAAGTTGGAGTGGACAAAAAAAATGGCTGGCTCTATCCAACTTAGTTCACCTGAGGAAGTGCTCTAAGTTATATTTGGCATAGGTTAGCCTGATCTATCAAATGTCTGCACACATTTGGAGTAAAGTCCTATGGATAGGGAAGCCTAGCCACTTGCCCCAGCCCTGAGGCTGTGCTCTTCCTACTCCTTTCCTCCCTGATTGGACTACTTTTAGCCTCCCAATCTCCCTCTATCCTGGACAAACACGCTGCTCCCCTGCCAGAAACACCGACCCTCCTCCTGGACCCCGCAGCCCCCTCCCCAATTCCACCAACTCCCCTTGCCTGGATTTGCCAAACTCCCCTGAGGACATACTACCCCCTTCCCCCAATCCTGTCTGCCCCTTCCCCCACCCCAACTTACTTAGATTGTATTTCTGGTGTGGCTCCCAGCATTGGCAGATATCTGCTCAAACAGGACCCAATCTATGATTGTACAGCTGAAAGTAAGCCATGGAATTGTAGAATTGGGTCGTGGGAACATCTGTATGCACCTTATATTATCATAATCTATATAATTATAGATTTCCATTCAGTGGCCTGGTTTTTGAAGTGACATAAAGCCTCTCTGGTTTGTATGGGGCCTTAACATTTATTAGGGTAATAATCTTGGGATGCTGGATAGCTCTTTGCTGTCCTCTGTTCAGATCTGGCCACATTAGAAGGTGTCAAAATTACCATCACTCTGAAGTTGACATTGGAATGCTCAGTTTTTGGCAGCATGCACCAAGATTTTTATGTTCTGTGCATCAACAAGCAACATTTTCCTACCAAATTTTATATGTAGAGCAAATCATACTCAGGACATACACAAAACTGAGTGGAAAAAGAGGAGAAAGATTATTCTCCTCCTGCTCGCCCCCATCAAAATATACTTATGTTTAGTAGAAGTACACTCTGTTGGGAACCAGTAGGCCATGAATTCTAGGGCTACTTGTACTTAGAACAAAGTCTACACAGCCTGGGAATAGATTCCATGCCATCTCCTATCTACTATCCTGCTTTGAAAGTGTCCTGAACCAGCTGCTTAAAAGAAATGTGTTTGAATGCTGCCATAAACATGTATTGGATAATGTTCCCATAGGGCAGGTTTTTTCCACACTACATGTAATCTGGCTTATATTCTGAAGTGTCAGAGTATATAACACTTCCAAAACCTTTGAAAATGTTGTAAGTACTCTAATCTGTATAGCCTTCTTTTCCAAGAAGTATCCAGACATTTCCTGAAAACTGCTAAGTCCTTGCATTTAAATGTACCTTGTGCCAATGAATTCCGTAGCCACACATGCATTTTGTGGAAAATGTATTTCCTTTTACTGGTTTAAATTTTCTTATTTTTAGTTAATTGGATGGTGTCTTCTTTTTTTTCTACTTGGAGAAAAGATGTCTTATCTACCCCTTCTGTACCATTTTGATTTCTATTTTTAGTATATGCTGCATTTTTACCTCCTCTATAAATAACTAGTTCAAAGCTTTTAAACCTTTTTTCATATGCATATTTTTTCAGACCTTTAGTAATTCTTGTCACTTATCTTTGAACCACTTCCTTTGTGAGTATGCATATATATACATGTGACATTAATTCAAGGACTATTTATGCAATTTATTTAAATAGATATTGTGACGGGGGCCAATCCATCTCGGGGCTGGGATCTTACGTTGGCCCACCCACCTGTCTAAGTAGGGCAGTCTGCATAGTCTCTCCTGCTACGACTTTGCTTTTTCCCAAACTGCTGTATAAATACAGGAGGCTGTCCATTTTAATGCCCCAATGCCAGGGGGTGCTGTACACAACTCCTACCTCCCCTCATCATGTGCCATATCTCATAGATGGCATCCAGTTTATTACTACAGCTCTGGCCTGAGGCCGGGCCAAACTCAGTTCATTGTTAGGCCTCTCTCACACTGCCTTGTTCTGAGCCTCACTCATACTGCTCCTCTCACTGAGGCTTCAACCACTCTGGCCTCCCTCACCAGGCCTCCTACACACTGCCCCTCACTGGGCCACATACACCCTGATCTGCTCCCTTGAGCAGCTCTTGTAGGCCATCAGGCTTGTCTTTCATTCCTTGGCTGGCCATGGTGCAGCCTTTCAGGCCTTTTCCATGACCCTCATCGTAGAAGTGACCAGTTAATTTACAAAACTGGGCTGATTCTGCCCCTAGCCCCTCATTGGGTGACTTTCTACATTCAGGTACTCTGGGAAAGAAGAGGGGGTTTGGCCCATGTGCTGTCCTTCTGGCCATCCTTCAGCCCTACTCTACACTATGTTTACATATAGTCTTTCAGGTTGTGATGACGTCCCCTACTCTGTGCAGGCCCAACATACAATACTGCCCCCACTCTATCCAAGCCATACCTCTGTCCCCTCCCTGGGGTCTATGGGATCTTTCACCCCTGTGGGGCTCAGGTCCCTGAAGGTTTGCCTGGTCCCCATGCCTGTCCCTAAGCCTGGGTAACCCACCAGGATATGGGGGCTGGGGTTTTGAGGTGCCCCACCTCACCTTTCACTGGGGAGGTAACTGACCTGGCATTTTTGGAGGACTGTCCCACCACAGACAGCTCCCCCAGTCCGCCCTTCCCTGGCAGGGTGCAGTTTTCAGTCATACCCAGGGCGAGGAGCCTCCTGCCATCCACATAGCTCCTGCCCTTACCTCCAAGATGTTACAAGCAGCAGCTCAGCTGGATATTGCCTGCTTGGATGCTAGCAGCAAACTGCTGGCCCAGCCCTGTGGGCTTGAACCTAAAATGGCTGCCTCATCAGGGCTGGCCTGCACCTGCAAGCTACCTGTTCTAAACCTTAAAGTGGCACGCACCCAAAAGTGCCCTGTCAAAGATATATAGAAAATATTAAAATCATCTGAAAAGGTCATAACACAGTTATCTTATTTTCTGCATATTTATGTGAACTGTAAAAATGTATTTGTGACCATCTATTTGAACCAATTTTTCACTCTTTCTAATGGCTTAGTAAATTAAACAGAAAACAACCCTGTTTATTCATTTTCCAAAATAATTTTCCACAAGTAAAATTTTATTCACAATTAAAAAAATGGTAATTAGAGTTGTTTGATTATTCCTGGACATGACTTTTCGTCTTGACCCAGAACTTGGAAAACTAAGAATCATCCAATCAGGAATCAGCAATAATATAGTGTGCTTTAACTGAGTTATATGACACTGCATAAACCATTAATACTCAATGTAAAAATCATGACCAATAATTTGTGAGAGTGCCTGGGTAGTAATATGTTTGTATAAACAAGTCAACCAGTCATTGGATATTTTTGAGTAATGAAGACAATAGAAACAAGTCTGTTTGCAGATAATCCACAAACAATAAAAGAGATTTAAAAGTTAAATGAATTCATCACTGCAAATAAATCACCCAGCTCTGTCCCTTTTGAGCAATGATCTGAGAAGAGACCTGAAACCGCATGGTCTTGCAGCCTTCATTTTATATAAAGAGAGCTGTAATCCAATACCCAAGAAAGGTCACCAGTCTTTTTGCTGTCAGATACTAGTTGTGTCCTGGCAGGGGTAACAAAATACATCCAAATAAATGGGACATCATCAGGGCCTACTGTACCAGGAATATTGATTTAGTACTTACAGTTGATCTCATTGGATCTTACCCTCACCTTACACTTGGGGGTGGGGTCACATGGGTGCTAAGGCATAAGGTTGACAGCCCTGAGGTTTGAGGGCATAGCAGAAACACTTACAGCATGGCCCTGTTAGATTCCAACAAGTCTAAATACTTTGTCACAAGGATATAAGAAGGAAGGAAGGACTTTATACTTACTGGTTCTGGTGTGCAAGTCAGGTCAAGCAGTACTTGATGCAGATTTTATACCATATTTAGTTTTTTCCCCTGATTCTGAAACCATCCAGTGGTCAGTCTGGCCCCTCATACACCTTAAATTCTGTTGGTTGGTAACAGTTCTACAGGGATACTATTATGGCCGAAGTTGCCTATAATCTGAGGCTAAGAGGGCTACACTTCTTGTGGTTTTCTTGTGAAACTATCACTGAAAGCTTCAAGCACAGGTCCTAGATCATGTTTGGGTCCCAGATCACTCTTAGCAGGTGTAAGTGACTAACCACCAGCTAGCAGCAATGCAGTGGAGAACACATCTCCACACCCCCACAATTCTTTTCATATTGCATGACACATTTGTTCACTATTCTACATGTAACCTGGGCCAGTTGAGCATATCACTGATAGTTTCATTTTGAAGCCGTTGGCTACTACTTTTTGTTAAGAGTATTGGCACTATGAACTTTTTTAGGATTAATGCACACAGATTGCATCTACATGAGATGCTGACCATGCAGTAGCTTGTTACTACTGTACAGTAGCATTGAATCATGGTTCATGCAGTGCGACGTTACTGCATAATAACGAACTACTGAACAGTCAGTGTCATCTAAAAGCCATTCGGTTACTGTGCAGTCATTTATAACTTGTTTAGACAAGTACTAAATGACAGGTCAGTAATGACTGCGTGGTCAGCATCTCATGTAGATGCGGCCACTGTGCTTCCTAGCTGAAATCCTGTTTCTTCTAATAAGACAATCAGCTGGTTTGGCAGAAAGTACCTGGGTTTCTTCCTTGGGGCTGTTTTCACCATTCTGCTGAAACTGCATTGATTTCATTCCTTCAGGTTTTTGAGAATCAATCATCTGTAAGGATTTAATGCCCTAAAAGCAAATAAATAAGTAAGTAAGTAAATAAATAAATAAATAAATAAATAAAATCAAAAGGGGTGGAGGGTCACAAATAGTGCTCATATCTATGAAGCTCTCCGGACATACTTCACATACAACTCTGATTCTTCAAGACCTTTATGAATCTAAATCATGCAGCTTAGAGAAAACTGCATAACTTAGATTGATTCCACCCTGGGCTTTTTGAATGTCTGTACCTATCCTAGACAACTCTGCAGGGAATAAAGGCACCTAAGCCCCACACTTTGACCCACTGCACAATCTGCTTGGGTCACTGCTCTAATAAAAAAGGGGAAAAGAAAGCTCCATGACTTCCAAATTCCATGGTGAGTGGTTGGGCAGAGCCTTGGCTCTATTCCCCTCACCATAAAGCACTAGAAAAAAGACAGTAAGTATTTTTCCTCCTGGAGTTTCCCAAGGCTACTCCAAGGGCAGCACTGCTACATCTTTACATAGGATTTTAAGTTAGGTCCAAGTTTGCCCTGAATTTCTAAGTCTGTCTCTAAGAAAGGAACCGTCCTGTTACTTGGTATCTCTGGATCCTAAAGTTCATCATGGGAAATCACTCAAAGCATTGGGGGAATCAGAATAATTGTTCTATTATGAAATAATAGCTCTATTTCATTAGAAATAGCTTACCATTTCTATTGCATCAACTCTTTGTCTCAGGGAAATAGCCTCCGCAATAGAAAAATCTTTTTTGGGATCCTTGGCTTCTGGAGTGGATGTTGATGGTTTCAATTCATCAGTCTAATGGGCAAAAATATTTGGTAGCCATTATTTCCCTGTTATAAAAAATGAAGGCCAATCAACTGGGATGTAGGAAGCCATGCTATTCTTGTGAAAAGATGGCTGCATCAACCCCAAAGTTCAACTTTATTACCAACCCTAAGCAGAGATATGCACTCAGAAGCTTTCAAAGTGGGAACAGAGATTTTAATGGGTGTGAATCTCACAGCCTCTAACAGAGAATACAGGGCTTCTATTTTGATATTCAGAGTTCAACTGTGTTTTATTACCTTTGGAAGCAACTGTATCAGAGTATATTTTCCCACAGGCACAAGGTCAATGACTTTCTAGTAGTTCCAGTAAAAGGGAACTTTCTAGTAGTTCCAGTATATATTGCATATATACACCCCTTATACTGTATATTAATAATAAAACCCCCACAATCCTTTTTGTCATGTTAACTCAAAGACATGCATGTTCCCTCCTTTTTCTTTCATAGAACCCTAAAGCTGATAGGGAGGAGGCAGGCCTTTGGGTCTTCATACCATTATCTAGAAACCAATGGAAAGTAAAAACAACAACAAAAAGAATAAATAAAGCAACGAATTAAGCAGCATCTTCTGAAAATGGCTTCAAAATATATGCATGCAATTATCTCAGGGCCTGATTTTTTCCTATAATATGAGGCAATGCTATTAACATTATTGATTTTGTTCATGCTTTACCCTGATCATAGTGAGACCTAAGAACTGATGAGGGCTATTTTTACAAAGAGTGATCCAGGCCTTTCCCCTCATCTAAGTACATTAATATTTCTCACCAACTTATATCTGTTGTGCAGCTCTATTCCCAAGAGCAAATCTAAGCATGGAAAGACCATGTATTCATTATACCTGCTGGTTCAAGAGTTTGGATTTCCCTCTGCTGTTTGCTTCCACATCTTTCTGTTCAGCTGCAATGTTGCTAAGAGGGGCTGTTTTATATAAAAGAGGAAAAATACATAATATGCTTCAAATATTTATCATAAAATTGGATGTTATATGAGAAATGTTCTTAGAAAGTCATAAAGGATGGGCATAAAAACTTGAAATGATTTAAGTTTTTCAGTCTTTATATGTTAGAACAATATGAGGTAGAGCAGAGAGAACAACTTAATGTGTTCCAAGTGTCTGCATCCAAAGAGGTTGGTTTTATAATTCTATATGCATATGCATAACAGAGATTGTATCTATTTCCTTTCATCCACGTGGAAATTCCTCCTGAAATACACTGACAATCCAATACATCTGAAATTTAGTAAGTAAATATTCACAGAGTAAAAAAATATAATTCCAAAAATAATTTTAAAATAGGCTTTGCTACAAATTACACTGATTGATTGTCTGGATCCTAATGGAATATAATTAGATACAGCACAAACCCAGATTAGTTAAACAACAAGACAGGGTGTGAGAGACAGAAAGGCCTTAAAAGCAGCAGATGAGGATTGGAGAAAACCTATTGACTTAGGAAATGTCATTCATGAAGGTGGTCTGACAGTGGAGTCAGGAAATAGTTGTCAGTTATCCCCCTACCTAATTATTGAATACACATGAATCACTGTACTATCTATGGCCTTGATTCAGAAAAGATTAACTTCTAAATATACATGTCCCAGATATCCTGCTGACCACTGTACATAAGCAAAACATGCTCCCACTCTGGATTGTTTATGACTGGTACATCATGGGAGAGCTAGCCTGGTTGGGTAGCCCATCTGCAGAGCAGACTTGGGATAGAAAGCACCTTAACAATTTATATGAGGCACCATGGTAGCATTTTCAAACCAGAAGGGTTTCTGTTTGTGCCTTTTCACCAATTTTGTTTTGCTTTGTTTTAAACTCAAATCCAAACACAAATTGAAAAACTATGTTTTCAGGTATGTGTTTTTACTGCAAAAAGTTCAAGTTTTCTATGGACACATTTTTTTTTACAGAGGAAACAACTGTACATCAAGATGAGCAAGACAAAACAGGCAGAAATCAAAGAATTTTTTCACTGGATGTGGAACAATAGGTGTGTTTACTTAGAGACAAAGTAAATAGGCATGTGCAGGGAACAATTTACCTATTGCTCTCTCTAACAGTAGTCATCCATCTAGCCCAATTAGGGGGCACTTATCATTGTGGTGTCTGAAAGGCTTCAGCTGCTACCTTTAGATAGTACCACAATCAAATATGGGTAAGATTTTCAACTGTTCTCCCTCAGACAAAAAAGTACCCTCCTCTCACCTTAGTGGCTCACATATCTCCAATTGGTGATTCCCCTGGAACTCAGTTTAATTATGTGCAGGCAGCAATGGCTTTCTCTTGCTGAAGCAGTGGCATTAGTGTGACATGAGTAGGGTATTTTTCTATTGTTAGCAGCTGATCTCTAATAAGATGATCAACCACAGATTTTTAAAGAAGGTTAATCATGGAATTTTTATGGCTAGCGGAGAAGTTATATGCTTTGGTTCACGTTGATATCAGAGCACTATACTTATTGGTGGAGTAAGTAAATATATTGATATCCATGACTGACATTCATGGAGTTTCACCTGTATGCACTCTAATTCCTGATTTGGATAACATGCCTATATAACATATCACTTAAGCGTGTGCTCAGCTTTAAGTCTGATATACTGCTAAAGACTCACCACATTTTATGCTGTGAGCAAGAGTACTACTTAGCAGCTGGTCTTTTTAGCAGGTTTTTAACAAGAGGTTTTAACGCCTTTTTGCCAGTCAGAGGTGAAGTATTCTCGGGTCACTACACAGAAGATTCCAATTGTGGATTTAGTATTCCCCACATACTGTGATCCCCCATTGCAAAGACAAGAAGAGTTGATAATGTCAAAAATACATATGGAAAATTTAATTCTTTTGTACAAGATATTTCTAATATGCCATATTAGGCAATGATTCCAGAAGACATTTAAGCCTGATTTTTTAACAACCCCAATATTATACTTGATATCATCTACCCATTTGCTCTAAGTCAAATATGTTCTTAAAACCTCCCTGAACCAGTGAATTAGTGAATTGGGAAATGGAGATATATATATATGTGTGTGTGTGTGTGTGTGTGTGTGTGTGTGTATATATATGAAATGGAAATGTGTGTGTGTGTGTTTATATATATATCTATATGAAATGGAAATATATATGTGTGTATGTGTGTGTATGCATAGGAAACAAAAAACTTTTGGAACGTAGGAACTAGTTCTATGGTGCTTGGAAATCCCCTGTTATTTGAAGGTAAATGTACCTATTTAAGTATCAAGGGCAGCAGGGTTTCATCTGGGAATGTCACCTTGCATATGTGTAAAAGGATAAGGGTACAGTGAGATAAGAAAGCACAATAAGCCCAAATGTATCACAAACTCACAATTTTTTTTCCATATTAAAAGGAAAATTCTCCTTGCAAGATCCCCTTTCCAATAGATTGATCTCATTTATCTTTTTTCCCAACCTTTTACATAAGTATTCAAGCACCACCAATCTACTCCGCTAAAGTGTGCAGACAGATATACAAAGCCTGAAAGACAGAAATGGATCAAATCATAGTTCTAGTAGGCCACAGCAGGGGAGAAGGTAAATGTGGATCCCTCCTGCCTCCTGTTCCCTTTCATCCTCCCTGCAGGTGCCATTGTTATTGCTGGGAATTAATACAGAGAGTTACAAGAGATTTGAAAATAATAATTCAGACAGAAAAGAAAAAGAAAGAAAAAAGAAGTAATATCATTCTCCCTTGCTCACGGCAATTTTATAGACAACTTATTATATTACATCCATTGTGTGATTTACAGGGACTTCTCCTTTTATCTAGCCAGCCATCAGGATCAAAACAGTAATAAAGCTCTGTTGACAAGTGCCACAAAGCTGACTTTGTTCTAAGAGTCCATCTTGAATTTCTGCTTGGTCATAGAGAGCAAATAAATACAATGAGGATCTCCTGGGGCAGAATTACTGTTCACTTTAGCTATGTTAAAAGGCTGGTGCTATTTAGACCCTTGAAATGATTCAGAAGAACTAATGAAACCCATTCCTTTCTAAAGTATTTCCACATGGCTGCCTTTACCAGGAAACTAAAAATGTGCTGTAGCTGAAGAAATGAGAATGAAAGTATGTTTTCATCTTGTGAATTTTCAAGCCTCTGTAAGTTGGAGGGTGAACAACTATTTACATTATGCTTGTGGATTTTCTGAAAACTCATAGCAGCTTCATGTAAATGGTTCAGATCTGAGTCTGATCAGTTTAATGTGTTCAGGTTGCTAAAACCTGCTGTATGTGTTAAGCTCTTTCGGTGTCCTAGGGCCAGTACAGTGATCACATGGAATTAAAACTGGTAAAGAAAGACGAGGAATTACTTTCTCCCCTTTTCTTGTAACCAGTCATTGTGATGGGATATGAAAAGATAATAGGATTGATCCTGCTTTCACATCAATGTAAATCACATTCAAGTCAATGGCCTAGTGGCAAACAGCAGGCACTCTAGTTTTATGATGGGAGGCTCATGTCCAGTGGCCTTAGGTTGACACAAGTGAAAACAGAATGAGGCCTATCTTGCTTAACAACTCTTGACATATATGTGAGTAGAGAAAACTGCATTAGTTGGAAAGTGTATCATATCTTTTATGTGAGTGCAAGCTGTTTTACAATGAAATTGGAGGGCAAGTTCTGAGGAAAGCAAATTCCTTGCCAGTATACATAGTCATTGCATGAAGATTTAATGCCACGCATCTTCCTGATAGTTTATGAGTGTTCTGAAATTCATGATGTATCTCTTTATGACAGTTTCTAACTTAAGGGACATACTATATTTAAGAATACAATTCTGAGTAAATTTTCACTCTCTTCTCTGCTTGTTCAGTAATTTATATCAGTGCAAAGTTGGTCTTAAATAGTACTGTTCTGATTTAATAGTGTGACCAGGCAAAAATGACCACACACGGTATGGGACAGTAGAGGTTCATTTGTGTAAGTACCAGTGAGTTTTTGTGAGGTATTATTTCATCTGCATACATTTTTTGCTGACATATACCTGGTTTGAATTTCACACCAGAAGACTAGAATGGGCCTGATTCTGATTTCAGTTAAGTCAGTGTAAATCTGAAGCATCTCCCAAGAGATCAGTTAAGTTACACCAGCACAAGATCAATATAAATAAGTACAGCATATGCCCTGGTGACTTTAAGATATTACACAATGTGACCTTGTAACTTAGAATAGTCTGACATAACCTAAACCAAAGCCATCAGCATTCTTTTCATGGCAATCCTCTGAATACAGGCAGATTTCCTACTATACTGATTTTCTCAACTGCTTTGGAGAGACCCCAAGAGAAGCCTCCGAGTGACCTTGTTCCACAGTCTTACTGCCAATGAAAATGATCTGTCAGTCATCTGCAATTGCAATGCATTGGATACAGGCGAGAGATCCAGGTCTGTGCCTATGGGGTACTGTTAGTCAGCATATTAGGGCAATTTAAGCCAAACTTTTTACTTGTGTGTTGAATCACTTCTTTTTATTTTTATGATAGTAGCACCTGGATTCTCTGAGTAGCCATAAAATCCCAAATTAGGTGTCAACAGGAGAATAATTAACTTCTTTTTCCAACCCTGTAATCAACATGAATCATGATATTGCTTCCTAACTGGAGTCTATTGTTGGGTAATGCATAGTCAGCAGACCATAGGGCTAGCTTCTCACCCCTTAAAATACATTGGGATTATATTGTTGTTTACTTATAGTTTGGCTTAAATGTTGGTGCAGATAGCACCCAAACCTCTTACAGCCACATGCTGCAACCTCTCAGTACTGGTTAAGGCTCCCAGCCTTTCCCTTATGGCAAATTTTCAAGCCTGGGTGCCTAAAGTTAAGCGCCTACATAAAAGCCTATGGAGAGGTCACATTAGGCACTGTGAGTGTTCAGTGCTATGAGAAATAAGTAATACTTTTATTTAGGTTTTAAAATATAGAATTAAGTGCCTAGTGACATTAGGCACTGAGGTTTATGCATGTCTCTAGTGATCATTGTACCTTTTCTGAAATGTAAGATAAATTTATTCATCCACTAGATGGCACTGTGCCGAATGAAAAGTACAACTAAACCTGCTGCAGTCAAACAGCAAAGGTATTAAAAATCTGTACAGCCTTAATGACTATACTGGCCAGGACATGACACATCAAACTGAGTGAGGAATAAAATCTTTTTTTCAGATTTTTTTATGGAAAGTGCTTTTATATGTTAACCAATCACATCTGAGCCATGAGCTTGTACATACAATTATCCTTTTTTTTGCATTTGCTCTAAGCCTTTTGAAGCAGACTAAAAAGTGCTTTAAATATATCTCCCACTGACATAAAATGCTCTGTCTGCTCAGCATTCCAGAACAGAGAAATATCTAAGAAGACCATATATTTTACTGATTTTCCTGAAATCCTTTCTGTCTTTGGTCTCCTTATGTATATAATGTATATAATGTTACTACATCTGTTCCTCAGTCTAATAAATGTAAAGTTTTTATAAATCATTACTGCTTATGCTGTTATTTTCATCAAGCGATCTCAAAGCACTCAAAAAATGAAGGCAAGCATCATTTGAGTCATTATGCAGATTTTAAAAATTGAGATACAGAGTGGTTAAAAGACTTACAAAAGAACATGGGGTACATCTGCAAGAAACTAATTAGCTGTGCAGCCTATGTGGAGATGCTGCCCTGGCTGGCTGGGGCATGAGAGTGCTTCAGTGTGGGGGGTGCCTGCCGGCTAGCCTCTCATTGAAGCCCTGTTGTGCCCCAGTTAGCCTTTCTGCAGCAGGTTGAGCTGGAGGGAGCAGCCCTGGGCTGGTAGGGTGACCTCTGGACCCCTCTGTCAGCTGGGGCTTCTCCTCCATGGCTCAACATGCTGTGCGTCCAGGTCTACGTGCGCCCGGGAGCAATAAATTCCTGTGCGATAAGCACACCAGAGTTTATTCAAGCATATTAATCTATACATGTAGACACGCCCACAGTGAATCAGTAGCAGAAACCACAAATAGAGTTCATGACTCTTGGTTTCTAGTCTCATACTGGACACTGCTGCCTATTTCTTATGTATGTGTTCAGGTGGCAGATGCCATGGCATGAAAGCAGTTATACAAATTAATCTGGTATCAATTTTAATTAATCTAAGGAAAAGTTATAATTTTAGCCCCTTTTCCATTACCCTTTGGTATCATCCCTATTGCTGAAGTGAAGTTTTTCAAGTATCTATTGTGAAGTGAAGTTTTTCAAGTATGACATCACTCTAGAATACACACACATCTATATCTATACCTATATAAAATTTATATATGTATACTCATTGATGTGGAATTTTCTGTGAAAATATTATCAGAAAACACATTTATCTCCCAAAGCTCTCTATGTTATTTTTTCTATGTAAATGGTGAGGACACATTAATAACTGAAAATGGCATTTCAATAATCACACAACACATTTTTCCTGTTATACTTGTTGGTATCTAATGAGCTCTTAGCTCAATTTAGCGCCTTCAGGATTTGTGTTTGGGTCCCGGGGGAGGCTCACCTGGGCCTAGAGTGAGTGAGGATTTAGTTAGG
>NW_017729030.1:18736095-18738544 GCF_001723915.1 Gavialis gangeticus
AGCAACTTAGTATCCTATCACTCAGCTGCACCCCAGCATTTAAATATATTCCAGATTTTATGGGCCTCAAACTTTGTAAGTTTGTGAAGGGCATAATGAAGATATTCTTGTTCAAAGTTCTCTTTTACTCTGGAGAATTGACTTTAGTACTAAAGTCACAATGTTTCAATAAGCAGCATTTGGGTGTAACTTATAATACCTTAAAAGAGCTTCATTGACTTCACAGAGTACGTTGATGCAGGAACAGGGCCAGAGCTATTAACCTTTTGATGACACTCTACATTAAGGGAAATTTTATAAATCATGATTAATAGATGTTATGAACTTAACAGAGAGATGAGTAGTACCTGTAAAAGGGCTAAAAAAAATTCAAAAGAGGGTAGTGGAGATGGCAACAGGAAATAGTAATGAACAACTTTGTTGTACTGTATAACAGTTGTTTAACCATGATTATAATATCTAGTCATGATTTTTTAACCCTTTGAAAACTGTCTGTACGCATATGTTTAATAAGAAAATGTAACCAAACTTAGGCTTTTTGTATATTAGCTTTAAAAATGAACATAAAAGAAAATATAGTGACAGATCTGAAGATGCACATGAGGTAGTAACCTCCACATAGTTTGAATTTTCAATTCTGCACCAGCCCTAGTTCTAAAATTATGATGCACTTTTCAGCTGAAATACCTGAGATCAACTTTGGTCATTCAGGCAAGATACACTGACTGGAAACTCTTTTCCTCCATCCTTCCTATTAGTGTTTTCCATAAACTCCATGTGCCTCTGGAGGCTGGGGGGGCACAGCAACTACCTGCATGCAGGGGTGGTGGCGGCGGTGGTGGCAGCGGGGGCGTGGTGGCAGCAAGCAGGGAGCTCCCACAGTTGGCCGCAGTGGTGTTGGCAGCGGGGGAGGAGGAAGAGGGTGGCAAGCGCTAACCAGTGGTTGGCAACCACCTGCAGATGCTGCCGGCAGCATTGGTGGCAAGTGGCGACCACCCACAGGTGCTGCCAGCAACATTGGCAGTGGCTAATTACAGGGGGTGCACTGTCAATCTCAGGGGGTGCATGTGCACCCACGTGCACCCCCTATGCATCACCAGTGGTGTTTTCAGTGTTAACATATTGCTAAACAATTACAAAGCAGAACTGCCAGGACTTGTGGGAAGTGATATAAAAATTCCTGCAACAGGGACCATATTTGATGTGGGGTGGTGAGATAATTTACAATTTTTAGTAGGGTATGATGCTGCACAATATAGAGATACCTGAACGAGCATGTTTAGAAATAGCTTGGGTCCAGAAGGAGTCTAGCTGCTGTAGCAAAGAGCTGTGATTTGGCTAACATCCTACCAAGATAAAAGAGACCTTTTGAGCCTTGGGTATCTGTGTACCATACCACAGTGTGCAGGTGTTGAACAAAAGTCTCTGTTAAATGTGCAGTGTAATGAGAAAAAAAGAAAAATGCCATGGGGAACACCCACCTAAAGTACAAAATGCGTGTGACTTGACAGAAAGAAGAATATTTAGGGGCCTTCAAATCAATTAAAGAAGATGTTGGCAAGATAGCAGTCTCCCAGATCACCCCTGGGCCAGCTGTCTGAGGCTCACAATAGATGAAAATGGCTACATATCGTTGCTGTCATCTTCAAAATAAATGATCCATTCAGTTATTAGTCAGTTTATTTACTTCTGTTACGTTTATGCGTAAGTTTTGGTAGCATGCATTTCTCTTTTCTTTGTGTTTGTATCCTCATATACTTGTGCATAGACTTTTTCTACATTGCAGAGACAGGTTCCTAGTCATTCGTCCTGGTTCCACTGGTATGTCAAGGATTCCTGTGAGGCCTTGGTAAAAGGAGAAGTCTAAGGAAGATCTTGTAACAACAGAACATATATCTATTAAGAATACTGTAGGGGAAGGTTGGAGCTTTGGTTAAAGCAGTGGATTGCAACTCTAAGGCCATGAAATATCTGAGAGGCACTGCTCTTGAGATCTCTGTCTGACATTTATGAGAGGGGAGGGATCTGGGGCATTCTCAAGGCAGGTTCACTGCCTGATTTCTGCATTTGGCACATGGAGGGTAGAAGCAGGTGGGCCAAAGTATACTTCATGGCAGAGTTCTAATGAACCTCCTAGAAGTGTTATAGACATGCCCCAAAGCTGTAACATCAGTCACAGAACCCTGCAGCCTTCAGGTGTAATCTTGGGCACGTCACTAATCATTTTGTGTCAGAATGACATGGAAAAATAGGGCTGGAAGTGACCTCAAGAGGTCATTTAGTTCAACTTCCTTCTCAAAACAGGATTATTCATATATAATAAAGGGCTTAGTTCATCTGTCTATCTGTAATGCTCTTGTAGCACTCTGATTGGTTAGTAAAACAACCAACCAGAGTGCAGAGCACCTTCATGATGGCAGGGACAGAGGGGATGGAGCGGGGGGGGGGG
>NW_017729030.1:18738795-18784833 GCF_001723915.1 Gavialis gangeticus
GGGGGCAGGAGCACTGGAGGCAGCGGTGGTGTGGGGTGCTGGCAGAGAGGGGATGGGACAGCAGGGCAAGCTCCCCCGCCCTCCATTCCTGGGAGGCAGCAGTGGTACGAGGGGGATGGGCACCCCATCCCCATCCCCCGTCATTCTTGATGGGGAATTGCCTAGTTATTTTATAACTCCCAAATGTTTGCCTAATCTGCATTTAAAGACCAGGTCATCTGTTCTAGTACTTAACTTTCTGTTAAACAAAATGTGTCTCATTTCATCATTTGCAGGAAACATTTTTTTATCCAAAGTTTTTTTATGTATACATTGTCAGTTATTTGTGGCAGGGCTTGTGTTTTACCATGTGAATGTACAGCTTCTAGTACACCACATACTATTAACTTGGCTGGGACTTCTAGAAAAAACTGTAATACACATTGTACTATAATAGCAAGGGGTTGCTTGTAAGGGTGTTGTTGATGTTATCTTCTCTGTGTTTGAATAGGAAGTTGTTATTGCAAATATTTAGTGACCCTTGGCTGGAATTCTTTTGTGATTCTTATTATTCAGCATACATTTCCTGGCTCAGAGGAATTTGATTTATCAAGGCCTTTGGTTCATCATCCAGTATATGCTAGCTTTGCACCTGCTTACAATTTATCAAAATCTTTTCTAAATGACTTGGAAGGTGCAAAAGAGTCAGTAGCTATTTAGCATGTCTGTTGTAATTGGAAGTGTGTCAGACACATAATAATAATCAGCACTTCAGATTTATCAGTATTACTTACAAGTAAAAATGAAGGTCTGGAGGGTGTTTTTATTATTTTAAATTCTGTGGATTCATTTAGTGTTTTGCAAATAAGGGGACAAAGCCAATGGCTGGAGATAAAGGCAATGTTAGGTCTGTTATTTCTACAAAGTTCTGGTAATTTACCTTAATCCAGAAAGGCAATAGTATTCTACTTGATTCCTAAGGCTGTCCTCATCCAAGACTATGGGTAATCATGTTGAATTGTGCCAGCATGCACACATTACAAAAAAAAGCCACAAAATCATAGGCTACGTAACAAAAGACAAGGACCTAAAAATACAGCAGGATTCCAAACATAGAACACTGATATCTTTCTGCAAAGAATAAAACACACTTTTGGAACTACATAAATACTAATAGTTAATGTACCAGCCAATAAATATATCTCTTTTTGAAGTACCTAAGATAACTATATTGAAGGGACATTAAGGTTGCAAAATCAAGCACAGAGAAAAATAAGAAGCATCAGAAATAAAGTTTTCTGTGCAACCTCAATGCAGTTTGTTTGAATTAGTTTTACAGGAGTCTTTAATTACATAATCAAAGCCTATTTTTTTTCTCAGGACCTCTGCCTCTTTCAATGAGGAGACTGGACTGTGCTTCCTGAATAATCAGCTATTCAATATTTTCTTTTTCCTCATTGTTCAGTGTGTGACCCCAGGTCTTTCTTATTGCACACTATGCATACTAAGTTTGACGGTCCAATTAGTCATTTCCCCCTGGATTTTTCAGTGCCATTCTTGATTGTTTATCTGAGTGCTATATAAGATCAATCACTTTAATTTCACAATATACCCATTTATAATGATCAGTCTGCTTATTGCCATTTTGCAAATGGGAAACTGAGGCACAGAGAGAGTAAGGTGAAAAATGTCCACTGATTTTGAGTGCACTTCAAAATTTTCCAACAAGGGCTCAGCCTTTCTTCAAAATGTATGTGCTAGGCCCCCAACTTTTTTAAGCTTCTTATAAATGAGAAAGACACAAAATGAGTGAACACCTGTGAAAAAATTATTTTAAGTGACCTGTCTAGTATTACACAGAAACATTTTGCCAGAGATGAGGGTACAATCACATTCTCCAGCATTCAGTTACCATAAAAAGATTTCCCCTTTGCTTTTTTTTTTTTAAACAAGGGGAAAAAACAAAGGGTTGGGGGTTTTTTTTGGTTAATATCCTTAGAAATCGCTTTACCATTTCTGTTCAAACTTTCCCAAAATTTAGTGAATTAATTTCCTGAAACAGTCTCCTGACATGGGATATTTCAGCTTCAATGTTTAAAAGTTTGGCAACACTACAAGCAACTGAATACAGCATCTTATGATAGGAAAGACTGAGCAAACTTAGATGTCTCAACTAGTTCTGCTTATAGTAAATTATTGGAAAAATATAGCTAATACTCAGTGTGGCTGGATTGGAAAAGAGATTTTTCCAAACACCAAGGCCTATGCACTTTGGATGTAAAGCCTGAACAGGCCTAACAGACACTTCTTTGAGATAATTCAGATAATTCAACAATTTGTGTTAATCCTAACAGTAAAAGTGGTGTTCATATATTCATCAGTTGCAAAGCTTTTAACTTCCAAGGTGCAGCATGTTTTCCTTCAGAGATTTTCCATGATGTTTAGTTTACTAGCAACAACATCAGTTTAGTTTAATGGCTTCAGAAATACTTGGAGTGACTGCTCTGAATCTAGTAGTAGAATAATACATATATGAAAGAGCTCAACTGGATCAAAAATAATAGCTTCTACCTCTGAGAGAAACTTTAAAAATATGTGCCTGATGAGTGGGTCTAATTTTACTAGCAATTTTCCACCTGCAGTATTGAGTTTGGTTTCTGATGTTAAAAAAATTCCTTCATTGTCTTTAGTATGTATTGTTTATATATATACTCTGCTATTTCATCTCCTCACCAGAAAACTGTAGTGCAAATATCATGGAATTTATTTTTATTTAAAGCAAGGACTGAAAAGAAACACAGAATAAATGACATTTGCAGTGTTTCTAGACTATATGACCTGTACAGAGAAAAACTATGTGTTGATTCCACTGTAGTATTTTTCATACTGAGAAACAATGTGGTGCACTGACAGAACCAAACAGGGGCCAGAAGCTCTTAGCTTTGCCACTAATTCACTGCTGAGTTGGAGCAAGATACAAATTACTTTCATCATCTTTTAAAAAGGTAGAGACCTTTTTAAAAAGGACACGTAAAAGTGGCACTTATGGCAAATGTTTTTGCAAATGTCTACTTAGCTGTCTAATTGTCATGTGTATGTGCACTTTCCTGATTTATAAATCCAACTTGGATAACTGGCTTTCCAGAATCTGTACATTTTTCTTAATTTTTATTTGGACACAGACCACTTGCAAAAAGAATCAGCTCTGTATCTTAGATTCCAGATAGGAAAAATTGGTATATTAAGAAACACATGAATGTCAGCATACATTTTACCTTTTGGATCTAATTTGTTTTGTATGACCCAAGATTTTATAAAGCTTTTTCTTTCTTTCTTCCTTGACAACAGGAAGCAAAGTATACTCAAAGAGGGCAAATAAACTCACTGATAGACATGTAAGAAAGCAAAGTAATACCTCAAATCTTTAGGACTAAAGTCATGGGAAATGCCACACTGACAAGAGGTACTAAACTGCTGTACAACAGCATTAGCACTTCAGCATGTGCTGGTAATAACTTGGATTCTTGTATTAAGGTCTGAATAATTGAGTTAGTATACAAGCTTCCAGCTCAGCGTTTGTCTTCTTCAAGTGTTATAAACAAGACTGCAGATTCAGAAGACACAACAGATTATTTATCAGAGAGCAGACTATATGTAACATACAATTCATAATTCCCAAGGACCTCAAGTACCAATCAAGAAATATACAAATGTTGTGTCTGATCCTTCTATTGTGGCCTTTAAATATCGTTACCTGCCTTTCCATTTTCTGCTTTGTTTCTTGTGATTGGAAATGATCAAATGATAAACGTTGCTGCTTTCACATTGTTACAATGGCATTTCCATGGATTCAATACATCTGCTAGAAGTTTTAGCACAGCTAGGTTTATGCCCATCAAACAGTATTGTAACTGTGGTATTGGCAAGCAGGGCATCAGTGCTTGGTGCTGACTATGAGGAGGTGCCAAAATCACCCTTGTCCCTTTGCTCTCTACCCCCTTCCTCCCAAGAGCCTTTGCTATGTCAGGGGCATACCTGACCTCAGTAGCTTATCTTGTGAGGGGGAAGCAATCAGGAGAGCAAGAGCCACAGGGGTGCTGCCACCTGTGCTGAAGCTGCTACTGCTGTGGCAGTAGCAGTAGTAGCAATAGCAGCTGCCTTCACTGTGCAAGTAAAACTTCCTTTCCCCTTACCTCCCCTTCCATTCACCTACAGGGGTTGGCATACCCTCATTCTGCGCCAGGTCCTGAAGGAGCTCTCTATGCCTTTGCTGTCAACTAGCACCCACATGCTATGGGAGACTTTACATTTATAGCTATATTGGGCTCCTTCTCTGGACAAACTGAATAGAAGTTTCATGCCTTAGTTATGTTTTATACAAGAATGCTTGTAGCAGAAGCTGGGGCAGAAGTTGTACCAAATGCTTCAAGGCAATAGAAACTGCTAAACTGAAATCTGGAAGTTGCTCTTTGGGTGTCTTACAGCATTACTGACAGTACACTGCTGTGTCTGCAATGATTCAGGTTGTCAAACAACAGGCTGGTAACTGCATTTTTAAAGAATAACAACACACAGGCATGACATTTTGTTGGTGAAGTTATACATACTATACTGTTCTGTGGTCCAGTTGGCACACAGGGCTGGCAGAGAGAAGATTCTTCACCTGGCAAGAGGTTCTCAGCCTTTTTGGATACAAAGAATTTGACTATAGACCATTTATGGTAAGGAGGAAGAGGACAACTTTAGTGGGAATAAGTAAGAGCTCAGATTGAAGGATGAATGAAACTTTGATCAGGTAGGTCCAGAATCTAGAAGAAAGAACCTCCCAACCTAAGATGGAAGTAACCTTGGTGGTTCAAAACTCGCAACAGCTTCATCTAATGCTATTGAACTCAGCCCCGTGCCACTGTTGGGTCCTCTCCACCCTCCAAATACAAACTAATGCCATCTTTATTTTAAGTGAAGCAATGTGATTATGTGATTTTTTTCTTTCTTACCATCTTTCCACGTTGTGACTTGCTTCAGCTTTATTGTCTCCATGTCATGATACAATTTCAGAACAAAGAGACTCAGGACTGCTTGAGAAGTGAGCAGTATAATGATAAAGAAAACCTGACAGAGCCTCTGTGGGTGAAAATGGAGTGGAAACTTCTTATTGCTGTGCAACTGTGTTTTTCTGCAGAAAAACATATATTGATGTGTTAGTAATAAATCTGGCAACATTTGCACTCACATCTAGACAGCAGGCAGCAGCTGCTCTTTCTTCCACTGGGTTCTCAACAGCTACTGAGTTAACAATTTAAGGCGGTGGAGTAAGAAGACCAAGGAGATTAAAGGAAAATAAATATTCTCCTAACCAGTAAGAGGTGTTCCTTTTTAATACCATGCAAAGTGGACAGTTGCTGTTCACTATTCTTGAGCAAAATATAAGCAGCTCCAGTGTGGAGTTTTGGATATTAAAGTTTGTGGGAATTAGTTCATTGTTTGCACCTGTAAGTATGGAGTGAACTGTTTGCCCATGGGGTGAACACATTTTAATACCCAAACTAACCATTTTATATCAAAGGGAAAGTGACAGGGGAGGGGGACACTGCAAAGAGAGGTAAAGTGTGGATTGATTAGATCAGCTAAAATGAATAAAGAAATTAATATCTTCAAGGACTCCGGAGTTAACATCTAATCCAGGTAATTCTATAAGAATCCATAGTCCCTGTTGAGACCAGGGTTAGCATAATCCAGTCTGTGGATAATTTATTCTGCAATTTTGCATTCAAGTTGGTTTATAAAGTCATTTTTTGTTTAAGGAAAGCTACTTTGAGGTGGAATATCTAGGATGGTTAAAGTATTCTGCCATGGGCTTTGGTGTGTGTCTGGAATTGATACCTGCTCCAGAGAATGTGCCTTCAGGACAGACAAAGAACAGAGAGGCCAGAGGAAGGTGCAGTGATTTGTACACAGTCACAGAGTGCAGTTATTGGGGATTCCAGTAGCAGAACCCAAATGCCTTGCCCAGCCTGTGGTTCCTAGCCACTGGATTACTCTGCTTGTATAGATTTCCATGCTATGACTTTAATATGAGTTGGTTTCTTGGTTTGATTGATCAGAGGTACTGAATCACATTAGGAATGGCCACCAAACAACAATATTTCAAATACTTGGGCCTATCTATAAACAATGAAGCTTTGTCAGGGCTGAATGAACAAATGATGGAGAGGCACCTATGAAACATGAAGCACCATACTTCTAGTAGAAGCAAAAGGACAACTCTGCCACTATCAGGGCTGCTGTTTAAGAACACTTAGGAACAATTATCCGTTGTGGAAAAATCAAATTATGTCTACCACAATGATTTATATCCAGGGGAAATGGGAGGTCTGATGGAATTATAAGTCAACCTAAGTTTGATTCCTGGAAAGAAATTACTAAATTAGTGAACAACCTATTTATAGGAACCCACAAGACAATGCAGTAATAAGAATTGAACAATATAAATTTGCCAAGGACCAATAATCCAAAATCAATCTAATTTCCTCCTTTGACAAGGAAATTGGCCTACTGGATAATGGGAGAGCAGTATATATAATGTGTTTTGACTTTAGTTAGGGTTTTGACATTGTCCCACTTGATAGTCTCATAAGTAAGCAAAGGAAATATGGTCTAGATATAATCACCATGAGGTGAGTGTACAACTGGTTGAAAAGTCACTGGCAAAGAGTAGTAATAGGATAGCTTACTGTCAGACTGGATGGGTAAGTCAAGTGGAGTTGCCTGGGGGTTTTTTGGGCCGGCTTCTATTCAATATTTTCACTAATGACTTGGGGAAGGGAATAGATACTGCACTTAAAAAATTATAATGACACCAAGCTGGGAAGAACTGCAACCATTATGGAGGGCAAAATCAGAATTCAAAATGATCTTAATAAATTGGAGAAATGATAAAAAATTAAGAGGATAAAATTTAATAAAGACAATGTCAAAGTGCTATATTTAGGAAACTGTATGGATACAAATAAAAAATATATGGCTAGGTAGCAGTACAGTAGAAAAAGATCTAGGGTGATAGTGGAAGCTAAATATAAGTCCATAATGTGATGCTCTTACAAAAAAAGCAACTATGATTCTCTGATTTCAGAGCAGGAGTGTCCTATATAAAACATGGGGTAATCAGTTGCCCCTAATTAGTGGTTGCTGAGGAGATCTCGACTGGAACACTGTGTACAATTCTGGGCACCCCATTTTAAGAAATAACTAGAAAAGCTGGAGAGAGTCTAGAGGACAAAGCAAGAATGATAAAGATTTAAAAAACAAGTGCTAAAAGGAAAGGTTAGTCTACACAGAGGGCTGAGGAAGGCATGCTAACACCAATCAACTACATAGAAAGTTTTTATATAGAGGATGAAAAAAAATTATTCTCCAAGCCCACTATGCGAAGGATGAGAAGAAATCTGTGTAATTTGCTGCAAATAAAGTTTAGGGGAAAATATTCAGGGAAACACACGCTCTAAATGGTAGATTTTAAAATAGTGGAATAGGCTATGGAAGAAGATAATAGAATCTCCCTCCCTGTATATTTTTAATATTAAGTTAGACAAATATCTATCAAAGATGGTATAAATACACTTGATCCTGCCTCAGATGAAAAGGTTGGATTAGATGATCTCTTGTGGTCCCTTCCAGCTCTGCACTTCTATGATTCTATGAAATTCTAATTGTTCATAAGATGGTAGACTCAGTAAAGCTGTGATTTTTATGCCCTACACTCTATATTGCTTCCTATATAAACTGTTCTTAACTCCCTCCTTTTTCTTTTTCTTTTTCTTTGCATTGCTCTAAACCTGGATTCATTGTCTTCCAAATCAGTGAATGGCCTGAAAGCTATATCAGATAATTTTTGGTAAGTTAGAATGTGAATGCCAGATTGAACTAGTCAGAGAGAGTCTCATGCAAAACTACAAAATGGATATAGTAAATGCTGTACTCAGTAGATTAATAGAATGCATAACACTCTTTCTGCCTCTGAATATGATCCTAAATACCTGCTTGGAACTCCATTAAATTATACTACACTGGTTATTTATGCTATACTGAGCAATTTTCTGATTCTCCCCTTGTAAGCAAGGCTTCAAAACTGCCTAAACTGGACCTAAACTCTGTGGTGCTCTAGTAAGGCAGACTGGAAATTCTGTGTCAGCTTAAAGTACATTAAAAAGGTTTTTAATGTAATCATTATGAAAATGAATAATGCAATCAGTGCTGCAGTTACTTAGCAGTCCAGGGTTACACAGTTGGATTTTCAATTCAATTTATTGTACACTTTCAATATGCCAGAGTTTTCTGTATCAACAGCATAACTCTATATTGAAGTAGTTTTTAAGGGGGAAGGTAGAGGTTTTGACAACTAGCAAGGAGGCAGATTCTGCAGCAGTATTCTGCATTAAACAACAGGATCTCCACCAATTTCCACAGCTGTAAACTGCATGGGGCCCTACCTATTATAAGAGTTCAGCACATAAATTCTGCACACAGCTGCACTCTGAAATTCCCCTGTAATATGTGTGTGTATGCTGTACTCAGAAGCTCTCTAAGATCCCCCTGTGTATATATTTTTCTCTCTCATAGGTCAATGGAGCTGAAATAAAATGTGCATCTGTAAAAAGAAAACTTCAGTGATGACTCATTTATGGTAGGGCTACTGCAAATACTTTATAATCTTGGAGAAGCACCCCAGCAGATTAACTTCTTGTGTGGGTGTCCCCTTTTTTTTAGGATTTACTGTTTTAAACACTGAAAAGACATCCCCTTTTTCTGTACCTAAAGGTTTTGGAGGGGAAATATTGATATAATAATGTTCATACAGAATCAAATGTGGCATATATGCCACAATTACTTTTGGGTCAGCTTCTGGACCAAACTAAAATAAGAGTCTTCACCTGTGTAGGGTAAAAAAGTCATTGGTTTTATTATCTCTTGTTAGGAAGGTGTGCAACATGTTGCAATAAAACTAAAGCAAGTGTAAGGAAAGTTTAAAACCTGTAGTAACAACATCAAGTCTCTTACTCCCCTGTAGTATAAAAATACAATAACTTCATTGTCATGAATGGGGTCAGGTGGGATTGACACCCACCTGTAAATCTGGCTTTGTGCACTTAAATCAGGGAACATTAAGAATTTCCTGCTATGTAATTAGTGTGGCTCTTCTGTAGATGAAGGGAAACAGCATGTAGGGGACCCTATTCAGCAGTGTATTTGAAATGAAATGGAATAAAAGTTTTGTGCAAATTGCTCCAGGGAGGAGAAGCCCCTAAGTTTAATTTCTGGCAACACTGGGAATAGATCCAGACTCCAGTTCCTGTCCCTTATGCCATTATGCCTCACAGTTCATTTTGGGTTTTGCATTTACCCTGCCCATAAACTTGAATTAAGCAACTTCTGACCTGAACAAATAATTTGGTTATTCTTGTTAATTAAATCTGTGTGTGCATGTGCATGATTGCACATGTGCAAGTGTGAGAAAGAGAGAAACTTTTTATCTCAGACACCATAGCTCTTGTACTGTGTTTTTGTCCCCAAGGGGGAAAAAATACGAAGAAATTAATTGGTTAAATTATTTTATTGTTCTAATAAAAATCAATGAATTTCTGCTAGCCCCACAACTGTTTCCAGTGAGAATTTAAGAAGGATGCTTGACTTGATTGAGGGACAGGGTTTCTAATTCTCTGGTGCCTTACATAGTGCTAATACAAAATGTGTGCAAAATATCACCTTTTGTATACCAAGCTTTGTATACTAAATTTGGACTGGCATTCACAACTGCCCAAGGGATAAGGTAGTTACAAATAAGATCAGAGAGACTTATTCACAAAGGCAGAGATTTGTAAATGAGACCAATTCAATAAAAAATAAAGTTCAAATTCTTGAGGGTAATTAGCCAATGGAGCAAACTTCCGAGAGAAGTGATGAATTCTCCATAATTTGCTGTCTTCAGATCAAGACATCTGCTGCCTCTCTGGAAGATATGCTTCAGTCAAAGACAAGTTATTGTGCATGTGCTAGAGTTAATTACATGCTAGAGAATTACATGAAGTCTTTGGCCCATGTCATGCTGTAGCTCAGACTAAATGATCTAATGGTTCCTTCTGCCTTTAAACCTGGATGAAACAGGGGCACAAAGGCCACAACCAGGTGAGCACAGATGTGCAGTATGTGGCGCCCCAGACCCATCTGCAGCAGCACACACCACACATGCAGGCATTCCCCATGCTGCTACCTTGCAGTGCAGGGGGTAAAAAAAACTCATGCTGAAAAAAGGTGGGGTGGCACATGTGGAGGGCAGTGTGTACTGCCCAAAATCGGAGCCTGGCTGGCTGGAGCCACACTCCAGCTGCTGGCCAGACTTCTTGCCATAGCTGCAGCCCCAGGAGACCCTCAGAACCCCGGGTAAGGCTGCTGGCCCCAGCTGTCCCTACCCCATCTGGGGTAACTTGCTATGCACCAGAGTGCACATGGCATGGGTATTCCCAGGGGGACAAGCAGCAGCCACACAAAGTCTGTGGCTGCTACTTGTCCCCAGGGAAACAAACATTTGTTCTCATCTGGACACACCCAAAGAGTGCATTAACACAACTGAATGAACTCTTGAGTTTTTTGAGCCAGAGTACTGATCCCAGGTGTGGTGTCTACACATGCACCTGGGACAGCAGCCATTTGGGGGCGGAGCAACCCTGAGCTGGCAGGGGATATGGGGTGTCAGCCCTGGGTTCTGGGTGGCAGCATCAGGCAGCAGAGGGGCTGGCAGGAGGTGGGAGTCTGGCCCCTGGCTGGCTGGGCTGACCAGGTACAATTTGTGTTCTGTTGTCACTGTCTACGTGTACATAGCCACACTCACAGATGTTCAATGAACTGATACCTCACTCAGCACAAATACGTTGTCTCATGTGACAGAACACTACTACATTACCAAATAAGTTACCACATTTTACTTCCTGTTGTGTGAGTAGACTTCCATTTTATGGTGGTGTTATAGTGATGTTGTAGCTATGTAATTTAGAAATTATGCAAGAGGCAAGGATATTTTAGGGTGATACATTTATTGGACCAACTGCATAGCTGAGATAAAATTAACCAAGCTTTTGAATGTAAGTCATTCTTCAAATGTTCAAATTACATGGACCCAGAGGAACAGACATCCACGTTCAGCTTTCTCTGTGCAAAAAATAACTTTATTTTCTACCTATGGGGACTTTTTACCATCTTTAATTTTCCTTGAGCCTAAGGAAGGGCATGTGTGCCTGAAAGCTTGCAGAAAAAGATAATTTTTTTTGTGTTTTCTTAGTTCGTCTGATAAAAGGTATCATCTCTGAACCAAGAGTTCTAGGGCATGTGTGGATGAAACAGGGGGCCTAAATTGAAGTGGTGGGTTTTTAAAAACACTGCTTCAACTTAGGGCCAATTAGACCCCTGTGTTGTGCACACACTCGACTTACCTGCCTCTCCAGTGGTAGGGAGGAGAGGGCAAGCTGCCGGCAGGTGGAGCAGCCCCTGGACTGTGGGGGAGGGGGGCCTGGTGCTTCCCGCTGTGCCCCCCGCCAGGTGGCACCCGCCCACAGGCACCTGGCTCGGGCAGCCCCAGGAGGCACCACAGATGCGGAGGAAAGCACTGAGCCCCTCCGCAGCTCAAGCAGGTTCCAGGATGGGGGAGGGAGGGGACGGAGATCAGGCTTGCTGCTTTTCTTGTGTGAAGTCTGCCTTCCCAGGCTGCTGTCAGGCTGCCTGCAGGGCTGCCTGTGGAGCTGTGGAGCTGTATGGAGCCTGGTGCTTCACCCTACAGCTGTACGGGCAGCAAATTAAAACTCCTTGGAGTTTTATGCTGCCGAATTTCCTACTGTTGCTGGAATTCATGTGCAGTACGCTGCAGAGGTGTGCAAACAACGACACCATTAAAATGGTTTATAATCATTTAGCTTGCTTTGAAGTGTTATGCGTACTCCTCCTCGTTTCGTCTACACACGGTCAAAGAATTTTGCAGACATTCTTCAAATGTCATTCGAAGAATTCTTCATATTTTGCATCTGAAAGCTCATTTAACTCTATCACAACTATGTAGTAACTATGTGGTATCTTGCTTGGTGATATCTTAATGAAATGATTATCACAAAAGAAGCACCTAACTAACACCACTCTCTAGGCTGATTCTCTACTGCAAGGTACGTCTAGCACCTTGTAAAGGAAGATTTTCCAAAATGCAAATACCCTCTGTCAGAATTGGACTCTTCATGCTTGAATTTGAAAGCTTTTCTAACTTCTCTGAACTGTGCATGTGGTTCAATAAAAGATATCACCCTAAGAAATCCTTGCCCCTCTTTTACTTCTATTGTCAGACATGATAAATAAACATATTAGCAAAGCTATATTAAGAGTTATACTAGCGCTACTGTACAATTCTGCCACCTCAGTATGTTTTTAACAGACTGGTGTTTAATTCAATTTTTTATTTATTTGACACACATTCTTTTAAAGACAAATTAGAAATAGAATTTACAAGTAAGGGTTCAGGACTAGCACTGATAGGTGAATGTGCTGTACCAGGGTCCTATATTACATTTACCCAATGCTTCAGTTAAGAAAGGTACTGAATCTTAGAGGGAGATATTTGTTTACCGGATGGATGAAAGACAAAGAGAATCTTTTATTCATCTGACACTGTTTTCAGACTCTCTTATATAATACTTGCTACCTGTGACAGACAAATGTAATTTTCCTAATGGGAAACCGTCCTGGCTAACCCTGCAAAGGAATTGTTTTAAAATACTTTGATTATTATGGTGATTTGCAAACACTGAGATCAACAGACTGAATTCTAACTTGATATAGTAGAGATGGCCTCAGTTTCCACAGGCCACTCAATGGAAGCAGGTCTTAAAGTAGGGGTGCAACTTACACAATTGCAAGCATTTTCGGGATTTTTTTGATTTTGCAAAGGACCCAAATATGACTTCAATTTATCCCTTATTTCAATGAAGGCTGAATACATTGGTGCATGGATCCAATAGCAGACATTAATGTAAACCTATACATTTCAGGCTAGAGTCATGAACTACATTGCCTACCATGGTCTGTCCTTTCCCCATGCATCTGCGTGTGCACATAACTAACATCTGAGTGAATCCATAGGACTGTCTTCATATTTATTTTAACATTTAGAGCCTCTAAAATAGTATCCCTTCAGCTCTTCTAATATAGTGCAATGAGCTATCACTAATATGCTCTGCTGTAGTTGTCCTCTAAAATGATTAGGGCTTAGCTAACTAAATTGTAGCCTTGTAAATCGGAACCGGCACAAACTTTTTCAGCAGTATGATGTTCAGTATTGAATCTGCAATGCCAAATGGCTACAACCTCTAGATATTATTTATCATTAAGACACTCAAAGGAAAAGTTGACATCCACTTCTAGCTGCCTCTGGGTACAGGGATTTTATATAACTAATTTTAGCTGCAGGCAAAGCAGAATACAATGTCCACAACAGGATTCCAAGCTCTCAAAAAAACAGCAGTGAACACTTTCCATAAATAATGTGGTAAACAAAGCATTAGCAGAATGACATAAAAATGTAGTGAATCCTTCTGAGCAAAGGATTTGGTAAAGATATTGCTTTATGACTTAACAGTATTATTTATATTTCCTTCAGCACATTATAATTGTTCACATATTACGTTGTTGTTGAAAATGTGTTTTTCCCCCCAGCCTCGGTAATCTATATACTCACATTTTGATGTTTTAGCTTTTCTGTTTTAAGTAATCTTGGCTCCTATTCTAACATCTGTAGGTATAGACCTCAGTCCTCTACTTTATAATGCACAACTGTCACTATTATCTTGTGGTTAAAAAAAAAAATCCTTGCAGGAGTGATTTTTCAAAATCAGGGGTGGAATGTATCTCATACTACAAACAAAGCTTGCAAAAAATTCCATTCACTACTCACTCAGCTAAAATGAGCTGTGCTATTTATTCCCAAACCACGTCTTCCCAAAATATCAACTCTATGTAAGTAACAAAGACGGTTCCATCCAAAGTACCATGGCTTTGACATAAATAAAGGGCAAACACCAGGAGATAAATCTTCCAAAATGTCCTTATAGCTAGTTAATCAATATGTCGCAACAGACATATGGCCCTTTTATTTTCTCTGTTGTACTCCACCTTGGATCCATGTATAACCGTGTTGATGCCAGCACAGGGATACAAGAGCATAGAGATCAATAAGAAACACTTCTTCAGGTGTATTGATTACCATCTGCTAAACGATAGATGACAATAATTTTTTGTAAGTTACACTTCTGTCTGTTAAACCTTTTTGCTATAAATATATGTGACAATAGAATACTGGAGCCTGCCATAATCACACCATAAAAGGAGATACATATTTAATTCAGATTCAGTACTAAATCAAAAGCAATCGTTTCACATTGCACAGAACTCACCCAGCTTGGGAATGGTGCATCACTGCTACTTTACTTTTATCAAACTCTTCTGTGTCAGAGTCATCATTTAAGAGCACATACTTCTCTTGTTTGCCTGCCTTCATCGTTTAATTCATTTATAAACCCTCAAAAACTGCAAAAATCTCTGGCACTTTAATTGTAACTCTACCACAGTAAACTCTTCTTGCTTTTGCTGCCCACAGAAAGTTCAGCAGCAACTTCAGGGTGGATGACTTTTCTGTGTAAGCTCCCTGACTCTGAAAGGTGATCTTGCTGTGCGAGTCCCAGAATTCTTGGGTTGCCTCCAGTTTTGTTTGCTACTTGCTTGTTCACTTGCACACAGGTTATGTTCCCAGTGCTTCCTTGAGATACAGTCATTTTGCAAAAAGTGAGAAAAAGTTAGGGGGAAAAAGGAGAAAGTGTGGGAAAAGCCTTTATTGTTAATGTTGCTTTGATTTTACTGTTATCATCTTTAGCATATTTTTACATGACCAACTGAGGTAATATTACTGTGCTATTCTGCTGTACTAAGAGATGAGAAGAAACCTTTTCCTGACTAAGCAAGCTATCCAGCCTAGGTGCAAGTTCAGTGCAGATAATAAATATTAAATGTTGGAGCCACAATTGACTTGCCCAGGGTGGTAGTAAGGCCAATGGCAAAGTAAGGAACTACTACTTTGTTCCCTGATTCCTAGCCCAATGCTCTAAACATTGTCTTTCACCAGGAGGCTCCAGATAAAAAGATACAGGGCTACTTTGAATTTCCAAGAGTTAGGTGTAACTGAGATTTCTGCCCTATTAAAAATGCTTAGAATGAAAGTTTAATGTTGCTTTGCTAAGTTTGTAAGCTCACCGGTATCAACCTGTTGTGAGAGGAGATCCTGAGTAATTGTGCGCTGCCAGGATTTTTAGGTAGGCTGAGTTACATTAATCAACTGAGAAAGTACAGTACATGCAGAACCCTTCAAGGGCAACATCCTCAAATTTCAGTTTACAGCATTTTTGACTGAATTAACTATTGGAGCTCCAGTTAGTGCCTATTATCCTTCAATTTGTGAACAACAAGGAAAACAAATCTGCAAACTCCCTTAAATACATATGGATTGTTTAAGGGTTTATTTCTGTTTAGCTTGGGGTCAAACTGAATAAAATGCACTCTGCTTCTGCACAGCTGGCTGTAGTTCTCTAATACTAATGGGGTTTTAATGTTTCAGTTAGGAAAATGATGGGCTGGATAAAGTCCATATCCTCTCAGCCCTGATAGTGGGTGTTACTCTTCTCCCCACTTGAGGGCAGATGAATGGGAGGAAAGAGTGATAAGGATGGAGGCTTGAAAAATGAATTGCGATGTGTCCTTGGGGCAGCACTTGGGGCTTGTGACATGATTTGGTGAAATTCGAGTTCGTCCGAAGTCAGTTCTGTGTATTGGGTTTCAACCCACAAAATTCCATAAGTGTGTTTATCAGGTAGGTGACTACAAAAAAAGATACTGTCCTCCATGTTACAGCACGCTGTTTAAGATATTATGGTCTGATTTTGTAAACTGTGCATGTGGTATGAGGAAGTGTCTCGAGGGGTGATATTGCAATAGCAAAACATCAGTACAGGTAAAATGACTTCAGCCAACAAAATGGGAATAGAGTGCTTCCATGGGTTGTAAACAAATATCAGCAATACATTTTTATGTGATATTGTAATAATAAAGTTCTGCCAGTTTTTCAGTATTTTAATCAATGAAAGTACTTTTTATTTTGAAAACTGTAAAGTGTTACTATCAGAAAATCTACATGTGAAGGGAAAAGAAATCAATGATGAAGATGTAGGTGTTATTTTGTTGGCATCGACTTTGTTGTTCAATAAACAATGAATAACAAAACAACAAACACAATAATAATAGTAATAATGTAGGCAACCATTGATCCCCTAGATCATGGTGTATGCAGAAGACGTCTAGTCAGGTGCCTGATGAATCTGCTTGTATGGAGTCCTGCAACTGTCACACCAAGACCTTTGATGCATACGCCTAGGCAAGGGTATGGAGGAGTGGAGGCTGCCCAAGACCCACCATCCCCCTTTAGACCATTGAGACAGAACCCAAGGCCATATCCAGCCCAGACATTCAGTGCCTCAGTGGTTGTTGCTTCTGCCAGAGAGCAACAGATAAGAACTGTCTAACAACACTTCAGCAAGGGTGTGTTTCTGTCAGAGCAATGTCCCTTAGCTTTTCTGAAACCAAGGAATGCCCACAAAGCAGTAAGGGCTAGGGTTTTGAGGTACCCTATACTCACCTTTCTCTGGAGGTTGCAACATTGTGGTATTTTATAGGAGCTACCCTATCATGAGTAGGTTTACAAAGTTGCCACCAGGCTCTTCAGTCGGATGCAGTTTATGGTCATACCCAGGATCATTATAATATGAATACACTAATATTAACCAATATTAATTAATCAATAGTTAATACTACCACTTAGTTGTTACCAATCAATATTTAAAATTAAGTTAAATTAATAGGCAATATTAATATTGATCAATATCAATTACTATTGGTGCTAATTAATATAGTTATTATTAATGGTTGACATATATAGGTAATGACTAATATAATTGTAATAGTAGTAGTAATATTGGTAGTGATGATGTCTAACATCTAAAAGCTGTAACCCACCAAATTAAATGAATACCACAGATGTCAGACTTGTAACCTTGCCAGCCCAAAGTTTAGTTTGAAATCAGCCTTTTAAAGAGCTTTCTATGTCATTTCCTTATCATCAGAATTAAAAAAAATGCTGTTTCATATACTTATAAATGGAGGAATATGCAATATCTTCCCCCAGAAGTTAGTCAGTGAATTATTACTGGAATTCAAAAGTGTCGTCTATCAGCTGGATAAGACATACTCAACAAATGCTACAAGTTAGTCATATGCATAGACCATACAGATTTTTCATACAATTCATCATTACAACTTGAAAATTTTACATTTTTCTTTTATGTGTACATATTATTTTCAATATTCATTATTTCAACCTACGTAAATATGCAATATTTCCCTCTTATTTTAAATTATACTTGTTACTATTCCTTTGAAATGAGTGGTTATTCGTATTGTGGACTATCTGAAACATGTTTCTGTTATCCATAGATAGCAGTGACCCTCTTCATGAAGTTCTTTTCTCACACAGAAATGTGTGAGAACAGCTGACTTAGAAGCATCATTCCTTTTTGCAAAACCCACAAAAGGCATCCATGGGCATCAGGATACATTAAGGGGGAAAAGACAAAGAATTCTCTGCCCAGTGTTGGATGACATATGGAAATAATTATTATCTTCTCCTGTGCCCTGTGGAAATTTCCTAAGAAAGGTTATGCAGCCCCCAGCTCTAAAGAATTATCCTTTGGAACTAGAAATAACGTCTAAGCAATACTACTTGTTATGTGCTTTGAACTCTTGTTGATCTGTACTCTAAAAAGTGAAATAATACTATTTTTTAATCGAAGAGGAAAGATGAATCAGCATAAATAACAAAGCTATTAGATTATGATAGTGAGCAATGTGTTTTGTCATGGGCACTTGACAATCAGCTCCATCAACATACACTGATTCCATGGGCAGGCTTCCCATTAATCATAGGCTAATCACCACAGGACAAGGGGCTCAGTGTTTTAATAACAGAGAGGCAATACTTGGCTGGTGATGTAAATTATGCAGTCC
Organism: Gavialis gangeticus; assembly: GCF_001723915.1. NCBI lineage: Eukaryota > Metazoa > Chordata > Crocodylia > Gavialidae > Gavialis > Gavialis gangeticus. The sequence continues at coordinate 18,756,967 of NW_017729030.1, forward strand.
AATCTCATGAAGGCATCCTGGCTGCAGGAACTCCTGGCATGCAGGCATCCTGGCTCCAGTCTATCAAAATGCCATTGTGCCATGTGGATAATTGTGCCAGTGCTGTTGATGCTCGGGCAGGTAGTTGCAGATGCTATTTAATGATTCATTTAATGATAGAGTATTGACAGTTATTGTTGATTGCTCTTAGAATATTCATCTCATCCCTCCTCAAACACACATGTACAGCCACACACCCATTGTGGTTTCAATTACCTTCTAGCCTCCACCTAAACACATTTGAATGGTCACCTGGAAATAATCAGGTAAAGATTTAAAAAAGAATTCAGATAGCAATAGTCCAGACTCTAACCCAGGCTGTAAGCAGCTGTAATGATGCTCCTAACTAGGGCTGTGTGAAATTTCGGTAGCCGTTTCATTTTGGAGGTGTTTCGGTCTGTTTCAGCACCCAAAACACCGAATCTGAAACAAAACAGAAGGCCCCAAAACATTTCTGAAATGAAACCATCCAAAATGTTTTGGAAATGTTTTGGATGTTTTGGAATTGTTTTAGAGGTGCCCTTGGGAAGAGTCCAGCACAGCCCCATAGACCTCCTTTTAAAGTGCCGGTGCTGGGTGGGGGATGGGGCCAGGCAGGGCAGCCATGGGGGACTCTTCTGTGGCTCTCCCCACCAGGGCAGAGGTAAGCACAGCTTGAGAAGCTGCAGGAGAAGCCCCCATGGCTGCCCTGCCTGGCCCCATCCATCCCCCACCTGGACCCAGACTCCCAGCCCCTAAAAAAAAAAACCCTGCACTCACCGGCTGTAGCAGTGGCAATCAGGGCATCTTAGGGCTCATGGCAGAGCCCCACCATGCAGCTTAGGGCAGTGGGGGGCAGCAGGGAACACCCCCCTGATTGGCACCTGCACCACAGCTGTCGTATTGCACGGGTGCAGCGCAGCTTGGCAGGGCACCGTGCACTGTCTGGGAGTTGGAGCAACTCCAGCAGTCAGCTGGAGCCTGGCACTAGTCAGCCCCAGAAACCCCAGCTCCCAGCTCCCAGACAGCTTCTGTGCTGGTGTGGGTGCCGGGCTGGGGTGGGGCGATCCCCACTGCCAGTGAGTGTGGGGCTTTTTTTTTTTTTAAGTGCTGGGAGGCTGGGGTGGGGCGGTGGATGGGGCCGTGCCCTTCTGCTTGGGGAGAGGCAGGTACAGCTGGAGGAGCTGCAGGAGAACCTGCAGCTTCCTGGCTGTGCCTGCCTCTCCCCGGCTGATCCAAATCTCTGAATCAGCTCCGAAACAGCATTAAAACTGAAACAGATTTGGCCGAATTGAAATGGAACAGTGATCCAAAACATCAAAACAAATCACTGTCTTCCAAATAGGCCGAAACCAAAACCAAAACCAAAATCAAACATAGCCATTTCACACAGCCCTATTCCTAACCCCATGGGCAAGCTACGTACATTGTTGACTGCAACATTCAGAGAGAAGACAAGGTTGTCACCTTTCAACCCATGGAGAAAAGGGCAAAGGGACAACTAGATGCATCAGCCATCACAGCTGACTTTGAAAATCACTGCACTTGGGTGATATATGTTCTATCAGTCCTTCCCCCACTCTATCACAGTGCCTCTGCACCACTGGGTGCCTTGATATCCCCTCAAAGATGCCCTGAGCTGCCATGCAACTTTAGCACTGCTAACTGTACAAACATGATTCACAAGATAAACCCAGATATCTCAAACAGGAATATATAATATTAAAAACATCCTGACTTATTGTGGTCTTCCTGAGTTCTTTGCAACAGAAAAACTGCTCCATTATTTTTCCACAGTCAAAAAATGAGTGAAAACTAAGAGCTAGTGGTTTCTGAGGAGTGCCTCAAGTCTTAGGAATGATGTCATGAGTCTAACAAGGCTGAGAATTACTGCCCTAAGAGAAGGTAATGGGGGATGGAAAAAACAGATTTAATGATGGCACTTAAAGAGTCACAATTTTACCTTACTTCCTACTCTTGGAGCAATGGAGAGATGTACCACCCTTGAACAGTAACAGTTGCCTATCCCAATGTGATTATATTGTAAAATGTATTTATAATATTGTATTACTTTATTATCAGGCCCTATTTTGTCTAGATTAAGCCAATGCAAGCTCATTCAAGTCAGATGGGGCAAGACCTCCCCGATTTCCATCTCATATAAATCCACTGAACCTCATTAAACGCTACCAGTTTTTTTTACTCCAGAAGCATTGTATGGGATGCAAGACAGCCTTTAAGCAGAGTCAACAAAGTCACTAAGTACAGACAGTCAAAAAGCTCAAGGCTGAATTGATTCAATCTTCACAGGTTAGTTTAAACTGTGTAGACTGAACTGATAAGGGCCATTTATACACATACATTTTTGTGTGGGGATGTGCCAGATATCTGGCACATCCCTGTACAAATGTGTATGTGTATAAATTAATTGAGATTAATCAAGTCTGCTCTGCATGTGAGCTGACACACACTGCGCTGTGGTGCGTGTAGTTGTATAGGTGACAAAACGCGCATCAGCATACAGAAAATGGTGGCAGTGCACTTTTGAACTAAAACACCTCCGATGTGTTCAAAAGCATGTTGCTGCCATTTTCCCAGTGCTCATGTGCATTTTGTCACTTATACAACAGCATGCACTGCAGCGCCAGGCGTTTTTCAAAGCGCCCACCACTGCGGTACATGGATGTGTACGAATGTCAAGGAGGCCAGAAGCTGGGGAGTGCATGAGAACATCTCCCTGCTCAGCTGCAGCAGACAGCTTGGGCCAAGGCCAGCTTGCCCACCCAGTGAAGTTTGTGGGGAAGGAAGGTGCAAAGCACTCTGGGATGTTGGGGTACTGAGAGTTAACTTGAATCTGGAGGGGATCTGGGACAGAAGTTCAATAAACTGTTTTAACCTAAGTCAGTTAAGTCTGATACTACATCTATCCAGGCTTATCTTAAACTGGTTTCAGCCATTTTGAAGGTGGTTTACATGTACTGAACTTCTGTTGTGTTGTAGATTTAAACTAGTTTCTGATCTTTTATACTGATTTATTTGTAATTTCTATCTCTAGCCAAAATGAACAAAAAACCTAATTCAGCCATAAAGGCCAAGCACAGACAGCCAAAAACTCTGAGGCTGAACTGATTCAGTTTTAGCAGGTTATTCTAAGATGCAGAGATTAAACTGAGTAACAAGTCAACAGACATTTACTTTTGATTCAGGAAATGCAGCCACATGCCTGCAGTGGCTCAAGCCAGGGGGCACTAGACCATAGATCTGGTACAGCGAAAGTGGGCTGTGTGTTTGCTTCCTCTTCCTGCTGCCCCCGATGTCTCTGGGATTTGCAGTCCACAATCACAGCAGCAGGACTCTGCAGGGTTGCTCATCGCTTCTTCTTCCAGCTTCCAGGTGCCTCTGGGATGTGTAGCCCACAGTCACAGTCAACAATAAGTTTAGCAGGGCAGGGTAGCGCTGTACTCAGGGGAAGTGGGGTTTAACTTCCCTCCCTGGCCCCAGACTCCAGCCAGGGTTTGCCTGGGGTGGGCGGGGGCAATCTCTGCCTCCCCACTACAGCCCTTCTCTGTTGGAGCAGACAGCACAGTCCAGCCCAGGGTGGAAAGCATACTGGGATGCTGGGGAATTGTGATTTAACTTGAACCAGGGAAGGGTCTGGGATAGAAGTTTTATAAACCGGTTTGACCTAAATCAGTTAAGTCTGATATAACATTCAACCATGTTTACCTTAAACCAGTTTTAGCTATTTTGGAAACTGGTTTATGTGCATTGAATGTCTGTTCTGTTACAGGTTTAAACCAGTTTCTGATCATTTAAACTGATTTATGTGTAATTTCTGTCGCTAGCTAAAAAGTATTTGCAAATGTATGCTTCTAGGATTTAAAATAATCTGTTTTCTATGCTTTAGATGAATCTTTGTAGATACAGGACTTTCAGCTGCATCCTCATGGCATAGGACCTGATCTACAGCCCAATAAAGTTGATCGCTGTGTTTGATCACTGATGTTAGTAGCCAGCCCTATCATCCTGTGACTTCTTTGCCTTGGCATAAACATGATTGCTACTTCCATGGAGTAAGAAAGGAGGATTTGATCCTATATATTTTAAATGACAAAACCGATATTATAAATTAAAGCTTTGTTTAGTACAGTAGAATCACAGGCATTTTTCCTCATTAGGAGATTCCTTCTCACACATCTGAATGAAAAAGTCTGACTTCCTTTTTGCACTGCATAAAGACCTTTTCTTTGGTAAGGAACATGCAGCAATCTAGTTTGAACTTAGAAAAGTTTTAAAAAAATGTGTATGGTCAGAAATTGTCTATGTGGTGCAGCATACCTGAAATATTTCATATCACTACATAAAGAAATTCTTAGAGCTTTACCACTTAACAATCCCCAGTGCAAGATGGTGTTATTTCACCAAATTTTGTATTTCCTAACCTGATCACCACAAAAACTAAAAATATATTCTCCATGTTAGCTGAGAATAAAAGCTGCTGAAGTAGCTGCTGACATCTTTTTCCATTCAGAGATGCAGAGAATTAGCTGTTTTTCCTGCAATTCTTATCAACTGCATAATCAGAGAAATAAGTTCACATTACAAAAAATGTGTTAGTCTAGTTATGAATTAACCTCATATTCTGATAGCAGACACAATCAAACATAGCATCAGCATTGTTAGAAAACAAGGTGACAGCTGTGCCTTCTTGCAGAATGACAGGTAGTGGGGAAGAAGTGTGAGCACAGTTATATATTTAATATGTTAGCCTGCAAATACCTGATCCTTATATCAGCTTAATGGTATCTGCAAAAAGGTCATTTCCATTTTACCCTGCCTATTTAACTGCATCAAATACCTGATGTCAGCAAGATTGGAGGTAAACGAAAGGTATCTTTATCCCAAACTCCTGTAGGGTCAATCTGTAACCCATAGACGTATAATTGGGGGGAAAATCCCTCTGAGTCCTTCTTAAAATACAAATAAAATCTTGGAAGATACAAAACTTGGAAGTCAGTCATAAAACTAATGCATTAATGTATCCTAGTTTGAAATTTGTGTCACTGGCAGAATAGAAACCATGAAGAGTAAAGCTGCCTGTATCTGTATATTCCAATGCATATATAAACACTGACTAAAAAAATTCTAATTACAGAATGAAAAAAAAAAAAAAAGAAATAGTAAGCCACAGATGTGGAAATTTTCACTCAAAGGGATTTGGAGATTTGGTATTCGTAAAACAATTTAAAATACTTTTTTAAATTAGCAATTAAAATAAAATGTTTTAAAAGTATTTTTGAAGAAATGTACAACTTTGGTGCTAGATAGAAGAGTACAGCTTAAATTGTAATTGCAGTGGTTCTGATTCAGTGTCATTTGAACTTGGTAAGAAGCAAGTGACTTTAATGGGCTTTGACTGAGGCCCAGGAAGCTTGATCCAAAGCATGCTATAAAATCAGGGAATCTTTCCACTGACTTCAGCGGCCCTTGAATTAGGCCCAAAGGGCAAAATCCAAAGAAGGTTTTGGGCACCTCCAATTTAAGCATCACAATGCATAACTTTCAGCATCTAGCCCCAGAGTGGAATCCACAGCCCAGAGGTAGGTGCTTGGGGATACCAAGGGGTAGGTGCCTAGAAGTATGAGATCTGGGCTCTAGAGCCTCAGCCTGAAGGCATTCAAACCCATATCTATCACTTCCCAGGAGCAGAGACATAGCAATCTCTTTCAGCACCTATAGAACTTGGCGGGATTATGCTGACAATTGCAGGGGGGCCAGAGGAGTGGAGCCTTACCTATGAGGGCTCTGCTCACTCAAGTGGCAGGTAGTACTGTGATGTAGCAGCAGGACCTTGGCCTAATGCAGCTGAGGGATAGGCAGGCTTTCTGTGGGTACCCCATTCACTGCCCCCTCCTTTTTTTTCTAGTGCAAGGCTATGCATCCCATGACAAAGCCTCCTGGGGCAACATAATTCTGACTCCCTCCCCACTTAGATACACATGCGTGCCATGGCAAAGACTCCGGGGGGGATAGGCCTTACTGTTGCCCTGCACACATACCACCCTAGTTACACTACTGCCCAGAAGACAGAGGCTATCCTAGGTGACAGGATGGGGAGTGGGAAAGGGTATCCTCCACTCCTTTACCTAAAACTGTGCCTCTGAAAAGAAAGGAATGGAAGATTCATGGGGTCACAAAGGGGAAGCACAAGAGATAGCATGGGTCTATAGCTTAAGAGTTAAGGGAACCACTTGAGAAGGTGAACCTCTGTTCCATTCTGCTGCTTGGACTATTCATGCACCTTGCATTAGATAGGCACAGGACAAAATAAAATAAATTTGAGATGGTCCTGGGGACAGAGCTCAGGGTTGCTTTGTTTATTCCACCTTAGAGATTCAGGATGCCCCCACTCAGAGTAGCCCATAGCCTGGTGACTATGCCACTCCTGGGAGGCAAGAGATTTTGGGTCGTGTGTCTTTAGTTTAAGGAGGGTCTGTTACCCAGGTCTTCCAATACCAGATGAGTTCCCCCTTGGGTAGTATATAAAGGGTAAGTTAGTAATAGCAGCAGCGGCACTCCTACCTGTGTATGATTAGGTACTTAGGTACTGCATTACCTAGTTTCACGATTTAAATAGGACTGGGGTAGTCCTGGGCAAGTGTAGAAAGTAGAACTATAGGTGCCTACACTTTCAGGCTGATCAGAATAAGCACGTAGCAAATTTAGACACCTCTGTGTTTAGGTGGCCATTAAACTCAGATTGGATTGAAACTTTGGGTTTAGATTCGCCGAAATCCTGTTTTAGGTGCATAAATCTGCCTTGGGACCTAGCCAAAGGCACATAGTAGATGGCGGATTAATGAACATCTGAACATAGCTATCCTTTTCTGAAGGCTACCGGTATGCTAATAAGAGCAGTTTATTACTGTTGAAATAATATTGGAAATCTAGATTTTAAAAATCATGCGTTCTTTAACAAAGTCAGGGTGGTTAGAAGATCCTTCCTTCTGCAATATTTTGCTATGATGGTAATTTATGCATTTTTTCTCATTTAGCTTAATTTAAAATGATTTACTCACCAACCTGCAGTCATACTTTCATGTCTTTTCTAATAAAAACAAACTTGACTTTTTGAAGAAGTTGCAGTATGTCAGATTAAAGTGCAAATATCCACTTGAAGTCTCTAACAAGTTCTGTGCCACTAAGAGTCTTTGATTTCTGCATTTAATTATGTCTCATTGGATTATAATAATCCTATTCCTCCTTGTTTCTTATACTCCGTTTTCCATACTTGTCTTGCACTTAATTAAAAATGCCTCCTTTCCTACCAGCCGGGTAGTAAAATTAAGGCTGACACACAAGAGAATTTTGCATCTGGAGAAATCTTATTTTTAACCTCTAAAACTCAACACCTCAGGGGTTTCTTCTGGGTGAACTTTTATTCTAATATTCTGAAATTTGCCAAGGAAAAAAATCCCATCTACCCTGCTCAAATATAAGATAAGTTTCCCGGGACAGCTGTCCTAGATAGTGCCCACCTTCCAAAGGGGTTATAACCCATAATATTGTGCATCATTTTGACCAGTTTTTTTCTCTTTAGAATTGTAATTACAGATGTGCTCAAGGGCTCAGAAAATACTTGGGAAGTCACACAAACAGATAAGATCTACAGGCTTGGAGACAGCTGCAACATAGCCCACCCTGTATGATTTGATCATTCCTTCTGGGGAAAAGGCAGCATTATTAGTTTTCATTGTGATCACACTAAGTGAGGCCTGCCACTACAGGTGACCTTTCTAATGAAGATAGTGATTTATTTTATTCCAGAGATTTTCAGTAGAAAATTAGGAGTGCTGGGGTCTTAGATAGCTGAGAAAATTGGTAATAGGATCCCAAGCCTTTCACCTCAAGGTCAACAGCTTGAATAAAGCCCAGGTAACTGATTCGTTGCCATCAGATGTCTGTTTCTGTGGCCTTTTTGAAGTGAGTTGGTAATCTCATTTAGTTCATAGAAAAGTAAGATCCTCTCACGCACAAAATCCACTACTACAATAGGCACTGATTGGGATTCTTATTCACAGTCTCAGCAGAGATGTCAAGTATTGAGTGGCTATGGACCATTAGCCAAGGTCCCTGTAGGTCATCTTCAAGACACATTGGCAAGGTAGCATAGTCTTGCTCTGCTGCTACAGTTTCTGTCCCACTGAGGCAGAAGTGGAATGAAGCAAAAAAGGGATATACCCTCCAAGGGGATACTAAATGGAGGAGGTCAACAAAACTGAGTAGTAGCATAACATTCTCCCCAGTAGCTCTATAACATTTTCCCGTGAAGTAGTCATAGAAAATCTAATTTGATGATCTCATGATCAGGTTACTGCACTGCTTTACTTTTTCCCTCGACTAGAAATGAATGTATTCAATAGGAACTATTACATCAGACATCTACAATTGTTGACAATGATATAGCTATGATCAACACTCCTCATCCACTTTCCAATTCACAAGTTATGTCTTTTGGTTACCATACAGGACTGCATGGGAGGAGACATTTGAGACAGACTATGGTTTGCCTCAAATGCACTTAAGTCAATATATTTTTGTATATCTAGGTACCCAGAACCATACTGAGACACCCCAAAGAGTGGCCAGTTTTTCCAAAGCTTTGATTATTCAATTTCTTATAGTACATATGTAGGCATGTAAAATGACATATAAGCACACATACATATATGTAAAATTAGAACTTTTGTTTTTAAGTTCCATATTTCTGATACCCACGACTGAAGTTACTGAAGTTAATGCTTCAGTATCCCCATGTATAAAACAGCATCATAATGCTAAAGGAAACTGCCTGCTTGCAGTTAAACATGTCAAAGTATTTTTGAGGCTGTCAGTAAGAATAACTTAATATATTTTGCAATCCTGTAATGTTAATTCTCAGTTCTCAAGTCCTGGAATAAATCAGTGGCAAAACTCTCACTGACTTCACTAGGGCCAGTGTGGCACCTCTGGTAATCAGATTATACCTTTAAGGCATCTTTACAATGAAAGATTCTATAAAAGGGAGATAGGAGCCATGTTTGATATGTATTCCTACCCTCTTCTTTAGCAACACTGGGTGCCAGGAGGTAGCAGGATAGGCATCTTGTCTGCATTCCCTTCACTTTTGCTGTCCTTTGCATGGTGTATACAAGTTGAAGTTCAGGGAAGAGCAAGAGCCAGGGAAATCTCATCTAGCACCAGACATAAAGCATATTCTTACTGTAATGAGCTCTCTGCAAGGAAAGAGGATTACACAGGCTTTTTGCAAGTCTCATAAATGCAGAATACCTTGGTGAATAATAAAATCACCCTTTTCAAAAACTCTTGGCTAGACTCATAACTTGTGTAAATCCTTTGGAGGCAAATAGACTTGCGTCATGGAAGAATTTTGCTTGTTGCGTAAGAGCTCATTCTGTTCTTAGGCAGATTGAAAGTTTCTGTCTTATAGAGTGGGCATTACTCATTATGACACTATTGGCTAGGATCTAGGTTTTATTGAGTGCACACACTTCACTATGAAATCAATGGCATTAAGTGTGGATATGTTTGGCAAGGACAGCTAATTTATATGAACTGTAAAAACATTGCAAAATGTTGTTTCCCCCTTACTCCACCCACACCCAGTATTATATCAAATGGCTAGGACTCTCAAGATTTAAGACAATGGATATGATGAATGATTATATCCTACTCGAAACTAAATTCCCCAAAAAATTATCTTTGGAATTTCATCTATTCCATTAAAAATAGGTAGTAATCAGTTACTACAGTAATCATTAACAATACCACCATTGACAATGCCATTGGTGCTAAAGTTGTTTCATCCTCAGAAATCCATCAGCATTCTAATTAACGTTTTAAGTCAATTGAAAATGTAGCTGTCCTCTTGGTTTGATAACAAAGAATGCTGCAAGCAAATCAAGTTTGTAAGAAAACTGAATTCTTGTGCATATTGTATATCTTATGCATTTAATTTGTTTATATTATCATTTAAACCCTACTCTGGGTGCTGCATTATTAGTTGCTAAGCTATTAGTCACTCATTATTAGCTGTGGTGGCTGGAAAAAAATCTAAAATATTTCAAACACAATTTTTCAGTTCTGTTCAATCAAGTAGACTACTCTGTGCTTAGTGTTACAAACGTTATGGGAAATTTTATCTTAGAGGCAACTCTAGAGAAATACATTTACTATTTCACTGTTAAGAGCAGAACTAGTGTATTTCTTTCTTGACTCATCAAAGTCAGCCAAAAAAAAAATAGGCCAAAGAAATAACCGCCATTCCTGAGGTGATGATCCACAATTGTTAAATCAATTCCAGTGTTGTTGAAGCATGTTTGCTTTGTAATTCTCTCCTCTGATCAACATTTTCTCCATATCCCAAACTTTGCTATTATGTTGTAATAACTATTGTGCACCATTCCACCTGTATCTGCAGCTGTGCATTGTAAATTAGGGCTGTGCGAAATATTGATGAGTGTTTCTTTTCAAAGCTGTTTTGATACGTTTCAAACTCAAGACAGTGAAATTGAAACACAACAAAAGACTTCAAAACAGCTGCAAAACAAAATGAGGGTGCACAAAACAGCCTGGTGGCTGGAGGCCGGGGAGAGCTAGGGGTGTGCTCCACCTCCTGCCGCTGGCAGGCATCATGCCCTTAGAAGGGGCTACTACTCCTGCAGGTTTCATCCAAACCAGGCACGAAATGACAAAGTTATAGGCATTTTCATGATTCCCCATTATAGCCTATGGGTGAAACATCAAAACAGAGAAACAGTTTTGACAAAACGAAACAGAACAGTGCATCGAAACAAAATGAAATGATGAAACAAAACACTGTCCCTTTGAAACGGCAAAACAGAAGTCGAAATGAAACAGTGCTGTCTCGCACAGCTGTATTGTCAATATACTAGCCATCCACAAGGGTTTACATTAGTTTCCTTCAACATGCATTTAAAAGTGACTTGGGAATTAGGCATTTTATAATATCTATTCTGGAAGCTGAGAGGTGTTGTTTAACATTACAATTACAGCAATTTTATTTTTAACAGATGCTCAGACCCCTACATATTAGAGTGCATAGGGGCAAGCCAAGAGGACTCCAGCTCCAGCTGCAGCATATCAGATTATGAAACATCTCTGGAATCAGATTTTGATTCTACTGTCTCATTCATAACCCAACTCACCAGGCTAATTACTAAGACTGAAGCATATGCAGCACAAGATTCATACAAAAAATAGTATAAGCTTTCAATAAACCTCAGCAGACTGTTAGAACACTGAATTATTTTATGTCCATTAATTCTGTTGTCCTCCCTTCATGTCCCCTTTGTGTCAAACTTCAGAGGTAGTACCCATCGTGGTAAATTATCTTCCAGGAAGTCCCACAGCAATGAAACTCTCAAGTGAAAGTCTGCCCATTTGGTTCCATTTCCAGCAGGCTGCCTAGCTATTGTTTGAAATGGTCCCCTTCCCCAAAGAATGTTCAATACTAAAAATGTTAAAAGCATTTAGTAATATAAAACATTAAAAATGACAATCACTTTCCAGTCTTGTTTTAATTACCACAGTCCTTTTCATAATGAGAAATTATGTAGCATTAATGCCATTAAATTATTTTTGTTTAGGACTCGTAATCCATGCTCCCATCAATTCTCTCCTAGTGTCACCTCCTATAATCACCCTTTTCATCTTTTATTGGAGAATTTTCTGGGACTACCAATTAAGTCTCACATTCTGAGTCTGTTGTCCTCCTAGACTTCTTGTATATGCACAGACTCTGTTTTCAAAGCACTGCTTGCATCCTGGTGAGATATACTGCATGAGAATGAGCAATTCTGGGGGTCAACTGTTACTTAATAATTTTCTGGGACATTTAGCTGGGCTGAAGGACTCTTCATTTATGTTGTCATGGGAAAATTTTCTGGCCATTGGGAATGCCACTTTTCATTTTGTTTAACCAAAGAGAGATCTTTACAAAGACTCAGAAACCCTATATATCAATCCAGACATATATATGTTTAGTATTAAATACAACGTGTCAAAGAAAATGGATGGTGCAAGGTGATGGACGTGGCTTTGTTTTCCTGGTAAACTGTGGGTTAGAGTATGTAAGGGCATTTAGGACACTAAAAATGTGGATGAGGCCCTGTGATAAAATTGTTCCGAGCCAGAGTACCTTGCCTACCCCCTTTTATTAATTAGGACAAGCAGGTATCTACCATAGATTTCAGTTTGCTTTTTAGTGGTAAACCAATAAAGCTATCAGAAATTTTATACTGTAAAAGGCAGAACACGGGAGAAGCAGCCAAAAATTAAATGGAATTATCCACCTATAAATGAATAATGTTAAATCAACTCTAAATTTTCTAATTGAAGGTGCAATAATGGAAAAAACTTATCATTGGTGGGAAGCCAGGAAATGGATGTGCCAAGAGTGACACATTTTTAATGCAATTTTACTATAAATAATAAATTTTAAGAAGAGAAATGTCTTCATTGTGTCACAGTTAAATAAAGGTGTCTAGAATTCTCCTTTGTAAAAAAAAACGTAGCTTGTGCCTAATGTGCTGATATTAAATAGGTCCCTGAGAAACACAATCTGCAAAGGATGTTTCTAATTTAATACTCAGCATTTTGTCAATGATTCTCATTATGGGTGAAATGGAAATGCAGGGTAAATAATGGGTCTTTGTCAAATGTTCTATTTTCCTTTTACTTTGACCCTATTCTAGAGGGTGATGTTTCTCAGGAAGGACAGAAATCAATTTCTCATTTAGAGACAAACAATGAAAATATTCCTATGAATACATTAAGTGTGAGAATGATGTTGTATGGGAACTGGGCTTTATTGTGTATCAGTGAAATGAGACCTTTATCTCACTGGGCTTCACATCTATTATTAGTGCTAATATGTTCACAAGATTTGTTCAGGTAATATTCTGAAACTCCAGATTTTCCTTCAGATGTATTCTTCATCTCAAATGTCTAGAAATAGAGGTTGAAAAATTATAAATGATTTTTGATAGTTATTGGTTTCAGGCAGCTCAGGAGTATGCATGCAACTAAATAACTACATGTGAGATTACACTGCACTGCAAGACAATCCTCATTTAGAGCATTTTTTTTATTTCCATATTTGTCCTAAACTAGGATGTGGAAAAATTAAAATAAATAAATAAATAAAAGCATGAAATACTGAATTAATTTATCTGAAATTTCCTTTTATAACTATAGGCAGTCATGGCTTGAAAATGTACAATCTTTCCATGAACCATTATGAGAATTTAGGAGTTTCTTCATAAAAGAGGAGGATGGGCTAGAACAAAATGGAAAGCTTTGCAGGCTGGAATGCCCTTTGAAAGATCCCGATTTGGGAAATATTGACCGTCTGAAAAGCACTTCCACCATTGCCTTGCAAACAAACCAAAAAACTGGCACTTAAATTTAAACTCAGTGCATTGCCATGCCAAGCCCTGTGCATGCCCAGAAGAGGCAGTGCATTACTTCAACCCAGCTTTGCAGCATTTGTAAAGATTAGGTGGGGAGGGGGGGCACTTTTGTCTAATAGCTGATTGAATCAGCTTTAGCCAGAACTGTCAAAAAGCCCCACTGAGGTGCCTGATCTTTACAGATGTTTCTGAGCCAGGTTGAAGTAACCTGCTACTTCTTCTGGTAAAGTACTGTTTATTTGTTTTTTAACATCTGCAAGCGGCCAGAATGAAGGCCTCATCCAAAGCTGCCACTACTTTGGACTTTGGTGGGCACCATGTTATTTCCTTGTCTGTGCCAGGCCCAGACTGCGGGCTCGTTGACTGAGGAACCAAAACAATATTTGATCCTTTCCCTCTTCTACCCAACACACAGCTGTGTATGTGAGAGAGGGAGGAATAGCCCACTACCCTCTGCACCTTTTTCATTCCAGCCTGCATAGGCTCTAATGATACAGGCAGCCTTTAGTGGGAAGTAAGGGAGCTTCTTACACCCCTAGTTTGTCTGTATGAGTGAGGTGGGCAAAGTACAAGCTGCATAGTAGCATACCTAGGGATGGGAGAGCAGGGCACCAGCCCCTGGAACCAATTTAGATGAGCTGCCAGCATTGTGCTCCCTGGGAAACCTGTGCAATGGCAGTAGTAGCACATGCCACTAGTGCAAGGGGAGCTTGTGCAGCCACAGCAGAGGTGACAGTCTCTTGCATGAGAGGAGACTGAGTCACTGCCACTACTGCCACCAGCACCACATTAGCAGCTACAGCAGTGCGAAGGTCTCTGAGTCTGTGATAAAACTCTCTCCTGCATAGTTCTCCCATCTCTATGCCTCTAAAGATGTGGACTGGCACCTTGCACTCCAACCTTAATGATTTTTTTTTTTGTGGAAAACATCATTTACTGATGCTTCTAATTTTTCATGCCAAGAAAAACTTTAAAAAAAAACTGGCATGGACAAGTTTTAGAAATGTCTTTTGGGAAAAAAAAATATCTTTTTTGAGAAGTGTATGTTACTATTTTAACTCCATACCTTCATTAAAAATATTGAAATGACTTTAAAACTTATGATCAAAATGCTTCACCTGAATTCTGCAACATGGACATGACTGCAAATTTAAAATATGTAACAAAATCATTTTTCAGAATTTTTAGACCAACTTTGTCAAATACATCTTTCACACACATTTAGCATAACTGTGTGCCAAGTTCCAGTTGCATACCTGCTGGGTGTGCACTGTTTCCAATCTCATATACAGCTGCAGGACACATACATCATTTGTTTCTTAATGAGTTCAGATGAAGCACTGTAAATCAGTTGGAGAGTGGGAAGTAGGTTTCACCAGTTTTACTCCCACACATTTAAATTATCATTTCTATGCTGTTGGGCAATACAATGAGCTGCAATATACTTCACTTGTGTCTTGTCATCTTCATTTCTATAATTTGCATTTTCAAGTTGCCTCCCTTGTGGGGATGTTGGGAGGCTGGGGTGGTGTAGGTGCTAAGGTGCAGGGTTGAGTGCCCAGAAGTTGCACATTTGAGGTCGTAACAGAAGTGCTCACAGTGCAGCCCCATCAGATTCTAACAAATCTGTGAATTCTGCTAAATACTCTGTCATGAGGACTTGAGAAGGAAGGACAATTGAATTTGTGGAAATTAAGCACCTATAGTAGAAAATACCTCCTGCAGCTGTTGAATGGACTCTTTCATCATTCATGTGACTATAAGTCTGTGTGACTTTTTGATCCTTTCACAATATCTTACACAGCAGCACAAAACATTATTTCCTACATTATGACCATTATTAGCCATGCCATTCAGAATGGGCCATTTTTACCTCAGTTTAACCCTATCTGAAAAATCTGTTGCCTCTTTGCTACATATGTACAAATCAACATAGTCAAGCACTAAAGTTAATTATACAGTACCTACATGGTTCAGGTACATTTTGAAATACTTCTCTACCAGCCAGACTTTCTCTTGCTGTGAGGAGAGGAAAAAATATAGAGACTTAGCTTTCTGACTGTGCAATTAACCTTTGAAAATGAGTTCTTGTGCTATGTTAATTGGCAGGCACTCACCCATCTGGGTTGTCTTAACTGTTTCAGATTACCAGCTCAGAAATATATGGGGAGTCTATGTTTTATTTCAAAGTTTGGGATCATGTCTTGTAAGTGGGTGGAAGGAATTTGGTTTGTAGGCTAAATACATATTCTCTCCCAAATAGCTGGTAAATTCTAGTAAATTATCTTTTGTAGTTATTTGAGGGAGATGAGTCCACTGAGGATGTAAGTGAGATATATAAAAACTTAGTTATTTCTTAAAATGAAAATTTATACTAAGGTCACCAGCCTTAATGGTGGCAGATTTATACCCTCAACCACCTAATTTGCTGTCCTGCAGTATAACTCAATGGCTTCATTGCAGTGGTGTCTACATCTGAACAAATGATAAAATGCAGGGATCACTACTTGACCTTTAGAAGCTAAGACTCTTAAAGGATATTTTCAGTATATCCCCTCTTCCAGCAAAGTTTCACTATTTAACCAGGCTACTTGAAAAATTCTCATTTATAGTTACCATGTAAGAAGTAAAATTTACTTCTTAGAGCCTTTCATTTTCTTGCTGGTAGCCAGGAAGTCACAAATTAGTATAGAGAGAAATTTATTTTCAACTGAAATTAAGAGGTAATAAACAATGGACTTGGAGAGTAAAGGGTACACTGGTGGGAAGGTGGTAAATAGGATCCAGAGGTAAGATTAGGCTATTGTTTGTGAAGAAAGGTAGTCTGTTCAGTAGAAACCAAAGATCAAAGGTAAAAGGAACATTAGTGTAACTCAGTTTTGAAGGGTTAAATGCATAGGTTATATACTTACATCTGAAATTAATGAACTCATTCTGGCAATATTATAAAGAAAGAAAAGATGAGAAGAGATTTCAACATATATTTTCTATTTTACCTCAGTAAAGGTAGTTTTGGTTTAACTTAATTTGCTTGTATTATCTTGACGGGGGGCATCAAACTTTATATGTAACTGAATCTCTCCTGCTAGAAATGAGTATTTCTTTAATCTCTTCCTCCCTTCCTTGTTACTCAGGAATGTATTCAGATAGTTTAATACTTCTCTCACATAGGAAGAACTCAGAAGTAACTCTACAGAAGTCCATGGCTTTGGAGGAGTAAATCTCCTATAGAAAATTGAAAACTGTTTATTGAATGGGTTATGGTTTTCTAATACAGATAAAGCAGAGTTGCATTCAATATGTTTTGGGACATTTTTAGCATAAAACCAGAGCTTGATTAATAAAGCTGGCATTACTCTGTGCCATGGGCAGTACTTTATATGGCACATGTCCTCTGATGATTAAAGATAGGATTGAGTAATAAAGCTGAGATCCCAATCCAGATTTGAATTTCTTCCACATTCCTCTGTATACTACACAATGAATTGCAAAACAAAGTTCTGGCTTATTCCAGTCCCAAGTATATATGGAGTAGATAAAAGGTGATTTTGCTTTTCCACATAAGGTTGTTTATGATATTTTGAAAGCTACATGTTACAGAACAACCTTTACTTGCTTACTCCGTGCGATTACACAGTACTCTGCAGAAAGATGTGCTATAACTACAATGTCATTATATTGTATTATTTATTCCCTTCTTCATGAGAAAATCTGAATCTCATTTGCATCAATGTGAGTTATTCATTTATGGAAGAGAGACAGATTAATATTTGGGTGATTTTTTTGGCCTTTGTGAACAAAGTGAACCAAAACATTTAACTGAAAAACCCCCCAATAAACATAAGTGTATACCTGCCCCACAGCTACAGATTTTCATCAGTCATCCTTCTATGTATTCAGTTTTTCCTCTTATATTAAAAATTGAACTCAATGCAGGAAGTTAAATTTTCCATCTAGGACTATGATCAACAGATGTTGATCTACAACACAGTGCAGCATAGTCTAGAGCAGGTGTGTGCAATTATTTCAGTTGGCGGGCCACTTAACTAATTTTGGTGAACTGTTGAGGGCCAAACACATAAAGTCTTTCAGAAGATATCATTTTAACAAATTATATTTAAAAAATAAATCACATATAAAATGTCTACTATAACATATTTTAATTTTATTTCAAAAATATTTTTGCCCCCAATTTTTTTTTTTTTAGTAATGTATATAAAGGTAATTACATAACTCAAAATAAAGTGTTACTCTTGTATAGTGTGTATGTCTGTGGGGGGAGGTGTGTGTGTGTATGCAGGGGATGGGTATGCATGTGTGTGGGGGGGTGTAGGTAGTGTGGGGGTATGTGGGGCCGTTGAGTGTTAGGGTGTGTGGGGAAGTGGGTGTGTACATGTGTGTGTGGGTCTGCCCATGTGTTAGGTCCCAGGAGTCAGCCAGCAAAGTGGGGAGGGGGGAAGAGGCAGGTGTACATGCAGCTCCCCTGCCTTCAGTGGCTCCTCCTTCTTCTGCCCCTTCTGCGATGCTCTAGCTGCCTTCCATCCACTCAGCTGCCCACAGGTGGCTGCTCATTGTGCTGGAAGGTTGGAGTAGGTGGAAGGCAGCTGGGAGCTGGAGTTGGTGCCCTGCCTAGCTGGGCACATGTCCCCATGACCAGTGCCCTTCCCCGCACTACTTGATGCCCAGAGTGATACAGTAGGAGCAGGAGGAGGAGAAGCCACTGGTAATGGGGGGAGCCAAGCAGTACTTGGTTGGATGCAGCAGCAGCTGGAGCAGTCCCACTGGGAAGCAGTGCATGCTGGCCAGGGCTGGGGCTGGGGATGAGGCCAGGACCAGGGTGGTGCCATCACTGGGCACAGAGTGGGTGCAGGTGGGATCATGATGTGGGCTTCCCCAAGTGGGAGTGGGCAGGACTAGGCCTCATACAGAGTGTTGCAGGGGCAGCTGCAGGGTGGATACAATCAGTTGGTGGGTTGGATCTGGCCCATGGGCCATATTTTACCCATCCCTGGTCTTGAGTAAGATAATAATACACAGAAAGTTAAATGAATGGAAATGTAATTAGTTTCTGAATTATTAGACTAAAAGTGTAACAGTTAAACTAGATAAGTTTAAATAAAAATGGCAATCTCAACAATATTGTTTTGAAATACTGCATTCTCCTGAATAAGCCTTGAAGAAAATGTATATGTACTCCTGGAAGAGATTAAATTTTAGACCAAGACCTAAAACTCTATTGTCAAGCTTCATCTGTGTTTTCACACATCTTAAAGCCTTAAAGGCATTCTATTAGTGAAACAATATAAGGAATAAAAGAGAATAGGACCAAATGGAGGACAGGAATCTCTGAGGAACAGAAAATGCTGGATAATTATTTGAAAAGCCTCTGAGGATCAGATTTACAAAGGTGTTCGGGCACCAAAAAATCCAGGTTGCTACATGCCTATGAGGATTATAAAAGTGTTTATTCATTTGACTCTCCTTGAGTTCAGCTTCTTATCACTAGAAGTCAAAGGGCTCCTAATTCACTTCTGAAAACAGGACATAAACTTCTGAGTCATTTACATGCTTTTGGACATTTTACCTGCTGTACTTTTGCTGTCAAGCAGATCAGGCAGAAGCAAAAGGTGATATTAAGAAGTCTGTAATGTAATTTCTAATTCTGTTAAGGATATAAGCCCTAGCTAGGAATAGTTAAGTTATTCTGTAAGCCCTTTATTAAGTATTTTTTACTTCTATATGCTTAAACTTTTGTTCTGACAGATGTCTATAACATAAATAAATACTTATTCATGTTGGGTGCCTAGAGATACCAAAAATTAGCCTGATTTTGGGGAAAGCAGTGAGCATGCAACTTCTGAAAATCAAGCCCCTTTAAGATGTTTCAGACTCAAAAAATCACTAGGCACTTTTCAAAAACTTATGATACCTAGAGCAGATTGTGTATAGGGGCCAATTTTACAAGAAGAGCTGAGCATTCACAGCTTCTATTGAATTAAATTGAAAGTAGATGCCTAATACTTTTGAAAGTCAGCCCTGTAATGTGTATTATACACTATCACTTGCACGTAGGCAGCAGCACTGCCAAAATTAATGTTCTTTGCTCAACAGCTGGAGGACAAAGAGTAAGGCAGTTGATTTGGTCTACAACACTTAAAATTCCCATGCAGCAGGAAGCTGTAAATCCCAAAGCGTCAGGGGCTGCAATGTTGAGGACAGGTGAAGGCACAGGATAAATGCAGAGGATAAGAGAAGCTGAGTCAGTGCATATCCTGGAATATAAGGAAGAGGCCAGTCACAGAGCAATATTTTGGTTCAGCCCTTAGAGTTTATAAGGTACTAAAAAGACTCTTGTACATAATTTACCAGCAGAAATGTTTATTCTGTAGAAGTGAGAAGAAACAATAATAAGGTGTATACACATCAATTATTGAAAACAGTTTTAGCAAATACAGCTTTTGTCCCTCTCCCCCAACAAACAAAAATATTCTGAATGATCAAAGTTGATTTTTCTTTTTTTCCTCGAACACCAAATATATACCCAGCACTAAACTAGATTGGCTCTAGTCAGATAAGGGGAAAAATGGGGAGGAGGAACCCTGTCCGCAAGGCAGATAATCCTTTCCCCATGTCTCAGATCTATGAATAAGTTTATCTTTTTCAAATACTTCCAAATGATGCTGTTTATGTCTTATAAAAGTTATCCTGTTGGTAGAACATTTAACATATAAGAGTTTGTGTTGTTCGGAAGTCCTTATTTATTTTTGCTAGATACACTACTGATGGGGGATCGAATCCATAGACAGGTCCACACCTTAGCAGTTGCATTAAAGGGATGCACTGGAAGGAAAACAAGAGAATAAAGAAAGGATAAGTATTTTTTCCCTTAATGGGAGAATTTCCTATAGTGAGAATGTACACTTTTAAAGTAGTCCTTCAAATAGTATTTGTCTTTGGTTTTATATTGATTTGTATATACATTTGCTAATAAAATGATAGGAACAATCTATTTTAAGGGTAGATTTTAGTATGAGCCAATTGTGAGGAGGGATATATTCAGGAACATGTACAGAATTTCAGTTCCTTGAGAAACTCTCAGTGATGGAGACCCTGGAATGGCTGACGAAGGGATGACACTACCTCTAAGCCCTGGTAGATGTCCCTTCATTTGAGGGCTAAATCACATTCACTGGATGTTGTAGCATCTTGTACTGAAACTACTAGGATATCCTCTGTGATAATCTATGAACAAAGATTGGTGTTCAGTCTACTGGGCTAGCAGTTTTTATAAGCATTACTTTCACTCACAATTTAATACAAATAAGAAAGAGAGGCAGGGGATACAATTTGATACCACAAAGTGGTCTTTGTTTCTGAATTCAGATCATGTCCCTAATGCCTCATTATCACATTACAAAGTCTGGATCATCACTGTTTTCATTATGCAACTTTTTTCTTCCCCCAAGAATTTATAATTCTACCATTTTAATTTGTTCTGGGGAAACTTGGCAGACTGACTCTGTATCTGAAAGAAAATTTGTTTTATTAAAAAGGAGTCTAAAAGCAGTTAATCTGGAAAATTTATTTTAGACCTTGAGAGGTCAATACACGATTTAGAAGATTTCAGATGCTATTCTGATTGCCTCTAGCTAAATGACAACCTCAGTTATATAAACTCAATTTTATAAGCACTGAGACGCCAATCCTGTAAACAGATCTAGTACAGACTCTGGCACCTGTGTCTGTCCAGGACTTTTAAAGTCAGAGCTGCACAAGATAAAGAGTGTGGAAGGAGGTATATTCAGGAGGAGTGAAGGTGGAATAATCAAGGAAACTGTTCTGTATAGGGAGATTTCATCCACATTTAACTTGTGAAGGACTACATAGGGATAGACATCAACCCATACAGATTAAATTGAAGGACTGAGTCAATTGAGACGGAGAATGCATAAATGTAACACAATAATAGAAACCAATGTGGTGGTGGAGTTCAAATAGTGAAAGCTGAATCACATGGGTGTAGTTTACTAAAAACAAGCAATTAGGGTCCATTCCAGTGCTCACCTAAGTTAATAGAAAGACTTTCATTGACTTCAAAGGGCACTGGATCAAGTCTCTTGTGAGCCCAAACTAATTCAAGTCTATAAATAAATATTTCTAAGAGCAGACCAGAACCTACTGGCTATTAAGACACTGAACTGAAGTAGGGGAAAAAATTGTATATCCAGTCCTACAATCTCCCCAGAAGTAGAACTACTATTGATTTCCCTGTGAGTTCTTCACATGGAAGAAATGCAAAACTAGGCCCTGAAACTAAAAAGAAAGGCTGTTTCTCTTTTCAAAATTGGTTTACTATTCATTTTGGTTGTATATGTTTAACTGATGGTGTATATTTTCAACAGTTACTTAGTCATTGATATCAAACCATAATTGCATGGATTGCTAACAGAAAAATAATCAAGAATACTTACTTACAGCTAGTGCACAAAGACACTTCTAAAATAATGCCATTGTGAAGAATGACTGCATTGATAGCTCTTGTTACAGATGGAAAGAATAAGATCTTATGCTGTTATTTTATCGTCATGTGTCACATAATAAAGCCACATTAATGACAGCATATCAGTGAGAACATGAGAAAACCTGGTCGTGTGACACCTGTCTAAAAATGTAAGAAATGACAACACAGGGCAAAGCTAGAGAAATAACATGATTTCTCTGTTCTGCAATGTCTTTCAAGGATGTAATGCTATTGCCTAAATGAGATTTAAATTTGCATTTTTTCTAAGTGAGAAGCTGGTCTTCTTTTTTTCTCCTTCAAAGGGAGTGCAGCAAATTTTAAGGCACACATTTCATTCTCATGAAAGCCCTTTAAAATGTTAACTCTTCCCCCACCCCAAAGTATTTGAAATTTCCTTAGCTTTTCACTTTAAAATTATGAATTTATTTTAATTACTGATGACTTGCTGAAGATAAAATTCAATGCTTAAACATGTATTAGTGGATACCAGGTATCCCTCTTCTTGACAAAGCTCTCTAACAAGGCTATTAATTAAAAGGTGGGCACTTCTTCCACATTTAGAGAAAAGCCTGACAGTGTTAGCTGGCTAAAAGCACATCTAATAGATCCTCCTTCAGGGGACATAGATATAGCAGGTTGCAACTAGGTTTAGGTGGAGAGAGATGCTCAGCTGCTTGTTCTTGGGCAGTTTTGGATACATACAGAAGTACAACTGTGGGACCCTCTGTAATATTCAAATAAAAAAGGTACATAGTCACTTCAGGTGCTTCTAGGGATAGGCAAATGCTAAGCAGAGTCTCTTACATTGCAATTTGGGTCTTAAATTGAAGACTCTAGATGCCTAACTAATTTTAAAGTTCCCAAGTCCTCTGAACCGGGTCTTAAAATCCAGATAATGGAAAGAGGGAAATAAGAAGTGGCACTGTTTCATGTTGTGTTGTATAAAGTGGTGGAAATAATTCCTTTGCATCCCTAGAAAAATCATAGAGCAGATCCTCAAGAAATTCATTTCTAAGCACTTGGAGAAGAAGGTAATTAAGAACTGTCAGCATGGATTCACCAAGTGCAAGTCATGCCTGACCAACCTGATTGCTTTTCATGAGGAGATGACTGTCTCTGTGGATGTGGGAAGAGCCATGGACATGATATAGCTTCACTTTAACAAGGCTTTTGTTATGGTCTCCCACAACATTCTTGCAAGCAAGCTAAGGGTATGTGGGTTGGATAAATGGACCGTAAGGTGAATAGAAAACTGCCTGAACTATTGGGCTCAGAGGGTAGTAATCAATGGCTTGATGTCTAGTTGGCAGCCAGTATCAAGTGGAGTGCCCCAGGGTTTGGGAGCTGGTTTTGTTCAAGATCTTCATCAGTGACCTGGATGATGGGATGGAGTATACCCTCAGCAAGTTTGCAGATGACAACAAGCTGAGGAATAGTAGATATGCTGGAGGGTAGGACTAGGATTCAGAGTGACCTAGATAAATGGGAGGATTGGACCAAAAGAAATCTCATGAGGTTCATTAAGGAGAAGTGCGAAGTCCTGAACTTAGGATGAAACAAACCCATGCAGGCTGGCAACTGATTGGCTGGGCAGCAGCTCTGCAGAAAAGGACCTGGGTGTTACAGTGGACAGTAAGCTGAATATGAGCCAACAGTGTGCCCTCATTGCCCAGAAGGCTAACAGTATACTGGGTCACATTAGTAGGAGCATTGCCAGCGCATCAGAGCAATGTTCCATGCTGGAAATCCAGCGCATCGGAGCAAACTCAATTAACTGAGTCTGCCAGAGAATGGAAATTGACTTGCTCTGGCAGCCTTCCCTGTCATGTGTATCAGCGTCCGCATGTATCAGTGTCCCCATGCATCCCCACATTGAACGTGTTTTATTTCAAAGCAACCACCACCATTTTTTCAGCATGAGGGATGCTGATACATATGAGGCGTGGGTGCTTTTAATTAGCGCAGCTCACTAATTAAAGTACCTGGCACCGTGTCCCAGAGCACATGTAAAAATGCCCTGGAGTACCATGTCCAGTTTTGAACAAATTGGAGACAGTCCAGCCTAGGGCAGCAAAAATGGTTAGAGGGCTGGGGAACATGACTTCTGAGGAGAAGCTGAGGGAACTTGGCTTATTTAGTCTGAAGAAGAAAAGACTGGGGTTGGGGGAGGAGGGACTAATAGCAGCTTTCAGCAACCTGAAGAGTGATTCCAAAGAGGATGGAGCTAGACTGTTCTTAGTGGTGGCAGATGACAGAGTAAGGAACAATGGTGTCAAGTTGCAGCAAGGGATAGTTAAGGTTAGATCTTAGGAAAACCTCTCTCACTAGGAGTGTATTAAAGCACTGGAACAAATTGTCCAGAGAGGTTGTGGACCCTCTATCCTTGAAGGTTTTTAAGACCTAGCTAGACAAAGTCTTGGTTGGGATGATCTAGTTGGGGCTGGTCCTGCTTTGAGCAGGGGGTTGGATTAGATGACCTCCCAAGGTCCCTTCCAACCCTTATTTTTTATGCTTCTATGATTTGTTTGCTCACCAAATCATGTCTGTAAGCATGGGTTTTCATTGCATAGCTTAAATATCCAGCTGAGTTACTTCCCAGCCTTGAAAACCTGACCTTGCTATTCCAAGGAATACAACGGTGTTCACAATATCATATCTACAGTAATCTATACTTTGTATAATCCAAAAGGCATGTACAATAAGTGGGCATATAAAACTAGGTTTGTGTCTACCCAAAAACACAGTATCTCAATGTGTAAGTAAAAAACTATAAATTAAATATTTGATATATTATGGATAGTATTCCTTCTTGTTTTATAGTGATTGGTTTAAAAATTGTACAGGAAGGAGATCCTTCATTAAATACTATAAGCTTGTAAATAATTTCTATGGAACCCAGATGCATTTGTACTGACATTTCTTTTAAATTCTGTAGGCCCTTTCTAGAAGAACTATTGCCCAATTTCCCTATTTTAAAGGTTTCAGAGTAACAATATTTGGTCTCAAGACCAACAACTAAATTTTCAGAATTAAGCCATTGTCAGTGTGCAGATAACTAGCCTAATGGCCTGCTTAGATTTTTTGACCTTTTTGATGCTGGTTTTATGAGCACCAATGACATTATGACAAACTATTTAATAAGATTTCACATCCCAAGTCTTTGTTACAAGCACTGTGGGAGCTAGACAAGCATGATAAAGAACCTTATCAAGGGTGGCAAAGTAGCTGAGTAAAAGTGGCAGTTCAGCAGAGTGCACAAAGTTTTCAATCAGCCAACTTTGTTGAGGTTCACTACTAAATCCACCAAGAGGAAAGTCACGTTTCTGCATTTAACCTCAGAGACCCACATTGGTCCAATGGACCAGGGTACATCTTTTTGGGGAAGAAAAAGGTTATAAAGGAAAGCCTATGACTATGAACCAAATCTCTCAAAAACTGCATAGAGTTGTGCCAGCAAAAAATTTTACACAACATGCACTGAACAACTTGTGTTCAAGCAGCAAAGACAACTATTCAATTTTACTAAATAGTTTATAATTTTTAGTTATTATTAAGGCAGCTTAGTGCAAAGTATGAAATGTCCTCTGTAAAATGATGTGTACCCTGATTTCTTACCCTGCAAACTGAACAAAGAACAAATAGAAAAGAAAACTAATGACCAACCTCACAATCCACTGAGAGATGTTCCCGTCCTTTGCTTGTGTCCTGACAGACTGTAATTTGTCATATACGGTGAAGACTATCAATCATACATACAGTTTGTGGATCTTTCTGGTAAACAGAGGGACTAAACTATGTGAGAGTCCCAGTCTGGATAAAGAATAATGCCACATAGCTCCATATTGTTTCCTGGAAGCTGACAAAGGGATTGATGAGAAGAACTGCCAGCACGTGCATATATAACAGTTTTCTTTTTTTCTTTTTATTCATTGTGGGTTTTTGTGGGTTTTTTTGAGAAAGAGTTATTTACGAAGCCCTCCAGTGATGATCACATGTAAGTTGGGGAAAGCAAAGGGGTTTATGGTGAAGACAAATGTCATTAGAGCCTTTGGTCCTCTGAACTTCAGTGCTATCTCACTTTCTGTAGTTCCTGTCTGAGCCATGATGGCAGAGGTTGTCCCAGTCTATGCAGTAGTTTGGACAGTTCCACATTGTGATCTCTGTAGTAGCTTGAAAGAAAAGCTCGAGACTGAGGGGGAGGAGAAAGTAATAGTCAAAGAGAGTTTGCCTCAGAAAAGGACATGCCGGTGCAAAATAACAAGGAAAAATCCTACCTCACCGACATGACTCTTCCTTTTTGTCCCTCCCCATTCAAAAATAACTTAACAGGCTTATTAAAATTCTTAAGGCACATGCATCAGCATTTTTAGTACTCAAAGTTAATTAATTTAGCATTAGTAGAATCTGTCTAAACAAACGTTTTATATTCTTTAAAACTTTTCAATAGAATCTGGATCCTTTGAAAGTGTCTTTCAAAGTATCCTTACTACCCTGTAAAGATGAGGGTTTGCAAACTACCTGGGGATATATATAGAGCCACAGCAAACAGCTATGTGGGTTTGCTGATGAGCTCCAAATAATTAGAGAAGCAGTATCCTTTGAAGTAAAAGTCATGGCAAACACTTGAGCAGCCTATCTTTAATTTGGCAGCTCTCTGGGCATGTCTACACAAGAGTTTTATTGCACAATTGACTAATTAGCTGCCCAAGAAACATCTCTGCATCTACACGTGCACCCGTATTAAGCTAGAGTAAATTAATTTACTCTACAGCAGGATAAGTACAAGTACTATTTTGCTGCAGAGTAAAAAAAACTCTGCAGGAGTGCACTGTCCAGCTGGCTGGGGTACCAGGGTGCTTCAGTGTGAGGACTGTCTCCTGGCTAGCCCCCAAACTGAAGCTCCCTTGTGTCCTAGCCAGTCCTTCTTCAGCTTGTTGAGCCAGACAGGAGCAGCCCTGAGCTTGTAGGGTGACCCCTGTACACCTCTACTAGCTGGGGCTGCTCTGACTGGGCTCCACATACTGTGCTTGAATAAACTGCAGAGCTTATTGCTCTGGAATGTATTGCTCCTGGGCATGTATTCAAATGGTGTGCCCAGGAGCAATTAACTCTAAAGCAATAGGCTCCACAGTTTATTCATGTGCTGTAATTGCACATGTAGACATGCCCTCTGTGAACTAAGTTGGTTGTAAACCACCTAGATACAAATGATCCAGATTCTACTGTTTTGCACCATTGCAGAAGCATGGGTAAAAATCTGTAAAACTGCTCTTTATTTTTGTTCTCTAGTCCTAATTTTCCATTAGGTATACACAAATACTGACTAATATCTATAGAAAACCTGTACCTCTTGATCCATTGGTGGGTATTTTCGGCCTTTGCTCTTTCCCAGGCATTTTGTCTTCCCTCCTTCTAGTAGCTGACACCAAAAGCCTTTCTGAGGGTCAAACCTACAAGGAATTGTATATCACCAAGGTTTAATTATGGGAGAAATGTGAATTATTTAATAGACAATATTAGCCAAACTTTGTCATGTTGGGATTTGGGATGTTTTAGTCATTGTACTGAAGGTTGAAGCTTAGTAGGAAACAGTTTTGCTGTTGAGCAAAATTTTCAGGATTTTAATTTCTGTTTTCCATTCCACATTGGGATGGACCCAAGATGTTTGGAAGTTTATAATGGAGAGACCCTTATCCAACCTCCAAATAATTTAGTGGGAAGAATCATGAGCTGTGATGTAACAGATAAGTATTCAAGCTCTGTTCTTCCTGGTGCAGATAAAGGACTTGAAACTCCACCTTCAGTAGCATAATTTGGGGGGGGGGGGGGAAAAAA
>NW_017729030.1:18784924-18786113 GCF_001723915.1 Gavialis gangeticus
GGGGGGAGAAAAAGTATTCACTGATTTAGGCTAAGTACAACCCAGTCAAAGATTATATCAATTCAAGACTATATCAATTCAATTTTCATAGGTTAGTCTGTGCTTCAAAGAGTAAATCAATAAACAAGTGAACAGACATTCACTTCTGATTCTGGAAATTCAGCCACATGCCTGAAGTGGCCCAGGCCAGAAGCTGAGGGGTGGCAGAGCATGCCTTCTTGCTCAGCTGAAGCAGACGACTTGGGCCAAGTCTAGCCAGCCTGTCCTGCAGGGGAGGTGTAAAGCATCCTGGGATGCTGGGGGACTGTGAGATAACTTGAATCTGGAGGGGATCTAGGACAGAAGTTCAATAAACTAATTTAATTTAAATCAGTTAAGTCCGATGATACTACATCCATCCAGGTTTATCTTAAACTGGTTCCAGGCATTTTGAAAGCAGTTTATGGGTGCAAAATGAAGCAACAATTTTTGCTTTATCTGGCCACAGAAAGTGGTCTGTAGCTATGACCAAACACAAGTGCATGGCTGCAGATAGCTTCAAAAATGCCTGAATGGGTGAAAATTTGAACCCTCTTTGTATGAGGGTGCAAAAGAAGATGTTTCAAAACAGATCATTTCTTGTAACTTCTGTCTGCACTGCCTGCCAGCCTGTCACTGTTTTCAGAAGGGGGGGTGGATAAGGAGTGTGTGTGGGGGGGTCAATTTGGGGGCTTTTCAGCCCCTGATGAAGGGTGGAGCAGGTGTACTGGAGCACCCTCTAAGATGAGGAAACTCCAATACATATACCACACCCTCCAGCACAGGCTGGGTAATTCCTAGAATGAGCTCCCTCTATTTCCTTTCCTCACCTCATTCTGAAAAAGGGACAGGCTGGGAGAGAGGAGAGGGTTGTTGCTAGGGAAAACTGGCAGCCAGAAGCTAGATTCCCCTCCCCTCTGGAACCAGTGGCAACACACAGGGGGCTCATGGAGGTGCATGGGCACCTCCTGAGAACACCAGTGCACCCCCTGTCAGGTTTTACTCCCTGTTTAGGCAGTGGGCAGGAGTAAAGGTGGGAGCACTGCTGCCTCCCCGCAGGTGCCAGCTGGGGAGTGGGGCCGCTTCTGGAAGTGGCTGTGGGAATTCCAGAAGAGGCATGGTATGGCTACTTTTTGGTGAGTGCGATTGGCTGCCGGGGTACCCCCCCCCC
>NW_017729030.1:18786124-18790307 GCF_001723915.1 Gavialis gangeticus
TTTGGTGAGTGCGATTGGCTGCCGGGGTACCCCCCCCCCGGTCAGTGGGATCGGCCACTGGGGACCTCCCCACCAGTTGCTGACTGGTGTTGGGGGGCACATGCCCCCCCTGACACAAGAGGCACCTGTTGCCCATGGCTGGAACCAACAGTGAACTTCTGTTTGGTCTGGGAGACTGCTGTAATTCAGAATGCTTCCTGCAAAGTATTCTCAGTTACAGTGGGGAGCTGCACTTCTCCTATGTACACTGAACTTCTGTTGTTACAGATTTGAACCAGTTTCTGATCACCTATACCAGTTTATGTATAATTTCTGTCCCTAGCCTTGGTGGAGACATCAGCATGGTCCCATTTGCCCCAAGGAGTCTTTTCATGGCACGGGCAACCCTGCACAGCTCAGTCATAGGGATCAGGGCAGGTTCTGCCCCATGCCTGGTAGTTTATGTGGGGGGTGAGTGAAGTGAGTGGAATGTGCCCCCCTCCCCAGCTTTGCCATGAGAAACATAGCCCTGAAGCAGAAGCATATCTGTGGGAGAGAGGAAGCAAACAGGGCAGCAGGAACATCCCTGAGGAATCTGAACTGGCCAGGCTGCTGCACCGGCATGCAGTGAGCTTCTCCCTCACGTACAGCAGAATCATGTAGTCCTAAATTCATGCTGGTACAGCAGAAGCTGTAGGAGCTGCCACTTGAGTAGAGGGAGCAGAGGCAGGTAAGATTCTGCTCCCCCTCCCCCAGCGCACCCTCCTGCTCTCCAGTGGTCAACATAATTCCCCCTCCTCTGGCCCAGGCACCAAAATATCTCACTGAGTCACTGTCCTTCTTCATGATCCCACATGGTTTACAGATCATTGGCTATTCTGGGATGGGTAAGCATGCCTAGCTTTGATCAGATATTAACGTCTCTTTGAAACTAGTAAAGATGAGCCAGCAGAGATTTTGGTTTGGACAAACAGATGTTTTCCGACCCAAAAACAATTTGTTTCAAAATCTCTAACCAGCTCTAATCACAGCCTCTCAGATGTTCAATATATGCTTGAGAATAATTTATGCAGTGCAATGCATGCTTGAAAATATCACCTGATTCTCTCTAGAATCAGCAGTAGCTCCAAACACTTATTTGGATAAAAATTTGCAATGTGTGTGAATCAGGAGTAATGGGCTCACGTCCATAGAAAACTCACTTTTGATTTCATTGGAAGTTTGAACAGACGTTTCACTTGTGTTTGAGCAAGCTTCTGAAGGTAATATCTTTTTAACAATAGCAGTCTTTGTTTTACCCTTATTTTTGAGGCAAATAAGCAATATATAGGTCCTTTGAAAGAAATGGGTGCTGTTTTGTCAGTAATGAAGACCTAGTTGCTATATATTATTAGATCTAAATGATGCTTTCATTCTGAGACAGACATTATAGCATAAACACTATCTAAGCAATCCTGGTAGAAATATGAAATATGATTATCATGTCTAAAATTCAAAGATACAGGAATTTTAGATGAAGGCATTAAAACACAAACACACTAAGGAATGAACAACATAAAGTGTTAAGTTTTGAATTTATTGCTATGGGAGTTGCAGCATGCATAAAACATTGAAAAGGTTTGCATTTTTGCTGTTCAGCAGATGTTTGAGAAGGATGAAGTATAATTGGCTGGAACATAAAGTTAATTAGTTGCAGAATATTTTGTTGCCCTGGGTCTATTTCTATAACACCAGAACACCTGCAATTTGCTGCTGTACATATGTGAACTCATTTGGGAAGGAGGGCAAGACTTCTTCACATTTCCTTGCCCAGACTACTACCCCATGCCTAACCCTTATAGTCTAAATTGTCCCAGTAGTTTTATCATTGAAAACTAAATAAATCATTGATTAAATATATTGATGGTGGATTCATTTCTATTTTGGACTTTTCAATCTGCTCACTGCACAGTGAAGTACTTTGGCTAGCACTCACTAATTTCCCAGGAGAAGCAGCAATATAGTGTGCTGTGCAAAAGGAAAGCTGTAGAACTATGTCCCCAAACAACATCTCTGTCTCAGAATGAGTATATTTAACATTATTGAGGGAAAGTGCAAATTTAGAAAGAAGGGGAAGGTAATTCAGACTGATTGAACTCAACCCATTCTGCCTAGGTAATACAAAGATCTTGGGAATAAATATAACCACACATCTAGTGCACAGCATATCATGTAATACTGGAACTGGGTGCAATAGATACAGTAAAAGATAGGCATAGAGAAGTAAGGCTGGAAGGGACCTCCAGTGGTTATCTAGTCCAGTGGTTTTCTTAAATTCTTAAATTGTCTCACTCTGCCACTAAATAGATTGTCTATTTTAATGCACTTTTGTCTTATAACAGCTCCTGATAACACCTATTCTCTACTAGTTAACAGTTCTCCTCCATCCTTCCAAGCAGACTGTTGGCATTTACATGGAGCCTTCTCTCTGCTCAACCTGTCTGCCTGAGGAAGAGTGCATGATGCCCAAAAGCATGTCTAAGAGCTCTCCCAATAAAAAAACATATTGTAAAAATCCTTTCTTGTAGTATATTTCCTGGACCAGTACTGCTACAACACCCTGACCCTTCCTGCTTTTTGTGATTCAGTCTCTAAGTTTTAGATGACAGCATGTTATAGTTTTCTTTGACAAAAGTAACTATATGGGTGGATGAAGAGAATGCTGTGGATATAGTGTATCTGGAATTGAACAAGGCTTTTGAAAAGGTCCCACATGACCTTCTCAAATTGGAGAAATGCAGCCTAGACAAAATGACCATTAGATAGATAGAGAACTCATTTAATTGCCACAAGCAAAGGTAATTATATAAACAGATCTACATCAGAATGGCATGAGGTTTTGCGTGGAGTTCTACAGAGGTCTGCCCTGGGTCCAGTGTTATTCGACATGTTTACTAATTATTCGTATGACTTGTCCAAAGTTATATAGCCTGGAAAAGCAGAGAATTGATCCCTGGTCTCCCAAGTTCAACCAGAGTGCCACGATTATATTATTTCTCCTTTGCAGCCCCACCCACAAGAGAAGTTTTAGATTAGGAAATTTTTGCAAGTCTGCATGGTTTGCTCCCTTTCTCAAAAGCTTACTAGCTCATTCCTTCATTTTCAAAACTCAGTCTGCATGGTTCTTTTTGTTTGTCTGAATGAGAGCACTATTTGATAGGAAACTTGGAAGCAGCAGTTCTTGGATACTGTCTGCTCCCATCAGGATTCGATTAGATTAAATCTGAATTGGTTCTCTCCATCTGGTAGTCTCTGCCTGGCTGTTCCTTCTGAAAAAAAACCCAGCATCTCAGCACTGCCAAAACCACCATTTTTCTTCAGCTAAGCTAGGCCTTTTATTATTTGGGTGGACCTCTCTTTTCCACATGAGAACTCTGACTTCTCCACTTCTCTATGCCTCCACGGTAAGAAGAGTGCAAAAAGAAGCATATACAAGGAATTACCAGCTCAAGCTTCTGAAAAGAATAATGAGTTACAATGTATTAAATATCCTTCCTTAACTGGCCTTATTTCACTGAGGCTGTATACCAATGAGAACAGAATAGGGCCATCATGCCCATAGTAGATAGACAAGTGGTTTTTAATCTTTTTAGTTTCAAGGCTTTCCTTGTTAGATACAAGACCCCTCTAGGAAAATGCCAGTTCCTAACAAATGGAAAAATAATAGAGCAATTCTTCCAATTCTTCCCTAACCAAGAACTCAGAAAGACCTCAAGAGGTCAAAATGCTTTTGATGCTGTATATTCCTATTTGAAATCTTGGGGTTTATCTTGTGAATCAGGTTATGTGTTTACATTATAAGGCACTCTTAAAAGGGTCTCCCAGCACCCCAGGGTTAAGTACACACAGTCAAAAAGACTGAGGCTGAATTGATTCAATCTTCAAAGGTTAGTCTAAGCTTCATAGATGGGACCAATAAACAAGTGAACAGGCACTTGCTTCTGATTCTGGAAATGCAACCACATGCCTGCAGTGGGCCAGGCCACACGTTGGGGGATGGTAGAGCATGCATGCCTCCCTGCTCAGCTAGAGCAGACAGCTTGGGCCAGAGCTAGCTCACCTGCCCTGTGACGGGTGTGTGTATGTGTGTGTGGGTGCTATGGGGAAAGTACAAAGCATCCTGGTGTGCTGGGGGACTGTGAGTTAACTTGAATCTAGAGGGGAT
>NW_017729030.1:18790344-18794294 GCF_001723915.1 Gavialis gangeticus
CAGTTAAGTCTGATACTGCATCCATCCAGGTTTATCTTAGTTTTCCCATCAAAAGCAAACAAAACAAGAACACCGCAAACAAAACTTTTACAAATGAATCCTCAATGCTGGATTCAGCTCCTTCCTTTGCTATAGACTAGTTTTGGCCATTTTGAAAGTGGTTTATGTGTGCTGAACTTCTCTTATGTTACAGATTTGAATCTGTTTCCAATTACTTATACTGATTTATGTGTAATTTCTGTCCCTAGCCAAGGGGGCTGTGGCTTCCTGGCTGAGCATCACTGAGACAGATGTACTGCTAAATAATTTCTTAACTTCCAGTTAGAACTTAGGGAGTGATGGTCCTTAAAAATGTATGTGACAGAGTAAGAGGTGCTTGATTTAATTACTTCTTCTCTCTGTAAGGTTGCAGTTGAGCCATATTTACACATGAAAATCAACATTTGTCCAGGCAACATAGGTAACTGTTGCTGTTGTTTTCCTGCAATAACTGGCAACTATGGGTGCTGGATTTATATGATGTGTATAACAAACTACTTTTTTTGCACCTTGAAATGTGAGGTTTTACAGGAACAGAAACTGTGCATATATATTAATCTTTTCTATCATCCTGCTCTGCTTTGTAAATTTGGCTCAAAATGTGATTACTTTTGTGAGTTTAACTCAGGCTCTTAGCTATAAATTCTGAATCTGATGAATTTTAATTCCTAAGCTATAGTTCATGATGATGGGATGAAAAGCTCTCCCTGAAATACTGAAATTAACCCATGAAAAACAAGAACATTTCATTTGCCTTTTGAAAATAGTTTCCATCTGAGAAACACAGAATATTTTACAAATAACTCACAACATTAGTCAATTTTATTTTTATCAGTGCATTAAGCTAATAAGGGAAAGTGCAAGTGAGAGCTGACAGGTTAGGATTTAGTTCCATACTGGTGTGCTGATTACTAAACTATGGGATGATATTTACCTCTGTGCAGATGCTGAAGCACCACTTATGTCTCATGACAGGCTATTTTGAAGATTTCTGTAGGACTTAGTGCTGCATTACTCTTTTTCTTACTCTTTCTGCACCATGGTATATTTCTGCCTCTCCTGAGATTTTCATGCAATTACTCATGGTGATTAACTTGGTGCCTGCTAGTGTTTGCTGGATTTGGTTCTTAGGCCACAATGTTACTGTTTTAAAAATGTGTGTTGGATGCCTAGAGATGGAATAGGCCTTGAAAGAGCTCAACCAATCTATTTCATTTTGACAATCCTAATATGAAGCCACTACATTGTTGAATGCAGTTTCTTCTTCCATTCTAAATCCATGCATACCTACACATTTTCTCCACACATTTGCATTCTCAGTGTCTCTGAAATGTGATCATATAATTTCATAAAACTGTTTATAACCCATTTTTCCAGTTCAAATAAATGTGCTAGATGAAACTTATCTTTGGTGTATAATGCCACTGACTTTAATTTGGTTACATGAAGGAAGATTTTATTCACATGTAATTATATATATATAACATAATAAAAGGCACTGAAGATGTACCATGGCAGCTTTCAAACATTTGTAGCCTACATAGGTACTCAAAATTCTTGCAAGCACAGTATGAACCAAGGACTCAGAAAAATGCATTCTAAATAATAGAACTGCTTGCCTATGAAAAATATATTAAAAATAATATGTTAAAAGACCTTTTTATTAAAAAAGCAGAAATGCCTCATATCTGATTTACTCTAAGTATGTTTGTTATAGAAAAGGTTAATGAGGAACCATCACAAATGCCACATCTCATGGAAATATAGAGACAGTGCAAGGAGAAGTGAAAACTCTACTCTTTGCTTCTTCCTGCACTTCCTGTGTTACCGCTTTCACATAGGGTTTGCTCCTCCCACTCTCACTTGATGCGATGGACAGAGAATTCTACACCAGATCCAGAATATATAAAGGATCCTGTAGAAGACAATGACTAACAAAGAAGATTCTGTTTTCTTGTACATAGGCTTTCCAGAGCCTGTACAGCCCTATACCTTCTTCTGTAATAATACTGTAGGAAGGGAACTTTGCAGTGAGAAACAAAGTTTCATAGATTTCATAGACATTAAGGGCTGAAAGGGACCTCATGAGATCATTGAGTCCAGCCCCCCCCGCCATAGGCAAGAAGTCAGCTGGGATCAAGTGACCCCAGCAAGAAATATATCCAGCTCTTTTTTGACAGCACCACCTCTGGCGGGAGTTTGTTCCAGACCCTGGACACTTGCACAGTAAATAACTTTTTTCTTATGTCTAGTCTAAATCAGCCTTCTTGGAGTTTATGGCCATTAGACCTTGTTATCCCTTGGGGAGCTCTGGTGAACAGCTGTTCTCCCAGGTCCTGATGCACCCCTCTTATGTAAGTTATCAGACTGTAATGTATGCGGGAACAAGAGAAGACTGGAAAAGAATGGAGACACAGATAGAGTTATGTGGACTAAGCCAGTCATTTATTTGTGTGTATATATATTATATGCTAATTTAAAGGCCTAAAGTTAACATAAACATCTGGTATTCTGTTAGGTGCATGCACTGCAAATATTACACCTGAGGGCATTTTTATTTCAGTTCTAATACCTGTATCTATAACTGTGATTAAGTGAAGTTCCCCAGTGTGGAAGTATTCAGTGGACAGTAACTTCTTGTTGATTTACTGCTGGTGTGGGAGGGAGGGGGGGCAATTTCACTTAGTGCAGCGTTAGCAGGAGTCCGATAGCAGATGGACTCTCAGCAGGGTACAAGGAAAGGATATGTAAAGGTACCATATGTAAACAGTGGTACAGAGGTCTGTAATACCTTCATCATAGTAATAGTAATAACTTCATTTCCAAGACATGCTCTGATTTCATGGCAGCTACTTACGCAAAAGTTTTAATTGAAAACCATTGAAATCAATGAAAAGACTCAACAGAACATTCCTACTGTACTAAAGGCACATAGTAAGTAATGGTCATATCCCTTTGACTGATTTTGTGTATCATGATGGAGGATGAATTTGCAACAAGATTATTGGTGGGGGCAGCAGTACCACCTATAGTTACGATTTATCTAACATCTAACATCTCTGTTTTCAGCTGTTTATACTTTAGCCAAAATTGTATTATTTGGTAAAAAATTGTCAATAAAAGGTGATTGCCTGAGACTGGTTGTTTTTGAAAGTTCCATAAAACTTGTTCAGTTGTCTTTGAGAATTACTATAGCAAAAATTATGTTATTTTGCCCATCGAAACCAAACAAAACAACATTAACAAAAACAAAAGCTTTACAAATGAATCCTTAAAGCTGGATTCAGACACTTCCTCTGCTATAGACATCCTGGGTGATGCTGGACTAGCTAGTTAAACTCATTTTTTCAAAGGTGGTCACTATTGGTGAGTTCCTCACTCTTTAGATGCCTAACTTGAAATCTTGATTTGCAGAAATGCTGAGCAATCACAGATCTAACTAAAGTCAATGAGAACGATGCTTTGTACATTCATACTGTTATGTAATACTATGTATTCTGACCAATCAGATCTTGGGCATATAAAATTGGATGCTCAAAGTTAGTGAAATTTTTACTTTATGACTCAGATCCTTCCTATGTAAGATCAGGACAATAATTCTGACTGCAAGCTAAGGAAATATAGATTGGATGAATGGACTTAAGGTGAACAGAATAGTAATCAATGGCTCAATATCTACTTGGTAGATGGTATCAAGTGGAGTGCTGCAGGGGTCAGTTTGGGGGCCAGTTTTGTTTAATCACTTTATCAACAATCTGTAATATGGCACAGAGTACACCCTCAGCAAGTTTGTAGACACCAAGCTGGAGGGTAGGGCTAGGATTCAGAGTGACCTAGACAAATTGGAGGATTGGGCCAAAAGAAATCTTGCGAGGTTCAACAAGGACAAGTGGAAAGTCCTGCACTTAGGA
>NW_017729030.1:18799294-18801286 GCF_001723915.1 Gavialis gangeticus
GGAAGAATCCCATGTACAGTTACAGGCTGGAGGCTGATAGGCTGGGCAGCAGCTCTGCAGAAAAGGACCTAGGGGTTACAGTGGACAAGAAGCTGAATATGAGCCAACAGTGTCCTCTAGTTGCCAAAAGGCTAACAGCATACTGGGTTACACAGATAGGAGTGCTGCCAGCACGTTAAGGTAAGTGATTATTCCTTTTTAGTCAGCATGGGTGAGGCTACATCTGGAATACTGTGTTCAGTTTTGCACCCTCCCCACTCCCCCACCCCCCAGAAAGAATGAGGGCAAATTGGAGAGTCCAGCGGAGGGCAACAAAAATGGTGAGGGGGCTGGGGAACATGACTTATGAGGAGGGGCTGGGGGAACTGGGCTTATTTCGTCTAGAGAAGAGAAGACTGAGGGGGGATTTAATAGTGGCCTTCAACTATCTGAGAGGGGGTTTGAAAGAGGATCAAGTTAGACTCTTCTCAGTGGTGGCAGATGACAGAACAAGGAGCAATAGTCTCTAGTTGCAGCAAGGGAAGTTTAGGTTAGGTATTAGGAAGAATTTTCTGATGAGGATGATAGTAAACCACCAGAACAGGTTACCCAGAAAGGTTGTGAAATCTTTATCCTTGGAGGTTTTTAAGACCCAGCTAGATAAAGACTTAGCTGGGGTGATCTAGTTGGGGATGGTCTTGCTTTGAGCCAAAGGTTGGACTAGATGACTTCCTGAAGTCTCTTCCAACCCTAATTTTCTATGATTCTATGATTCTATTATTCTATGATTCTACAACATTGAAAACTATATCATAACGTATATTCAGAAAGTGGATACATTAAGGTTGCTTATACAACCTCAGTTATAGCAGTTCCCAAACAGAAGTATAACAAATAATTTTTGCACCCTGTGTAGACAACAGCCATCAGTCTTCTGCCCCCTCTCAATTGGAACCCAAGCCTGGCACCCTGGACACTCATACCTAGTTATGCTATTGTTCTAATTCAGAGTGGTTCACTTCCAATGGTAATATTCTTTTCCTGTGCTTTCTTGCTTTTTGTTTATAATGAATTATCAGTTGTCAAGGGAAGAGAGTAAAGAAACTGACTCACGTTAGAGCTTCAGAGTAATTATAATGAGGTAAGACTCCCAGAAATTTCTGTACTTCATCCATCACAGTAGCTGGATCACTTCTTAGCTGCTGTCCATCGATAATTAGCAACTGTGT
Source organism: Gavialis gangeticus (assembly GCF_001723915.1). Taxonomy (NCBI): domain Eukaryota; kingdom Metazoa; phylum Chordata; order Crocodylia; family Gavialidae; genus Gavialis; species Gavialis gangeticus. The sequence goes on from NW_017729030.1 coordinate 18,800,503, forward strand.
AAGAATCAATATATTATCAATTTAAGAACAAAATTCAGACCAATAAACTAAACTACATCATTTGCTCTCTATAGCAGAATTAGTGATGGGTGGATTTGAAGTTTCTGATATGTTATCAATAACAGTCAAGCAACTTAACTCTGTTTAGGTTTAATTGTTTGTCATGTAGAATCATGTTGTCCCTATTTAGATTTGCATATAACAACTGAAAGAAACTGCTTTGGCATATAATTTTCTGTCCCAAAACAGTTTAAAAAATAAAATAAAAATGTCACAGATGTTTCAGGATACTGGGAAGCCAGATGAAAGAAAAGATGATAAAAATGTTCAAAAGCATTAAAATACAATTGAACAAAAGGTCACATTGAGGATTGAGAGAGAAGTAAGCACATAAGTATTCTATAATGAAATGGTAAGCACTGTACAGATGTAATAGAATGATAGTTCATTTGATAATTGCACACTGATTGTTTTACGAAGGGACCTTGCACACTTTGTTAGCAGAAACAGGTATGAGGATGTGGGCAGTGGGGTTCCGCAGGGCTCAGTCCTCGGGCCCGCGCTGTTCAAGATCTTCATCAGTGATTTGGACGAGGGGGTAAAAAGCACCCTGTTCAAATTTGCTGATGACACTAAGATGTGGGGGGATGTGGGCACACTAGAAGGAAGCAACAGGCTACAATCTGACCTAGACAGGTTACAAGGGTGGGCAGATGAGAATAGGATGGGTTTCAACACAGACAAGTGCAAGGTGCTGCACCTGGGGAGGAACAACCAGCACCAT
>NW_017729030.1:18806286-18838626 GCF_001723915.1 Gavialis gangeticus
CCACAAGAGAAGGCTGAGGGGGGATCTTGTGGCCTGTTATAAACTAGTCAGGGGGGATCAGCAGGCATTGGGGGAGTCACTGTTCCCCCGAGCACAGCCAGGAGTGACCAGGAATAACGGTCACAAGCTGGCAAAGGGTAGGTTTAAGTTAGACATCAGGAGGCACTATTTCACGGTCAGGGCGGCTAAGGTCTGGAACCAACTTCCAAGAGAGGTGGTGCAGGCTCCTACCCTGGGGGTTTTTAAGAGGAGGTTAGATGAACACCTTGCTGGGGTCATTTGACCCCAGTAGTCTTTCCTGCCATGGCAGGGGGTCGGACTAGATGATCTGCTCACGTCCCTTCCGACCCTAGAAACTATGAAACTATGAAACAAGCTAAGTGGCTTTCCCTGCCACTGGGTGCTTGTACACAAGCAATTAATGCGAAGCAATAAACTTCAGACCACTTTGAGTTGGAATGCACTGCTCCTTGGCACAGCATCTGCATGGGTGCCTGGCACAGTAATAATTTGAGCCAGGATAGAGCAGGCCCATGTTGGCAGCAACCTCAGGGGGGTCAGCTCCAGGCTTTGGGTGGTGGTGTCTGGCAGGGGAGGGGCTGGCTGGGACATGAGAATGCCAAATATGTGGAGCCATGTGGCTAGGTAGTAGGTAGGGGTCTGGCCCCCAGTTGCCTGGGCTGACCAGGCTAAATTTCCCCATGTGGTTACTGTCTACATGAGTATTAGGTCACAGTAAATGACTCAGCCATAAGATAGTACCGTCTCCAACAGTAGTATCTTGTGGCAGAGTTAATTGGTTTACTGTGCCCTAATAGTAGAGCACATGTAGACAGTGACACTTTATTGCGGAGTTAATTAGTCTACTCCACAGTAAAGCACACATGTAGATGTATCCTCTGGCTGTTATATATACATATGAAAGCTATAAGGACAGCGCAAAGTGTTACACTGATACTAGCTGGCTTGGATGGATGTTTTCTATATTTATTGTGAGGTCTGATTATAAATTATTAACATTTTGAGTGCATGGTATTAAGAATGAGAGCACATTGCTGAGTACACATTAGCAAGTGTAATGAGTGCACTTTCTCAGTGTATGTTATTAAGAATAAGTGCACTTTGTATCTTGTAAACTTAATCACTACAACTATGTCACATGAGCAATAGCCAGTTTTACAAGAAATATGTCAAGGTACATTAGACCTGCATGTTTAATAACAGGGTCTGTGCTATTATTATTGTTATTATTTTTCCCTGTGTTAAAATTAACTACTGCAGAAGGGAAAGAGAAACCTTAACACATCTTAGGAAAGGGCCCAGACTTATGAACGAATGGGACAAATTGAGATCCCTTGGTCTACTGGGTCCTAGCATCTCAAGCAAATTATGAAACTCAAGGGCCAATCTGGTCTTCCTCTCCCACAGGTAGACCAAATATTGAAAACAAAACAAAACAATAATTTGCTGTACAGTGTTCTTCCTAACCTGAGTCTCCCAGTTTGCAAACACATCTGACATCTTACAAGAGCTATTTCAGTTGTAGGACAGGAGTAGTTGTGAATCAAGGCCAGTGTGGGATGATATGGAAGGCCCAGTTGTGGACAGAGACAGAACTTATTGGTCTCTTTAGTTTTCTAGAGTAAGCAAGCAAATTCTGCCCTGACTAGTTTCACCATGGTCTCCATAAGTCCTGGCCCAGACTGACAGGTTATTTATAACACTCCATTTGCTTTGCACATCCTTGTTTCCTTGTACAGGCAGAATGATTTGGAAAACATACTAGTAAGAAGTAGCTAGAGGTATGTAGTGAATTAATATGTTCTGAACTTCTGTAGCTAAAAATAGGTAGCTTATCTTACAATGATTTGTCTGTAGATTCATGGGCATATAGAGTTTTCTTGGAAAATTTCTCAATGCAATTATTAAAAATATCAAAGATGGGTTTTAATTTATTTTACAAGATTGTTTTAAAAGTGCTGCATCAGCAAGTTTTAAATTTCTGAGGGAACAGGGGTGTTCAAAATTCTCATTTAAAAAGTGAGGTTCTAAAGGCTTCTCAAGTCCAATGGGTTACTAAAAAGTTTAGAGCTGACAAACCATGGTAATACCTATCTCATCCCAGAAGAAGCCTGGTAGCTTTAACATCAAATCAAGGTTTCCAGTATTCCTAGGCTACCTGATGCACAGCAGGAAGTCAAGTGCCCCTAAAAGTTCTGGCACAAGTCTGGATTTCAATAACTTCCAGGACAGTCAGGATCTAGACAGCATGGCTGGGATATGGGAAATCCTAAAAGCATTTCTACAGGGAACATGGAAGAAGATTCTGCGACAACCCACAAACTGGACAAGACTGCAAAAAGCCAAGCAGTTTACCAAGCCTCCTTGGTTTGTGTCAGAGGGCCTAACATCACCATGTTTCCAGCAAACATTTTGATTTTTGGTAGATTTACATTTTCTAACAAAAAGGAAACTTTGCTTTGGATAATTTCCAAATAGCTCAAATCACAAAATCATATATGGTAACGTCACATGTTGAGATTTCAGGTTGTGGCTTCCAAAACCAAGTGATCTTGGTGAAATCATCAGATAGGAATTACCTGTGAAGTGGCAAAGTGAGTTAGCCATCTTTCTATATGAGTAGCATACCATCCAGGGGTCAAACATCTCTTCTGGAGAGTTCTCAATTCTGAGGGAGCCCAATGGTCTGAGGTAATGACTTCATAAAAATTGAACTTCAGAGCAGTGGGATCCTCATGAAATCGTTGATGCTAATACAATAAAGGTAGATAACATTAACCATAAGTAGAAACATTAAAAGGTAATTGAGTAAAAAGTGAACAAATAATTCTATAGTGGGTTAAACTCCCAAACACTGAACTATTAGGAAATTAATAGCTTTACCATGACTCAACTAATACAGTTCATGTTATACAATGGACAGTCCATTTTCAAATGTTTCTCTTTACTCTCCTTTCCCTAACAGTGGTAGTGGCAATTCTTTGTCTATTCCAAAATATCTCTTTATGTCCTAATGATGCATACATCATCCTGATATATACCATGCTGATGTTTTTGATAGCTGTGATAGCAGCTGTGATGTGGACATGGCATTTGCCAATGTAGGTGCAACCAGTCATTTGCTTTTCACCTTGTGTACCCTTCTGTGAAGGTGCAAGTGACAGGGTAGGAAGGGGTATAAACTGCAGCAGTGAACTTTGTACTTTATATTGTTATTTCCAGACTTTATGTGAGTGTACTTGAACTTCTGTTGCCTGATTTACATCATTATTACTGACTACTTTACTTGTCCACCTTTGTCAAATTTTGCATGTATGATTCCACATAATTTTAACAATGTTAGTGTGTGAGCCAAGCCATCGCTTTCCAGATTTGTCCTTTATGAAAGGATACAGATTACATAATGGACAAGAGATGGTTAGGAAATGAATAAGGAACAATTAACTGACAAGGAAAATTGACTGGTTTTCTTTAGTCTTCAGGACTAGTGTCTTGTAACATGGGATACTTCGCATGTGTCTTGTTTAGATCATAGTAAGCTTTAGGGGTGTGCAAAACAGGCCCTATTCAATTAAGATTCAGCACAAACTGGGGACAGTGATTCGATTAATTGATTAGGATCGCTGTTCCTGAATCTGAATCTGAAGATTCGACATTGATTCAAAGAATCAGCGATTTGGACATAGACACAGTTTTAAAAGTTTGTTCTATGTGCTTTGAGGTAGCAGGCACAGCTCATGAATGCTGAGATGCTAGGGTGCATGGAGCATCCCACAGGAGCATGCCCCCCCCCCATCCTTGGCGGTGAACCTGGAAGTGGACCAGAAGTACTTCCAGTCCATTTCCAGATCTGCCAGGGAGTGTGCTTGGGGCCCCCCCACTCCCTGCAGCTTGGCGATCAGCTGCAAGGGGACCCCAGGTGCCTCCCCAGACCCAGGAGGCACCAGTTGCTGAGCCAGGGGAGAGTTGGGGGGTGGGGGGCAGACACTGCATGCTCCTTGGTGAACTCAGAAGTGGACCAGAAGTGCTTCTGTCCACTTCCGGGTCTGTTCCCAAGCATGCTGGGGAGCCCCCCATGCTTCTGTGGGACGTTCCATCTGCCCCAGCATCACAGCATTCAGGAGCCCCTGCTACATAGAGATATGTAGAAAAAACATTTAAAGCTGTCTCTATGTCTAAATCACCAAATCTTTTTGAATCTCTCTGAATTGATTCGGAGGGTTCTGATTCAATTTGGAGAGATTAAAGGGTCCTCTGATTAAATTTAGATTCAGAGATTTGGCCACTGAATTGGACCAGATCTCCACCAAATCAAATCAGGGACTGAAGCTTCACACAGCCCTAGTAAGAATTACCATGCCATATTAAAAATTAGAACATGTTCTGAGCAGTCTCACAGTAATGCTTACTATGATCTCAGACCAGTGTAGACATGGCAGGAGCTGGCTGTGCCCCTGTCCCTTCTGACACTGACCCCAGCACTAACACCACAGCTTGCAGATATGCCCATGAGGACATGCAACCCACATGCCAGCAGCCTCTGGCCTCCCTGCTGCATGCTGAGTATAGCCCAGGCTGGGAGTGCCTGCCCCTGGCATGCTGGGGTGAGCCACATCACTGCCATTGGTGGCAGGCAGAATGAGGCACAGGAAGCCAAGCCCAGGACAAGGTGCTACTGCTTCCACTGGATCCATGGGGTAAGCTGGGTCTCTGCTGTTGCCAGTCTTGAGCCAGCTCTGGTGATCAGGTGATTGTCAGTTCCAGCCATAGTACCTCATGGGAGTCTTGAACCAGCTCCAGTTTGATGCTGGGCTTGGGACCAACAATTAGCTGATTGTTGGTTGTTCCTAGTCCCTGTACCACACTGGAATTATGAGCTCATATTATCTCTATGGAACAAGATAGCTGAACAAGTTGCTTAGTACAACCCAAAGGCACCATTCCCTGAAAAGTCATAACTTTGCTATGATACGATAGCACCAGCATGTTTTACTAATGGAAAGTGTGCATGCTCATGTTTTAAATGAAGTTAAAATGTCCTAATATGCTAACTGAAGTTAACATGTCCTAATGTGCTACATGGCTCCTAAGCTAGACGCATCTTTTTCTTACTCCTTTGCAACTTTGAATGGTGTGCCATACTTGCATACCAATCAATCTGACACTGTTGTCTAAAGAATAGAGATTTGAAAGTTATGTCAGATATATGGGTAACCTAAAGTGATTAGCCCTTCACAGTAAGAAATTATTCATTCTACCAAAACATTATTGGGTGAAAAAGAATGTTTACCAGATAAACATTGTCAATTGGAATTGAGATTAAAGTAATTATTTGCAACTGGAGGCAACCATTTGGCTGAAAAGTTACATTATATATGATACTGGTATCACAGTGGGTGCTGAATAGAACAGGCTGCAATTCAATATTCATTCAGCTTCTAAATTGTGGCATGTACTTTACAGTAAATTCTACTCCTGCTCAAAGACATAATGGTAAACTCTTTGCAAATTCACAAGAATGGGATGTAAGTTCATTATCACTTATTGCTTTTGAATTCATAGCCCATTTCTCAGTGGCAAGATCCTTACCTGATACCAGGAATATGCCCGATCAGATGGGTCAATGAGAATAGTGATGAATTTGGCCTTAGGGATCAAGGAAGCTGCTCGTTTGGGAGCTTCCTCTGAATGGAAATAGTTGGCACTTTTCTCAAACAAGAAGTCAGTTGTAACATTGGAAGGGCTGGGAAAGAAACCCATATACCTGGGAACAGGGAAAATATTATTTGAATTGAAAACATTAAAAATCTCAAACTTTCATGCACATGTTCTGTACTTAATGGCATGTTGAAACATTACTCTTCAAATGTAATTTAAAACAGAAGAAATTGAAAACAAAATGGGCAAAAGTTTCATTCTAAAATTTTAGCTATGACAGATGTTGCCCTTGTGACAATAATGCTAACAGATAATATCTTTAAGCTGAGTAAAATATTGTTGATAAATAAAAATTTCAGTAAATTTTATGAAAAAATGGAATCTTGGGAAGAATTGAAATTAGTCACAAATTTGGACTGGATTCATTGAATAGTTTTGCCTAATAAAACTGTAGAAAAAACTGAAAATATTAAATATTGTTTCAGTGTTTTAAAATAAAAATATTTTGTTCTGACACTGATTAAATGAAAGTTCTCAATTTTTGTTTAAAAATGGCATTTCTTTAAAAACTGACCTAACTTTAACTTAATAACCCCAAAACATTTACTGTAAATTTTTACTTTATGTCAAATGAAATGTTTTAGGTTAGGTTGACTCCAGTTCTTTGGTTTGGGGTTTTTACTTATCTGAAAAAAAACCCAGTATTTGTTTTTTAATTTTTCACTGAACCGAAAATCCAGAATGTTTTCAGCTTTGATCCTGTGTCTATATCACTAATGATGTTCAGGAGTGATTAGGAGGTCATTAGATATTATAATAATAATCTTTCATTGAAAAAGTGGGACATGTTTTGTAAAAGGGCATTTAAAAATAAAAATGTACATGAATTAGGATGTAAAGCCTCCCAGACCTGAAATAAAGGGATGTATGCATTAAAGACATGAGGGAGAATTGAGACTGCTTCTCTAAGGGCATGTCTCAGTACTATGTGAAGGCAGACTGCAGTGAAACACATGGATTCCAGTCCTCAGGTGCTACACCATGAAAAATGCTCCTTTTCCCCAATGAAGTAGCAAGAGCAGGCAAAAAAGCTTTCTGCAGAAAATTATTTTATGGGCATGATTCAGTCCACACTAAGGTAGCTACATTACATCCATGTCAGGGTGTAACATGCACAAAGGCCATGGTTGCCCTTTCCTGCAGTGCTTCTGAGTGTGGTTTTCAGGTGGCAGAGAGAGCCAAAAAGTTAAAGGACAATAATCATGGTTCAAGGGAGGACAGGAGAAGAAGGTTTAAGCCATCTTTGTAGTTTCCCAGTTCTTAGCTGTTCAAGGGTCTGGAGAGGTCCCTGGCATTAATAAAATGGTCCTGGAGAGGTGCTTTCATTATAGCTTGTGTAGCAATGATGTTCCATAACCTGCACAGTGCTGCTTGAGCAGACTCCGCATGTGCCGTCTGCTTGTCAATCCACCTCCAGAATGCTCCCTTTGCCCAGGTTTGCAAAAGGATCCTTTGAATACAGTCTTCCTTGCTTTCTACAATGGGGAAATTGTGCACTGGCTGGATCTATGGCTTTTAAAGCCCATTTATGCTGCTACTGTACCATTAAGCCAGTGTAAAAGGTCCAGAGCAGGGATCATATTTCCCCCGCACCCATAAAAATTCTATAAAGAAGACCAGAAAAATAACATGACAAGCTTATTTTTATTCTTCTGAATCTCTCTATGCAACTTTGTTTATTTTGAGCTAATCAATAGAACCATTCTAATTTGTAACAGCTGATGAGCTGGCTTTTTATATTGCATAGAGCAAGATGGATTTTTATTTAGAAAATATCTAAAATCAATATAGAAATAGCTTCTGTTTGTTTCTGTGGAGTCACTGTAGGTTAATTATCCTGTATGCTATTTGAATATACCCCTTTGTATTGACCATGGATCAAAATGTATGCTGGGGTTAATAAAATACTAAAAGTAAATTTGCAACCTCTCTTATCTTTGATTATTTTAAAATCTCTGCATGTCCCAGAAATAAACAAGAAGTACACAGAATTAATAAACTTGCTGCTAACAATACGAATCAGTCTAATAAAAGGCATCAGGACTCTTGCTAGATCAATAGCATGACACACATTCCACTATGCAGTATGGAAAAAATACATGCAATGAAGCGTCACTCCTTCCTTGGTTTTCATGACATTTTGAACCTAATAATTGAATAGTCTCTTAAGTTAAATGCAACTGTGGTGATAACCTGTCTTTTCAGTGAGATTTTATATGTTTTGTTGTGCTTCTATATTGTAGAAAATATATTCAGTTTTTATGTTTGGATTTGTTCAATAAAAACAGCTTAACTGGATTAACACTTAAAAGTTATATGTGTTATGATATTCATTCTAAATATCAGTCTTTATTTAAGTTTCAGAACTGCTAGAACTTTTTGGAACATAAAGGTTTACAAAACAATTTTTTAAGTGAAAACAATAAAAAAGTATTAAAATGCACAGGAAAAAAACTCAACCTAAAGTTACTTATTAATGAGTGTCTTTTATTCTGACTAGTCCACATTTGACAGGTTGTGCCAATAATTACATTCTTATGCTAAGTAGGACTTCACAATTAGTCCAGTTAGAGGAACAGGCAGAAGTAAAATCAATATTGTCAAACTGAAACCATACCAGAGAAAGTATTACTTAACATGAGGCAGATCATCACAATTGGACTCCCTCATATGTTAATTTAATTAAATGTTAGGAACATTACATAATATATAAATAAAGTTAAGGGTAATAGTTGATTAAATGTCCCATCATTATGAACTATTTTCTCATTCCATCAGATAGTGCTAAGCCTAACAAATTTATCTGGTAATTATGTATGTGTTAAACATACTTCCATAATTGCTTGAATGTGATTTAGTCTGTGCTAATAACAAACATTTCTTTCTTTGTTATTCTTCTTACCAGTCAATTCCCTTGTGGTAGTTGTTTCCATTAAAGAACTGAACTTCTTCAAACGTTTTTGGACTAGGGAGATTACTGATGATGGAAGGATGCATGAGAAGAAATAAATAAAGTGCTGTTGTTCCTAAAGAAAAAGGACACTTTAGCTTATAAGATGTTGTTAGGTAGGATAAAAAACATTGTAAACATTTTGTTTAAGCAAGTATTTCTGAACAAATACATGACTAATTGTACCAAAAAATGTTCACAATAAAAATACCTATTGCTGAAAGGCAGGTATTAGCATGAGGGATATTCAGTTTAAACACATAATGCATGTAGACCTATTTATTCTACAGTCAGTAATCCATTCACATTTTAAAAAATCCAGATAATGTGCTCATGCATGCATCATGATGTTTCTATTGATTTTTATAGTTTCTATATATGTAAGTGTATATACATGTATGGCTTATGTATATGTGTGTGTGTACACACATGCACATGTACAGCATTAATGATGTGGCCCTAACATTAGTAATGTATTTCATCTTAAAATCTTGTATACTTTATGTAATGTTTCATAAATAATTATTGATGGTTTCCATTTCCATTTCTCTCAGATTCCCTTTGTCATCTATGCTTTATCTTCTGTGGACTGTGTAATGTTACAGGATAAAAACTCTTGTCCAAGAGACAGCATCCATTTCCAGCATAGTAGGTGTATCTTGGATAGCCTCCTTGCAGGAATTATTAATAAACAAAGAGGATGAAAGATGATGTTTGATTTTAAACAAGCATTAGCAGATTGTCTTTAAAAACCTTTGTATTCATGGATTATATGCCATTTAAAACTTGTGCTTTATTAAAGATTTTTTCCCACTGTGTCATCATTAGGATGGCAACTATGGTGACTTTGGTGAGAAATCAATGAAAAATTGCAACAAAAAAAGATAATCTTAAATATACATATTTAAAAGTTAAGTGTGCATATCTATGGTTGTGTCTACACAAGACAATACATCACCATAGCAACACACTATGGTGACATAGCATTGGCAGGCAAAAACTGTGATGTCACAGCTACGTCGCCGTAGTGACATGCTCCTCGCTATAGTGCATCATTACAGCCACGCAGTGGCTAAAAATAACTGTGCGCCATTGGCACCGCACAGTAATGTTGTAACAATGGCACCATAGGGGCACATGTAGATGCACCGTGTGTGTGTGTGTGTGTGTGTGTGTGAGAGAGGGTGCATTATTTATTACTTTGCTTGATTTATATGCTGCCCTTCACATCAAAGGGCTTATATCTATAAATATTTAAAATATATATTCAAGAGGGAATACCTAATGTTTAGGACATTTACCTGGATATCATGAGTCAGTGTCTTAGTGAACACATGTACACACTCATTAATGATCCATAATTATGGCACATTAAGTTTAGTACCTGTAATAATAGGTACTAAACTTAATGTGCTGTAACTGGCACTACTGCGCATTAGTGCAGATGAATGCTTTTTGTGTGATGCTTAATGAGCATTGGCCTAAATCTACTGTGCATCACTGCATTAGCACAATTTTTGCCAGCCACACCAATTTGTGGTAGAATTAGTCCAATGGGCATGAAGCATCTCATGGAGATGCACCCACTGACTCTCTCATGGACTCTCTAAATAATCTTGGGTAATTGTTAACCCTTCTGTGATGGATTAATCTATGGGCATGTGCACATGTTCACAGGACCTGATCTATGATCACATGGCTTACTTTAAGATGCATGATTGTAGATCGGGTCCCCACTTGCACTCACACAGTCAGTGCTGAGAGTTGCATTAGGAATACAATCTAACTAAGTCAGAACTAGTGGATCTGAAAGGGGGATTGGTGGGACTGAAGGGGGCAAGGGTTACATGCAGAAGTGGTGTCTGTCCAGGAATGGGGGGGCCCAAAGAACTAAAAATAGCTCAGTCAGGGTTGGGGGACTGGTGCTAACAAAAGCACAGCCCCATGGCTCAGAGGTTGGAACAAGTGGCTGGGCTTTCCCAGCCCCAGAGATGCACTCTAAACATGTACACATTTTCAGTGAGATTAGAATGGGTTATCCCAATGTACATAGTGCACCTCCTTATGTGAACTAAGTTAGATTGGGCTATTTTTGCCTGATCTACATTTCCCAAACATATGTACGGTCGATCTAAGTGTAATATCTGCATGTACCCTAAGATGCCAGTATACCCTGCTTTCTACCTGAGTTCAGACTAACTCATTTAACCACCTCTTTCTATCTTCTGTAGCAAGTCAATAATGATACTGGCTATCCCAGAGGGACATTGTGAGGATTAATTAATCAATTAATGTTTGCAAAGTGCTTTCAGATCCTGAACTGAAAGGGGCAAGTGATAAGTAATTTTATTATTAATTATAATTAATTCAACAAAGCAAAGATACTGGATAAGAGGTCTTAACAGTAATTTTCCCTTTGGGTCTCATGACAGACTGTTTGTTTATTGTAAACATCTGCATTTACTTTCTTGACTGCACTCTTATTACAAATGTATTGACTTCAGAACCCAGAAACACAATACAAACTTTTGTTAATTGGTATCTGAACTAAGCATATACAAATTGTAATGTACCACTACTACTTAATCTTATTTAATGCTTCTCATCTTTAGCTCTCAATACACTTAACAAAAGAAATCAGTATAGACAGTAGAAAGTATTAAATGCTCTAATTGAAGGCATCATGTCATCAGTGAAATACTTAACTCTCTATTGCCATCATAGATGATTCTACTTCAACATCTGAGAAATTAATCAGCACAAAATCAGCCCTGACATAGGTGCACACTAAGTTTTGTTAATTGTCTCTATTTCATTTCCAGTGTCTAATTGCATTGTTTTCATTGTTGTGGAATGAAATAATTCACATTCACTGTGAATAAAATTTACCTCTATACAGAGTGCCAAAGAAAAGACTGTGATACTTAAAGGTCTCCTTAAAACAGGGCATTAGCCTTTTGACACAGGAGTGAACTTTATCCTGATTTCCTATAACTGCACTGAAATTAGGCCTGAGAACAATAATAGAAACAGTAGAACTCACAAAAAGGAAGTTATGTCAAAATTCTAGGCAGGAAAAAAAATCAAAATAAACCAAAGTTGGAAAAAAAGCTTCCTTTAAAATGTTTAAGAGAAAATAACTTAAAAAAAAAATCTATTTGAACCTCTTGAGCCCTTCCAATTCAGACATGTTGTTGAATCTATTCAGGCCCCTTAAATCTGAACAAGCAACTGAAAACAGGCTATGTTGGGAAACTCCTGGTCCTTCTGATGGAAAAACCATGACAACAATCTGGGCTGTATTCTAAAAGTACCAGATGGTTCTGGAAGAAAGTTCCTATGTTTTGCAAATCAGTTTGCTCCATACCATAAGCAACAGAAGAGTTAATTATAGCTTTCCTTTCCCATTCAGAATATAGCACCTCTGTATAATTGAATCTGCTTCACCATGCTCTGTACTAAATATGTAAGTGTAGCACTGAAAGGTAAGGATACACTTTCTTTAGGATCACATTCTTTATTCAAGTAATTTAAATTCACCATCTTCTCACCAGTTTTCTGGGGTCCTATCACAAGAAATTTTGGTAGATGGTCACAAGTTTTATCTCTTGACCAGATATCCCTGTGTCGCTTATCATCACATGGATTCTGAGGAAGAAAAGAAAGTTATTTTTGTCATATTGGAGAATATTTCAAGTGTCTTGATCTTGCAAAGTTACACAGCAGTTGTGAAATGTGAGTCTCTTTGGAGTCAATAACAACAACCTCCAAATTTCTTCTTAAGAATCCAGGCCTGTAAGATATTGAGCACTCTGGCATTAATTCACTGAGGCACTTAAGTAAGTTTGGCTTGCACTTGAATGACTCACCACACTAGGGCAAAAATACACTATAGCTTGCAAGACTGATCCCTAGAGTGGTCAATAAAGTCAAGCAATTGTTTAAAACTTTATAGGATCAACTACTACATTTCTTTCTCTCTCTCTCTATATATATTCATATGTATTCATAGGGTAATTATCTACTGTGACCTTGCACATAATACAGGACACAGAATTTGACCAAATGGTTCCTATATCATGCTCATAGCTTTCAGCTGAACTACAGTATATCTTTATCTGTTCAACATCATACAGGAGTCCAGCTGCAAGGAAACACCCCCATAACTTTCCCAGAGAGGGTGAGAAGGGAGAGGAGGAGGAAGGACTCCAGTCTGTGGGGAATTTGTAGCAGTAGAAAAGAATAAATGTCCATGGCCTGTAAAATAGGCCATAGTTAGCACTCTTATTGGAGATCTTTTCTCTGGGGCAAAGAAAATGAAATACTTTCTCATCCTTGGAGGAAATTTGCCAAAATCAAGAATTATATCTAGCAGTGCTGTTCACATTGCTTCATCTGGTGTTCTGTCTAAAGTGAAACATGATATTCTCAAGGTCTGTCAGTTGAACACATTTCATAATCATTAGGTGTATCTACACATGCTCCATTTAGTGCCTGTGTTAGCTTTAAACTCATTGCTACTGCACAGTAGCGGCAGTGTTACACTTCATGCCCGCCAATGCTATGTCGCTGTAGCAACAAGCTATATCAACATAGCGTCTCTTATAGACATGCCCACTATAATGCTAGTCAAGCAAAATGCTCCAGCTCCCCCCTGTACTTCCATAAATACTCATCCCTCTGCCCATAGTAAAAAATCCCATACACCTAGAAGTAATGACTGGGCATATGTTCTATTGAATCAAGTTAACAAAATACATCAGGACAAAACCTTTAGCACAAATCAATGTAGTTCTACTTCAATGAATAGAAGCACCACGAAGTTCACTAGTTTTTACATCTTGCCCAAAGAAATTTCTCTTTCATGACACAAAGTTAAAACCGAATTTGCTAAACAGGTTTCCATGGAGTTAAGCTTATGTTATGTATCTGAGATCACACATCAGTACAACATGGTCTGAAAAGGAGAAAATGGTGAATACATAATCATGTTCTGGACACTTCAATATTGGCAGTATGGTCAATGCTGATACATGCCTGAAAAGGTGTGAAAATTTGTGGTTTATGGGTTATAGAGATACGTTTCCTCTTTTCAGAATTTAACAGTTCATGATGAGTGTTTCTCCTGTACAGGCCCGTTGTTGTTTCATTGAAGGTAAATATGGTCTCTGGGATTCCTTATAACAGATATGGTGACATAATGCAAGTGATTCCATATTAATGGATGCAATGAATCTGCATTGTCTGCCTTGTGGTAGATCTCACTATCTGGTGTCTGTATTGATCTTATTGATTATGTATCATAGGTTAATACAATGTGATGCATCAAGAAAATAAAAGAGAGGAGGGAAGGAAATCTTTTTCCTAGACAAATAGCATTCAGCTGCTCTCAATATGACTGGTATTTGGTTGAATAAAGCCAGGTGGCCTGATTTATCTATATTTGTAAATCTATTCTTAGTCAAAAACTGTTGTTTATGTAGACAATTAAGTGAACCTAAAGGCATTTAAAACAAACTGTCTTCTTTTTTAATGTCATAATCATTATTTTCTTAAGAAAAAATTAAATTAGGATTCTCCTGTAATTTAAGAATTATGACTGGGATTACTCTGACCGTGTATTACCTGCCAGAGAGGGTCCTTTTGTTCAGGAAAGAGTTCAAAGTATTTGTGAGCCAGCTGAACTGGAGGTAGAGTCTGTAGTTTTAAGTTAGTCCAACTTTTAACAAAGTTGGCCAGATTCACAAAGGTGTATAACCCTAGGCGGTCATTCCCATAGTTGGACAAATGTGTCATGAAGATGCTGATCTGAAAGGAAAACAAAACTGTTTAGAAGCTTTACAATAGCTGTACATTAGTGGATGTGGCAGTATCTGTTTGGAAGTTCAAGTCTTGTATTTCCCCTAATAACTATTACATAACTAAACTAGATTTGTAAGGAATTACTTTGGCACATTCGATACTTGGATTGCTAACTTGGGAGCATGCCTTTTTGTGAGTTCTACAGCTCCAGCTTTGTCTGCATCTAGACAATTACCTCAAGGAGCTTCCCACTGAAATACACATAATTTACAAAATAGTACTTCTATGTTGGACTGTATATTTCCTTTTTTTTTTACCTCATGAAATATCATGCTTTTCATGTGTACAGAACATGTGCTTTTCACCCAAAATATAGAAAAATTACAATTATGCTAGAAAGACAGTACTAGTGGTCCCTCCACATTCTGGCCAGCTACAACCACCCCCAACAAAGTATCCCCAATGTGAGCAGGAGTATAATATGTACCATATATATTCAAATACAAGATGAGGTTTTTTCCCTAATTGGCATAGGGGAAACAGCCCCTTGTCTTATAATTGCATGAAAGGAAATCTCATTAAAAACACCGTTTATCATTAAACTGCTGCCAAAAGCAGCATGTGCTCAGTAATAGAAACTGACTATGAAGTTGATTAAATGCAACCAACACTAAGCATGACTATAAAACATATGGCCAAAATTGGGCAAACATGCTGATGGGAAGCTACCACAAGGACAGATTAGTACAGCCCATCTGAATTTGATATGTCATAGGGTCCATTAAACGCAGTCCCCTGCACTGCTGACATTTTATCAAGTCATGGTGTACCACTGCACTGATTACATTTTTACTTCCTTTTCATAGCTGAGCTGTGCCTTTCTTTCCCATTTCCAGTGATTCCCTTTTCTGCACCAGCCTAGCAAACATCACAAAATGGGGCCCAAACGTGCCACCCAGGATCCCTCTGTTGCCCCCTCTCTCAGCCTGCAGCATGTGATTAGTGTGGTTCTGCCCTTCATGATGTGAAGCTGTACCACGTTGCCCTGTACTTCAGCTGCATATAATGTTTTGGAGGCTCCCAGGACTTGTAACAAAAACACTCCAGGCATGAGTGGGGGGCTAATTAGTACATGGATCCTTTGTGGGGGCATATCTGGAGTACAGACACATACTGGAGTATACATACATACAGTCACTGTAGCTTGAAATCCTGTTGACTCTGCAGGGGCCCAGCTCATTGAACTATATGACAAATCACAAGCCTTTGGTTTTGGACTAATATCTATGTATCTCAATGACTAGCACCATAGATATTAGTGTATGATACTAGTCTATGAGTTAATGTTTTGAATATGCTCTTCACTTCCACTTGCTCAGGGAGCGCATGGTTTGACAGTAAAAAGAGGGGGAAAGGGTTGCCAAAGGCAAAAGTTGGTGGAAAGCAGAGAGCAAAGAGGCTACTTGATCTCCAAGATTTTATTTTCCCTGCTGTAGCAGTTTAAGGGGGACAAATTCAAGGCAAAATTCCAATAACTAGATTCTATACCTGGAAAATTATAATACATTTATAATTTTTCCATATATAGAATCTAATTATGGGGCGGGGGGGTCATTTTATAATTGGGGGGCATCTTCTATTCAAGTAAATACAGTAAATAAACTTTTTCAAAGATGTGACTGGGTTATAGAACCTTATTCCTTAAAGATGTGGGCCACATTTTAAGGTCTAATCCTGGCCACTCGCATGATCAAGGGGCAGCAGGGCAGGCCCTACAAGGAGAGGCTAAGGGACCTGGACCTGTTCAGCCTCCACAAGAGAAGGCTGAGAGGGGACATAGTGGCCATCTATAAACTTACCAAGGGGGACCAGAGGGGAATGGGTGAGACCCTGTTCCCCTGAGCGCCTTCCGGAGTAACAAGGAATAATGGCCACAAGTTGATTGAGAGTAGGTTCAGGCTATACATCAGGAGGCGCTACTTCACAGTCAGGGCAGCCAGGATGTGGAACCAGCTTCCAAGGGAAGTGGTGCTCGCTCCTACCTTAGGGGTCTTTAAATGAGGCTTGATAACTACCTAACTGGGGTCACATGAACTTAACTTAGTGGGGGTCATATGAGCCCAGTATTCTTTCCTGCCTAGGGCAGGGGGTCAGACTTGATGATCTGCTCATGTCCCCTCCAACATTGCATCTATGAATCTATGGTTTCGTGAAACTTGTAGAAGACTGAGGAAATGGACCTATTATCAGGTTTTCATGGAGATAAAACTTGAGCAGAGAATTTTTTCCCTGTCCTATCTTCCTCTATCTGTTGCTTTTCTCCTGGGTCCAAACAGGCAAAATTCAGTCCAATGTTTTTTGATAGCCCAGTATGACCTCCACTGGTTATGAATTTGATGATATATCCCAATCATTCACTGTGTTTTGGACTTAAAAGATGGGTGCACTTTACAGAGAATATTTGAAAACATTCCTAAAATGTTATCTAACCCAATTTCAGGTTTGTTTACTTAAAGATAGAAAGTCAGCTAGATAATTTATTTTTGGCATCCAGAACTTTCAAGCTTTTATGAATGATGGTATCTCAAATAAGATATCACAAATAGATTGAATTTCTTCTTCAAAGCAATATGCTTTCTGTCTTTTTATTTATCAACCTTATTTTGTTTCTCTTTAACATGCTCACTGCTTTGCAGACCACAACATAGCATTCTAAGGGATAAAAAGAGGAATTTGTATGAACAGTGAGATGAATAAATTTGTATAAAGATATGAAGACAGTAAATTAAAATTGAGGACTGCAAGGGCATTAATTTATAACTTAAATATTCACTGTTTAGCTTTATAGGATGCTATCAAGTAAGGTTTTACTACTTGCCTACTTTATTCAGGGGACTAGCCTTAAATAGAATGTACACTGACAATGGCAGTTAATTACAAAATTTTCAAGAAAAGTATCACAGTGGTAAATGATCATCATACATTTCCCTTTGTTTTCAGCTGAATTGCTGGAAGGTTACCATGAAAGAACATGCATCTGATCATAATAAGCACAAAATAACTAATCTCACCAACTGCAATTAAGAAATAAGACATGTCATGAAGTGCATTTCTCAGTAATTATACCAGGATTCAGATAGTGTTATTATGAGGTAGGAGGTGGCAGGCAAAATTACTTTTAAATATCCAGGAAATGCAGTGATCTTCAGGGCACATTGACATGGAGATTTGCATTTTACCCACCCATCTTAATGTTATCTCAGGAAGAAAAAGAAAATCCTGTCACACTTGTCCAATTATAGGGGTGGATAAGGCATCCACAGCCAATGAAATTTTCACCTTAACCACAGTCCTGTGCACCAATCATAGCAGTGATTTAAGCCTCCAAATGCATCTATCTTTCACATCAAAGAAAATTAGTTCAGTGCTCCTAAATGGGAAACACACATCCCAGTATAAAATCCCAAACCAGAAGCAGCTAGATACCTGAAGGACAAATACTCTTCTATCAAAGTGCCACTTATATGGTAAAATATATTACAGGAAACTAAGAGATTTGGCATCACACATAGCTATTTGAATGAAGATGAAATGAGAATAAATGATGAGGTGACATGGGGATTCAGCAGATTAAAGATTAAACACCCCAGGATGCTTAATGATGCTGTATTTTTTTTATCCATAGGGAAAATATATATCTTCTTCTATATATATAGCATGGGTGTACTCTGACATCACTGGGTGCAGCTACATGTGCAATTAATATGAAACAAAAAACTCTGGAGCCACTTGAACCAGAGGAAACTGGTCCTGGGTGCAGTGTCTACACATGTGCCTAGGATAGCAGCTATTTGAGCTGGAGTGGAGCATCCCTGGGCTGGGAAGGAGTATTCAGGGGGGTCAGACTTGGGCTCTGGGGAGCAGTGTTGGGTAGTGGTGAGGCTGCCTGGGGCATGAGGGTGCTAAAGTGTGGAGCCGTGTGGTGAGACAGCAGGCAGCCCCCACACTTTAGCACCCTCATGCTGCAGCTAGCCCATCACCATCTACATGTGCATTTTAGCACTTAGTTACTCTGCCGTAAGATAGTACAGTGGAGTTATTTAATTTACTGCTCCCTAACTCCAGTGCATGTGTAGACAATGATGCTTTACTGCAGAGCTAATTAGTCTACTCTGCAGTATCTCTGTAGGTGCACCCACTATGAGGTAAAGTCATGCTCAGCATGGCAGCCCTTAACTTTTAGGGACCCTTGTGCTAGGTGGAGCATACAGTCCCCAGCAAGACATACAGACTGTCTAGGGAAAGTTAGGTACCTAAAGAAAGGGATTAATAAAAACAGGCTGAGCCATCTAAACCAGCTACTAGGGAACACCAAGGAGGAGGGCTGTGCCTTTGCCCTACCCTTTATGAGGACTTTGATGCCTAACTCTGCACTGGAGGGAAGCACTTACATCTGCTTAGTATTCATAGGCACAAACCCTATTCTTCAGTTAGGCATGTAAGCAAGGTCAGTTCCTACTCAGAGGAAGAAGAGGAATAGGAACTGAAACTTGACTCTTCTATAGCCCAGCTATTTGACCTAATGACTGAGCATTTCTCACACCCAGGACTAGCATTAGACTGGTAGAGAGTTATACACAGGGTAAGTGCTTCTCTCCTTTTTCTCCACCTGAATGCCAAGCAACCTGCATAACTTAACCTCATATAGTCCCATGGTTTGGGACTATAGGCAATTGCCTTGACTACTTGCCCAAAAATGGTTCTGATATGGCCCCAATAAATATTTACTTATTTAAGCAAAGGGAGTAGCTCCAACAAGATGACTGAGCATGATGCATGCCAGAGGGCTGTGTTTCTCAAATATTATGGCATTATTCTGAGAAATGGGAGACCCTAAGTAATATCCTGCAGAGGGAGAATTTGAACTCCACACATCTAGGGTATCTAGTGGCTAAAAGGGGGAAATGCTTTTTTTTTGCCTATTACTGGTATAACATTAGGTGTGATCTATGCACATATGTACTGGGTCAAGCTCTGCAAGTGAGAAAGGCAGGAAAACATTTTTTTAGTGAATCTTGACAGGATTTAGTTGTGAAATAGGCCCTGAGCAACCAGGGACTATCACAAGGGATGACAAGATCGAATGGTCACAAACTCCACCGTGACTGGTTCAGGCTGGACATAAGAAAGCACTTCACTGTCCAGGCTCCCAAGGTTTGGAACAGACTGCCACCTGAGACGGTTCAAGCACCCACTTTGAATGCCTTCAAAACACATTTGGATGCTTATCTTGCTGGGATCCTATGATCCCTGCTGACTTCCTGCCCTTGAGGCAGGGGGCTGGGCTCAATGATCCTTCAGGGGCCCTTCCAGCCCGAATGTCTATGAAATCTATGAAATCTATGAAACAACTCACCCAATTCTGAGCAAACCCAGCAGCTGGCATTTAGGCACTGACAGTACTTTATTCGGAGACACTTAGGCTATAAGAGAATTTAGAAATCACCAGGTACATGTTTGGTTCTGGAGGATTAAAAGCATGGATTTAGAGGCCTACGTGTATGTAGAAGTGTTACATTTAGATCACCCTAACCAAAGCTAAGGCGATGTAAATTGTTGGGTGGGCAAGTGTTCACAGGGTTTAGGTCACCCTAAAAATGATGACCTCAATGTAAAGTTAGTTCTGGTCAGGGGTGAACTAACTATCTGTTGGCAAGGGGTTAACCCAATCTAGCAAAAGTTACCCCAGCCTAGGGAACACCTGCATGCATTTACAGCATATCCCCAGGGGTGGGAGAGTCCAGCCACGTTCCACAGCCCCTCCGGCCATGCTATTTTTACTCCCCTGCCAGCCCACCCGACCTCAGATGAGGCAGACCCCCTTGGACCTGCCAACCCCCTGGACTCACCAACTACTCCTGAACCCACTCGCCCCTTCTGCAGACCTGCCAGTCCATGCACCCCTAACTGCCTTGCCTCTGGCTGCCTGCACCTCCTTCCAGCAAGCAGCAAATGCTTGCATGCTCTGATCCCAACTCATGTTTAGCTGGCTTAAACTAAAACTTGTTCACACCCTAAGCGTCCCTTATGAATCTAGCTCCACATCATTAGTAACCAACTATACAATTCATCCTGATCCAGGAAAAATAAAATCAGTGGGACCATTTACAATATTTTCAAGTTAAGCACACGCATGAGTGCATAGCTGCAGCAAGGCCAAAGTGCTCAAGTTTCAAGCCCTCAGGGAGCAGTGATACTGCTGACCAAAAAGGCTGCATGCCTCTTACTCTGCCTTTTACAGTAACTGTAGGATAGAAGCAGTGAGCTTTCCATTTTCACCCCTGTAGCCCAGCCAATGTGCCATTCCTTTCAGAGCAGGCCCACAATGTTTAAAAACATGTCCATTAGTTTGTTACATTATTTATAAGGCTTTTAGTACTTCTATAAGGCGAAGATGAATGGAACTTAGGTGAAAGTGTCCCTCATGGCCCATCTGTAATGAGTTTGCAATGTACCCACTTTATTCCACAAAAAGTAATTTATTCTTCATTTTTATTCTGTTCTGAGTCTTCTCTGAGCAGAGACTGGCAACAGTACAGCATTAAAAAAAAATACCCAAAGTTGGACTACGCTTAAATT
This sequence comes from Gavialis gangeticus, assembly GCF_001723915.1. Taxonomy (NCBI): domain Eukaryota; kingdom Metazoa; phylum Chordata; order Crocodylia; family Gavialidae; genus Gavialis; species Gavialis gangeticus. The sequence goes on from NW_017729030.1 coordinate 18,827,417, forward strand.
ACCAAATGCAGTGCTTATGCACTTTGCATTTTAGAACTATTTGACACAATTGGGGTATACATTAAAAGATCCAAAGCTGTTCATTGGCACACACTCCTGAATTTCTTAGCTATTAATGAAATGGTTAATCTGTTTTATTTGTATATTCAGTTTAGAAGAGGTTGTTTTTCTTCTGTGAAAAAAGCCCAGCCCATGAACATGTTACAAGTATTTCCTATAAACTAATTAAAAATGATGAAAATGAAAGCGTTTATAGGAAACATTAATAGAGATGATTATCTTATCCATGAAGCGCCTCTTGTTTCTGATGAGTGTCAGAGTCTGACAGTGATATTTAATAGTCTTTTAGCAAATAAAATATATGCCAGTAAACCCCATCTCTTTCGTTCTCTTCTCCCACTTTGAATCTTACAGATTTTTTCTGCAAAAATGTACAAGCATCAGACCCTTCAGAAGTTTAGCTTATTTTAATTTAACGATTTAATTAGGGCTGTACCCAAATCCAAACCTCAAACCTGAATACATGTGAACTCTGAGAAAGTTTAGATCCAAATTCCAGGCCCATTTCTCTATTTAACCTGCCCTTGTGTTGTCCTCTTGTTAGAAGTGAAAGCAAAGATTAGTCTATAAAATCACAGTTTACTGTTTAATGCCTCTTTCCAGAGCAAAGGAGAATGACAACAAACCTCCATGTACGGTGTGCATTGTCATGAAAATGGATTTTACCTTCAGTGCTTCTATATGTAGGAGAAAATAATGTTTCAGAAAAATCGCTGAGTTGGCACAAAGCCATTAAAGGCATCTGGGGATGAGAGTGGTAGTGCATGATATTTTTGCACTGCACTATGGTACTGCATGTGGTCATCAAGAAAGAACTCCTGTGAAATACACAATATTCCTGCCTAATGGAGACCATGATGAGTTAGAACTGATGAAGGCAATATATGTTTCCTCCTCTGTTTAAATTAGTAAGTACTGCCAGTCAGTAGTTTAGGCTATAACCTTGTTGTTATATTTTCCATAACAAAGCATGTTATGAAACACAGAATAATAATACACAATGGTGAGCTTTATGGTGGTTTAAGGATAGCAATTTTTTAGAAGAATCACAAGATGGTACTTTGTGTAGTGATCTAACACAAATGCTGCAAGGAAAGAATCACTACATATCTCAAATTCCTAAGACTGGCAAGGGTTCACGGTTAGAGTTGAACTAACCTTACATTTAATCTTACATGAACAATATGTACTAAATTAATATAATATACAGAAAGCTACTGAATAAAACCCCATTGTTACTGCAATAAACTGATTAAAACCAATTGTGCACTACCTTACGGTAGAGCTGGTGTTAGGCTTATTTTGTTCACTGTGATGTAAGTGCCCAGAATGCATACATTTTGCATGAGAGCACAGTTCAAGTGGTCCCCGAATTTGTACTGACATACTATATTAAACTCAACATCCAAGAATAAACAATTCAGGAGGACAGTTAATTAAGTAGGCAAGGCAAAATGAGGATTAAGTACTGAATTAAATGGAGTTTCAGAATTGTTTCCTCTTAACTTTCTGATTTCTTCTTCTCATACTGCACCTCCATGCTCTGCACTTCAATCTCTCCCTTCGCATTTCAGACTCGTGCCATTTTTTTAAAATTTAGTCTCTCTGTCTACCAAAGCCAGTCTTAATTCTTTCTCCTTTTCCATTTTATGTTAAGTAATAAGGACAATAAGGTGTGCTATACTGTTGTTCACCAGTAGATCCCAATGGGCTTTACAAAGGAAGTGACATTCTCTAGATGTTACAGACTAGGAAACTAAGGTATAGCGAGATGAAGCAATTTACCTCGGCCACTCAGCAGGCCAATAACAGAACTGGACGATGAACCCATATGTCTTGGGTTCTTGTCCAATGTTCTATCCCAGTGGTCAGCAACCCTGGCAGACTACAGGCTGGAATGATTTAGCTTGGGTAGAGGCAGGCAGCCAGGTAGGCACTATGGGGCTGCAGTCACCACTTCTTGTCACAGCACGGGTGGGGAAGTAGGGGGAATGCCTGCTGCACTGCTTCTCCTCACTGTGGCACAGGAGAAGCCTGTCATTGAATACCAACAAGGTCCTCTAGTACCAAATGCTGCTAAAGCCCTGCATCTATGGCCTACATCCAATGGCTCTGCAGCCCATAGATTATAGGAACAGAGCACCATATATGCTCATCCAGAAGGAGAGGAGCAAGACTCTCAATACCAACAGAATCTTTTTCCAAAGGACTAAAAGATCTCAACACAAGTAGCTGGCTTTTTTTCTTCAATAGGACTACCCTCTGTCAAGTGAGAGACAAGTTGTCCTACCCACCCTCTATCATGGATAACAGAAAAGGAGCTTAAGGGCATTGACAAACATTTTAATACTGGTATACATCCAATTTTCATATTGTAATCCTCCTTTTTATTTGCCAGAGATGTTGGTATGTCTGTAGTTCCTACTGAGTAGACATCCAACCTCCAGAACCAATACTACAACTAGTGCTGACTTGACATGTTGATTAGCAAACAGTTCCAACAAAAAGGCCCAGGCTTAAATTGATCCACTCAACTATAATCAAGCACTTCTACTACAGCTATCTACATGTCCCTTAACCATGGCTCCAAAATAGCAGAAGAAATTATATGGCTTGTGCTGGGAAGTTTTTCTGCAAGTGATGATAAATATTTTCCATGACTGTCAATTCAGCTCCTTTTATGAAAACTTAATGTATTTTAAATACAAGTTATGCTAGGGAAAAAGGTGAGTTGCAGTTCAAGGGCTAAGGTAGTTTTCATTGTACTGTTGCAACTGAGATATCCCTACTGATGTTCCATAATCCATGTTAATGGTTCCAATTAAGACACAACAGTCAAATTTCTTATCGCCTCTTTTCTAAAACAAACAAAATAATGCTACTGAAGTCCTCAGACCACTTGTGCATGTAATGTGTTATTCTGGTTGGCAAATTACATTTTTCCTGGAAGTGGGGGAAGGGAAGGGGAAGAGTAGTTATTGTATATTTCTTTTATCTAACAAAATCCAACAGAAGCTACATCCTGCATGTGGTTATTTACCAGCTTCCCAGATTCTTGGTCATAATATTTGGATAGTGAATTATTCACAAACCAGAAATGTTTTGACTTGAGACAGATGAGTATGTAAACACTAATCTTCCTGAATAAAGAAGCTGGGCAGTGACTTCATGAAGGCAGCACAACGAGGGCAGCTGTTCTAACAGAGAACAGAAGGCTCTTGCTGTATTTCAAAGAGCAATCGCTTGACGACCCATTTTTCTTTTCTTTCAGTACAGGCCTGATTAATTAAAAATGCAACACATACTAAGCACAGTGTAATTAATTTTGGTGCAAACTTCTGGGGTGCACCATTTGTCAGTGCATTTAGGGTGCTTCAACCATGTCCTGAAATAGCACTGATTTTGAAGGAAAAGTCTCAGTATAAAATACGCCAAAAGTGACTTCCAACTGATATGAACTTAATACATGACTTATTGGCAGCACCAAATGAAGCCTCCTTTTTGATTTATTTAGAACAACTGCTGCTTATAGATTTTAAAGGCTCAGACCCCAACCTGCTCCAGGTTCTTTATGCTGTCAAGACAGCAAAAAGCAACCAGAAACCTACTCTTCGGCTAAGTACAGACATTCAAAAAGCCTGAGGTGAAATTAATCTAAGTTATATGGTTTTCTGTAAGCAGTATCATTCAGATCAGTTGAAAACAAGACACACGTTCATCCTCTAGTGCGAGGGGGTGGAGGGAGCAGGGGCAAATCTTAGACTGGGTGTCTCCATTTTTAATCTAGTGTATATGTACTGAACTTCTCTTCTGTTATAGATATAGACCAACTTCCAATCACTTATATTGGTAAATGTGTAATGTATGTACCTGGCCTTGAGGTCAACCTCTTGTGGCATAATCCTCAGATGACATAAAGTTTGTGTAGCCAGTGGTAGGGGATTCTAAACTTTCCCGGTGGTTTTAGATGAAGATGGGGAGAGTAAGAGACAAGTAGGGGACAAAACACATGGCGTTACTTAAGACTCCCATCTACAATGTCTCATCCATAGTAGTAGAATACATGATTATCAGGACTAAGACTTATTATGTAGGCTTGTACAGTGGCTAATACAAAATGCTCTGATGTCTGACTAATCACAAGAAGCAATAGGTGGTAGGTGTGGTTATGTGACTGACAATTTCTGGCCACCTGTTCTGTTCAGTTTTTAGAAGCAGCAGCACTGAGATGAATAGTTCATAACTCAGTGGGTGCATCTACATGTGGCGATATAAGGTGCATTAGCTATTTTTAAGGCACATTAAAGGTGTAGGTCTACCCATGCACACCTTTAATACATCTTAAAATGATGATTTTAGACTATTCATGCAAAAATTTGATACCTGCAAAAGGTATCAAATTTAGGCACAAATAGCTAAAGTGCCTTAACACACATGTAGATGCACTAAAGAACATTACTCTGTGTATGTCGACTGCCTTGGGACTAACTTTAGTCCCAAGTCAGTCTGCACACCATGTTAGTGTGCCGCAGCACATACATGTGTAGATGTGTGCCTAAACTGCCTTAATGTTCATTAGGCAACTGTGCATTAAGTTTAGGTGTATGTAAAAACATGTGTAGACACACTGAGAGTTATTACTTTAAGCCTCTCATGCAGTAAGGAAGACATCACTCCATCAATTTTATACTTGCTTCATGTTTTCTTTCTTCTCAGGTCTAAAAATACCTAATCATATGTAATAAAAATAGATTTTTATTATTATTAGGTTGGTTCACATTGTGTTTCTAGTGGTGCCTTTCCAGAGTTGTAGTGGCTGAATCATATATGTTGCTTTCTAGTGTACCAGTTTAAAGAACATCAAGGACAGTACAACAAGGACAAGTGCAGCATGATGGACCTAGGGCACAAAAATATCCAGCATGCCTACTGGCTGAGAAGTGACCCTCTCTGCAGCACAGAAGTGGAAAGAGATCTCAGTCATAGTGGACTCCAAGATGAACATGAGTTGTCAGTGTGATGAAAATCATCAGCAAATCTAACCACACTTTATTATGCATAAGCAGATGCATGACAAATAGAACCAAGGAGGTGATACTTCTCCTCTATGTGGCATTGGTCAGTCCACAGTTGGAATACTGTGTCCAGTTTTGGATGTCGTACTTCAAGCACGATATTGATAGACTCAAGAGGGTCCAGAGGAGGGCCACTCATATGGTTAGGGGCTTATGGGACAAGCTCTCCAAGGAGAGACTGAGGGACCTGGACCTCTTCAGCCTCTGCAAGTGAAGGCTGAGAGGTGATCTTGTGGCCACCTACAAATTCATTAGGGGGGCACAGCAAGGGATTGGGTAGGCTCTGTTTACTAGGGAGCCTCTTGGGGTAACAAGAAACAATGGTCACAAACTGACAGAGAGCAGACTTAGGCTAGGTATGAGGAAAAACTTCTTCATGGTAAGGGTGGCCAAAATTTAGAATGGGTTTCCAAGGGAGGTGGTGCTCTCCCCTACTTTTGAGGTCTTTAAGAGAAGGCTGGATAGGCATCTGGCTGGGGTCACCCCAACACTCTTTCCTGCCTAGGGAGGGGGTCGGACTCAATGATCTGTTGATCATTGAGTCCGACCCCCTTCTGACCCTGGCATCTATGAAACTATGAATCTATAAACATTATAATTAAAACTAAAATTGTAATTTCTATAAATATAGTGAAACTTGTTGATTACTATGTCAAAAACTAAATAAATGGATGCTTCTGTTAAAAAAACGTTAGATTTAGCTAAAATTTAGATATGCTTCATTTTTCTAAAATTTAGGAATATATTAGTTAGGAGGAATTACAAATAACAATTAAAAGGCTCATCTTAATATAATTGTAAGTGGGAAACATATTAACAGGGTCTGCTTCTAAACCAGCAGACATTCTATTTTGTACTGAGAGAGGTAGTGCTACAAATTTGGACCAAATACACTTTATTATTATTCATGCATAAAAAAGAGAGCTTATTCTTGCTTTAAGGTTGCTTACAAACATTAAAAAAACACAACCATGCTTTACCAGAAGAAGCATTGTGTTAGTTGGACCTGGCTCTGCAGCATCTGTACAGTTCAGGTGCTTCAGTAGGGTTTTTTGGCACTTTTATCTAATAGTTATAAATGCATGTGGCATTTATCAGTGACATTATCAGCTACACTGCCCAAGAAACCCTGATTTGCAATAATATCAGTTTTCCTTTTATTAATGCTGATCTGATATGGACTGATATACTGGTGTACCTCTACTAAATACCTTTAATGATCTGGCCCTTTGGAACCTAAGATAAATTGAAAAACAACTTTTTAAAAATGAGACAAGGTAATTTTAAGATTCTGCTTTTGGGTATATTTATATAATTATTTTGTATAACAGGTACAGAGCTATTGTACTTCAAAGCATTTATGTATATAAAGAGCTCTTCTGGATGGAACCTCAAGATAATAGGCCAGATCTTCTGCAGAGGTATATCACCATAGCTCTGTTGAACTCAGCATAGCCACTCTGGTTTATATGCTGGTGTAGTGATTGATCGACTAAGGTTGTTTTTAGTGTTTTTTCCAGTAGTTGTTAGCTGTTAAAATTACTATTGTTTAGCTCAACCTGTAAAAATGAAAGAAGTACCAGATTTTCTGGTTATTCATTCAATTGAGTGTCTGTTTGCATCCTGGAATAAATTCTCTCAATAATGACTGGAATCTGACTTTTAACACTCCAGTATTAAAATGATGACTCAACCAATACTGCCAGCACAGAAGGACAATCTGAACCAGCCTAATTATCTTAAACATTGCAATCAGATATTGCCTCATATCTTTATTATTTATTTATGTTGGTATTTAAAAATGTGCCTATCCATCGATTTAGCACTTGCACACTAAAAAAATCAATTACATAACTTATGTATAAATAATGTGCTCCACCTTCTCCCATCAACTGTTCAATAATTAAACAGAAAGAATATTACCCTTAACATCCTTACTGCTGCTCAATCCAACCTGCCTCAGAAAACCAGGAGCAGAAATAGACCTTGCAGGGTTTTTTAGTGAATGTTTTTGCTGTCAGAGAGTTAGCCACATTCTTTTTTCCCGTCTTTACTTAGCATTTCTTTTCTCCCATGTGCCTACACCTCTTAAAAAAAATTTAGCACAAGGAAACAAAAAATTAAGGCAAGTAAAAGATTTGGGGATACATTTCTATCCTATACAAAATGTAGTTGTTTTGTAAGATTCATGGAAGAGCATTAATATTATAGGGAAATTAGAAAATCCATTATAAATGACATTTAGTAGCATATTTATTGTCCTCATGCCACTCTCTCCTAAATAGATGTTCCAGGGCAAAATGAATTTTACTAATCTGTCTTTTTTCATTGTGGTAAAAAACTGGTATATGATTGTACCAGGACTTGGATTGAGATACCAGCATACTGTATTTTCATGTGTGTATATAGTGTAACGTTGTTCAGAAATGCAAAACAGTCCAGGGACCATTTACTAATATCATACCTTGAGGGGCTGACCAGGCAAATACCTTGTTCAATTTCAGTTTTTTAGGGTGTTCGGTATCCTGACAGAGGACTGTTACAGATTGCAGCCTTCCCGGTTTGCATCTCTTGAGCTACAATCCCAGTCACTGATAGGGAATCCCAGAACCTTTGGACTCCTTAACTGCACAAACAGCTACATTAACAGCAAAAGCAATCCAAAACTGAAATTTTGTGTTGGCAAAGCACTAATTTTAATAATGACAAATTGTTTCTCTAGAATTCAGCACTATTCATATTCATGATCCTTCTACTACGGAAGCAAAGTAATTTATATGCCTGAAAACAGTTCCTTTACTTTTACTCTATTCCCCTTCTGCACATCTTTTTTTATTTTAGCATCCTTGACAGCATAATCAAATATTTTTTTTAAACAAGTTTTCTCTAAAGGAAGAGCCACAAAGGCAATATCTGGCAGCAAATGTTCTTGCCCTTTGATTGAAGGAGAAAAAAAGGAGGCTGATTGTATTTTATTCCCTTTGCCCATATTCATTATAGTGGTCATGTTCCACCCTCAGTGCTCCTGCTGATACCACTGGAAATGCTCTTGTCTCAAAAGTAGTATATGGCCTTATAAAAGCAGTACAGGCACTGTAGTATATTTGTGTTAATTTAAGATCCTCAATGCAACAGAGAAACTGCTTTCTGATTACCTGTAAAAGCCTTCCATTTTTTCTCTGTTTGGTTAGTCTGATTAAATGAATTCTTATTATAACCATAAAACTTCTGTGCCCTGTTTCCTTTCCTGTGAGACTGAAGACACTGGTTTAATACTTATCCAATCCTCATTTAAACAAGTTATAAATCATCGTTAAGCATAGTATTTATCTCCTGTGGCTACTTCTTAATAGTCCAACAGTTTTTCTGGTTTTATACATAGAGTATGCCATTGACAGCTATGAATAATGGTGCGAAATGACAGGAATTCCTCTTTACTAATCATAATTTTTTTTCTAGTAATTATCTGTAATGTTATGTTTTTTCTTTTTTTGTTCTGCATATAAGCTGTCTTAGGAAAAATGACTTGTGCCTTTTGTGTCATTAGCAATCTTATGGTGGCGCTGTGTTAAGTTGGCATAAGTAACTAGACTTTGTCTAAGCTACTTAATATTTTAATAGATATATAGGCACACTTTTCAACAGTACTTGACAATGCATCGACCAGGGGTCAAATCAAAAGACTGCTGAATTCTGTCCAAGTGTTTCCTCACTGAACTGTTTAAAGGCTTTTCAGAAGTCTAGAAGCAATTCAAACCTCCATTAATATAAGGCTGGCTAGTCACAACATTTTGCCTGGGACTTTCGTTTTGGGGGGAACGTATGATGTATTAATTTGCTTTGCTGTCAATAGTATTTTCCCACTGAGTGTTTGCACAAGATGGTGAACAAAAAAAGTATTCTTATCCCTGAATAGAATATAAGCAAATGGACTCCGACTTGAGGCAGCAGGATAAGCAGGAGTTTATCAAATGAGTAAGGGTTTGTTGTCAAATGTCTTTCTCACTGGAAATAAAATTATGGCCTATTATTTATACATATATTCACACGTGTTCAAGGCAAAACAGATTCATTACTGTCTAGTGCAAAGAGGCTCAAGCCCTTGCCTGTGAGCAAGTCCCTGCCCCCTGAGCAATGTCATCTGGCCTGAGTTGCTCCCCCTGGGTGTTAAAATCTGGTGGCAGGAGAATGCTGGCAGCATTAATTGCTGCTCCCTGGCTGCAAAATTTAAGGATCCATGGGGAGTCCTGTGGGCTGGATAGCGTGGCCTTGACCACTGTCAGGAGTGCAAGCTAGTGCAAGACCTGATTCTGGTGTGTAGCACTTGGCGGGACCCCATGTGCGGGGCTCTGTGGGGGTGCCATTAGGTGATGGGGTCCAATTCTGGCATGTACAGCTGGTGTGGGGCCTGATCCGGTTACGTGGAACTGGATAGGGGTAGTGTGGGGCTCGATGCAGGCATACAGGGGCCAGCCAAGGCCATGTGAGGCCTGATTCTGGTGCACAGAGCCCATTCTGGCCCGTGGACAGCCTCACACCACTCATTTGGGTGGTGGGGCCAACGTGTTAAAGAACACTGGTCTAGTATAGAGCAAAGATGAAGCTGTATGCTTTCTACCAACAACTGAAATTTAGTAGAACAAGTATACTTCCAAAACAATTTTAGATCTCACCTTGAGGTGACTTATGTTGTTGCTGATTCCTCTTTCTTTGTTTATAACATCCTAATTGGGTCTTTATATTCGGGGTGGAACCTTTGACCTGTTCTAGACAGTGAAAAATATTTCACTATTTTTTTATCATTGCCTTTGTCTGCTCCTTAGCTTACAAATCAAATGAAAATTTTGAATCAAGTAAGTCTGGAAGCTCTGGTATATACAAGCTGTTAAATTTTGGGATCAAAATGCTTTGCTGTTTCTTCAACAATGTTTGTTCCAAGTTGATGCTTAATTCCTCTATCTTTTCTTGAAATTTTTATCTGAACACATCCATTGGCTTCATTATCAACTTATTCTCTTATCATATTCTCTTCACTTTTGGACAGTTTACATTAGAAGAAAGTATTCAAATTAATATGATAGCTTTCTAATTATATCATTGTAATCCTGCATCTATCAGTATGTAATTTTCTACTATTGTCATTAACCATTGTTGAGGATGTTTAATAACTTTTTGACATTTTAAACCATGCTAAATCCTTAAATTATATCTAGTCCCTTAGGGCTTGAAAACGCTCTCTTGCTTCTGAGCAGTTTTTACTTGTGTAAGTAATCTTACTGCACTACGTGTTTCAGGCAGTAGTTGCTTTTAGTATATATATATCTGCTTATAATTCTGTGGTGTGTTACAGTGAAGTATTATATTTCTCCAGGAGATGATTAGAAAATATGCTTCACTGACCACTGAATCTGATAATCCATTAGGTTTAACAGTTCAGATTAGTGACTATGCCTGAATATTATGTTATATTTATTTCAATAAAATATATTTTTAAACTCACTAACTGTTGCAATTCCCTTTTGTAGTTGCATCAGTTGTGGAAATAAAATAATTTATTAAAAAAACCCTTCTATACGAGTATCAGTTTGCTAAGGACTTAATGGAGAAGTCCTTCAAAATTCTATCTTTTGTATTAATATAAAGTATAGCTTTATCCTGGCATGCCTGTCACATGCAATAGTTACTACCAATTTTAAATTACTCAAACTGCTACAGGATGAAGAGAATTTTGGAATTATTTTCCAGTGTCAACTTTGTATACCAACCATTCCAGATATAATATAACACAAATCACTGTAAGACCATCCTTAAAATTTCTACCCATATGCCTGGTCTTCTAGATTTCATAGATTTCATAGACATTAGGGCTGGAAGGGACCTTGGAAGATCATCGAGTCCAGCCCCCCACACAAAGGGCAGGAAGTCAGCTGGGGACATAGGATCCCAGCAAGATAAGCATCCAATTTGCTCTTGAAGGTGTTCAAAGTAGGTGCTTGAACCACCTCCAATGGCAGGCTGTTCCAGACCTTGGGGCCTCGGACAATAAAGAAATTCTTCCTTATGTCCAGCCTGAAA
>NW_017729030.1:18838702-18858017 GCF_001723915.1 Gavialis gangeticus
TTTGCTGAGCCTGTCCAAGTCAGCCTGGATCACCTGCCTGTCTTCTGGTGTGGATGCTTTGCCCCAAAGTTTGGTGTCATCGGTGAACTCGGCCAGTCCATTTCTGACTCCAATGTCCACATCATTAATGAAGATGTTGAACAATATGGGTCCACGGACAGAGCCTTGGGGGACCCCACTGCTCACAGGACACCATGACGAGTGATTTCCATCAGTACTACCCTCTGGGTCCAACCATGGAGCCAATTTCCCAGCCAGTGGATTGTGGTGGACCCAAGGCCACAACTGGCCAGTTTCGCCAAGAGGTGATCATGGGATACCAGATCGAAGGCTTTTTTGAAGTCAAGATATATGACATCAATCTCTTCTCCCTTGTCCAGGTGATAGGTCACCTGGTCATAGAAGGAAATGAGATTGGTCAAGCAAGACCTACCCGCAACAAGCCCGTGCTGGCTATCCCTTAGGATGTTGGCGTCGGCCAGTCCATTAAGGATGTCTTCTTTAATAAACTTTTCTAAAATCCTCCTTGGTATAGAAGACAGGCTGATGGGCCTATAGTTAACCGGATCCACTGTCGTCCCTTTCTTGCAAATAGGAACCACATTCTGATTTCATATGTGAGCAAGAGTTCAGAGAAGCTGATGTTTGAATCTACAAATAGCCCATTTAAGAGCAGTTGTGTATTCCTAATAGAGAACTGTTTTTGATTCCTACACTTCTGGGCCAGCATTCTTAAGGTGTATAGTTTAAAATAACTTGATTAATGTTTTTAGCTGAGAATGAGTGATGCCACCCCCCGGCTTGGGAAACTCCAGTGGAAATCTCAGTTACTTCCACTTTATCAAACTGATCATAGGGTTGTTTTATAATCAATACTTTATATAGACTGAAAAGGCCTGTGGACAGCTTGCTTGCCCAATGAACAGCTACTACTGTTCATATTATATTCTGATGTACATGGCAGAGAGCTAAAAACCCACTTGTTGGGTGGTAGTTGTGTTTTATTTGTTGCATATCTTTTCAGATTATAAAAAGCAGAACCTTGTTTATATTGTTTGTGATGGAAGGAAGATGGAATGATTGTTTCAACATGCTGTTATATCTCATTTTTTTTAGTAAAGGTAAAATGATCTCTGTATTTACTCATATATCACATGTACCTTCCCCCCACCCCCCACAAAATCAGGCTTCCAAAATTGGGATGTGTGTCTTAAGCTGATTTTTCTATTCACTGGAGTAGCAGTGGGGTGGAATAGAGCAAGAAGGCACTGTGACTCATGGGGTACATCTACACATCACCCTAAAGCAATGTAGCAATGCATTATGTCACCAAATGCTGCATTATGGGAATGTAGTGATCACGTGTGTCTACATGTGATCACCACCCTGGGTATAACGCACCGCTATGGTAACATAGTAGAAAATTTTACCCGTGCACTGTACACATGGCACAGTAACTGTCCATACTGCACCTTGTTTTAGTACTTCCAAAAAGGAAGTACTAAAGCATGGCGCCATAGCAACATCGCTATACACTTATGTGTAGATACGCCAGTGGTCGCCAAAATGGCTGCCACTTCTTCTTGGGGCAACAAACAGCAGGGGTGGAGTCCAGTATTAACCCTTTTACAGCCACTCATGAGGCAGTAAGTTTTGACTGAAGAGCCTTTGAGATGCGTGATGGCGAGTGAACTGCTGCAGGTTGTCTGCAATATCTTGATGAGGCTTGTGGTGTGGAAGGAGCATTTTATTACTTACAGAAACTTATAAAAAGAACTATTTGAAATAAAGAAGTAACAGTCTTACCACTGCCATTGCAAAACTCTGGGGCCTGGTAATGTTGCTAGCAATCCCTGCTGTATCACTCAGACCATCTCCTGGGATGCCACATTTCCTGGGCATTTTGGGTTTCCAAGAGGATTTATCTTATGTCACACAGCTACCAACAACTATGGAAAACTCTTTCCCCCCCACATTCTTCTTTCTAAAAACAGGGGGTGTCATACTGGGAGACAGAGATAGTGTTACGTGAGAGAATACAATGCTTTCATTCAATCAAGCTGTAGTCTTCCATACTTCAGTGCTAATTTTCCACAACATCAGTACCACAATCACTGTCTGATTTCAATAATATTGCCATTAATTTAGCTACCCTCAGCCCAGGCTTCATGCTTATAATAGCATGCACTGCTGCTTCTCTTCAGATTGATGGCGCCTGGCCCATATTTTCCTTTCTGCTTGCTCATTTTGTGAGGATCTTGGATGAAATACACAGAATGTCACAGTAATCTCTCCACCCATGTCTAATAGCAGTGCCTGTAGTGAGAACTTCAGCATCATGGTGTTTAATTATATTCCATCACCATTATTCCATTTTATTATAGTCAGTTACTGGTTTTCAGAAGCCTAACCACTGTGAACATAAATACTGCATTACTATTGTACCATGCGTTTTGCTCTTATATATTCACTGTTGTCTCAGCTTGTCTGCCTTTGGGTTTTGCTGCTCAGTCCCTTGTATTCTCTATTGCTTCCTTCAGTTTTCATGCCCCTTTTTAACTGAGTCTTGGATTTCTTAGGGTGATATCTTTTGTTGGACAAACTGTAGGGCTGGGATAGAGTTAGCAGAACTTTTGAATGCAAGACGTTCTTCATCATAGAGACCTGATGAAGAATGTCTTGATTTATTGGAATGTATCATCAGTGGCTTTGAGCACTGTAGTTCTGATTTTATTCCACATTGCATTTTGATTGTTTTCCTAATTTACCTGGCATAATACCGCTACATTATGGAGAAAAATAATATAGTTTTTGATGGATAGTGAACAAGTGCAAACACATCTTCCTTCTTGCTGAACAGCTTTTCTGTTTAAATTTCAATTTTATGTTGGATGCTAACAACTGATATGATATAAGTTTCAGTCCACACTCAGGAAAGTAAATGTATACTCAATCCTTACCATGCTCTTTTTATTATATAAGCCTTTTGGAGTTTTTTCATGTTGCTGGATGACCTCCATGGGTATAAATGACTAGGAAGTTAAGTGAAAATAAGTCTTTTCATGACTAAGTGATTAGAGCATCAAAATTTAAGCAAAACACATTTCTTTTTTGTGTAAATACAACCATTATTTCCTACTGTTTTTATGAAACAGTATACAGTAAAATCTTTGTTATCTGGCATCTCCGGGGTAAAGGGATTGCTGGTTATGTAAAAATTTCAGGTATCTGAAATAACCCGACAGGGGTTTTCAGATAATGCTGAGCACAAGGGACTGGGTGGTGGCTGCATGTGCAGTGGGGAGGAGGGGGTGGCAGTGGCCACATGTGGAGCAGCAGCAGCACAGGGTGGTGGGAGTGACTACCACATGTGAGGGGAGGTAGCCCATGCTACCCCCCCATGTCTGGCCAGCCAGCTGGAAATTTTGGTTAATAGAATTTCTGGTTACTTAAATACTGGATAACAAAGATCTATCTTACTGTACTTATAACATTCACATTTAAATCTCCAATTACAAAGGCCCTATTTTTGGTATGTGTTTTAAGTACTGCCTCTTCATATGCTGGTGGTTATTCATTCATAACTCATCAACTGTGTTGTCATCATATACTGTCAACAGAATGTAAATTCAATATTGGAATATTGACTGGTTTCACTCAAAGGCAAATTGTAATGATTCTAGTGGGTAATATCCAAACACATACTTTGGACATAAGCACACAAGCAATTTACTGTGAGGCATATAAGGGCACGGATTCAGTGCATTAGGTGCTCCATAACAACTGTTCATGTGCATGTTCTTATCCCATAGTAAATGAAAGCTAACCCAGCATATCCCACTTTCACTGATGCATAGACACTAATGGCTAGATTGTATCTGGTTTGGAAGCTTGGAGGTTCAGAGAGGTTGGCAGTGTATTAGTGCAGCAACACATCAAGACAAATAAACTTACCTAAATGACTGGAGCCTCTTCCCTAGTATAATATGTTTAGGGACCTACTGAAACTGAGGTGGCAGGCAGCTGATTTCACAGGCAGATTGCAGGGCTGGCTGCCATTTCTGTGGGCTTATTGTGATGGGGCCCCCATGCTTCTAATTGGCCAAGGGGCCACAGTGCCCTTGCCCCTCACCTGTTGCCACTGATTGGTGGAGAAGGGTGTGGCCACACGGCAGGCAGCCCTCTCAGCCAATCAGCAGTGAGGGGTGTGGATGGCTGCCTTTTTGACTGCTCCCCTTTGCACTGGTGCTTCTCCCCTCCCCTCAAAGGTTGCATGGCCATAAGGACTGCTGGCTCCCATTGGAGAGTCAGCATTTTATAGTTAGGGTTTTTTCCCCAACAGATTTTTGCAGACATCTCCTGATTTCATGAACAATGCCTGATTTCCTGATTTCTGAGGAATTTGTGAAACTGTGAATTGAGTAGGTCTCTACATATGTCATACCTTCTGTCACTCGGATACTGCTGTATATGCATTATTCTTCCTTTGTTCTGCCATCACAGATTGTGTGGTAGAGGAAGTAGAGAAGATATTCTTCCATTATCTTTCCTGTGGTTTGTAGTTACTAGTGGTTAATCTATGATTGAATTCTCCCACAGTTTGAAGGCATTTCCTGTCAGGAATCCCACTACCCTTCCATATACTCTTCAGGCCAAAGAAAGTAACTCTTCCTGGGTTTTGCTAAGTTACTTGAACACTGATCAGATTCCTGCTTTGGCCAGTCTCAGATAGCACCATGTACTAGCATTAAAGTAGTAGGCATAAATATAGCCTGATTGGACTGACCCAACGCACAGTAATCCCAGTTATTTCAATGAAAACATATTTTCTGCTTCTCTTTGGAATTTTCTGCTTCTCACTTAAAATGGAATTAAAAATATATATCACGTTCCCCATCTTCCACATGCAACATGGTTTTCTTTTAACCAGAACAGTTTGTAAATAGGATGAAAATGGAATTATTTAAATATGTTTTTAACATTTGAGCATCTGTGTATGAAATACTATTTTAACTTTTTATTCACACTTCGATATCTTCAGCAAACTGCTGTAGAAAACAACAACATGATTATGCCCTGAACTTGATATTAGATGTACTATTCATTATTTTCTATCTATTTATAATGATCTTGACACTGTAATAATGGTGCGCCTCAATCATTAGGGAAGTTTATTCACTGAGCTATAGACATATTATCTGAATCACAGAGTTGGAACACTGATGCACAAGGTACTTAAATTGAGTCAACAGAATTCATTTGGAATTTATTGGCTAAATGAACTTAGGTCTCAATCCAGTGTTCCATAGAGAGCAGTGTTCCATCATCATCCTTACTTTAATTTTATGCACCTTCATCATCTTTCTGTTTGTTTGACTTCTCCCTAAACTCTATAAAGTCAGTTTGTTAACTAAGATTAGCATGTTATTAATTCCAGGGGTGTTGGGAAAGGAGGAGGAGGACAAACTCAGAGAATTCAGGTCACACTGATGACTAACAAAGAAATAGTTTCTTGATGAACTTGGACCTCAGTGATATATTGTATTTACCTGACTAGAAGATGAAGAAACCAGCAACCAGCATGGAGAAAAATGTTCCTCAGCTTACATTTGCATACAAGAAAACCTTATTAAATACACTGCCTATCATTAAACTACTGTCAAAAGCAGCATGTGCTCAGTAACAGAAGCCAACTATGAAGTTGATTAAATGTAGCCAACACTGAGCATGACTATAAAACACATGGCCCATACTAAATAAACATGTTGATGTCTTGATGGGAACCTCAAGGGCCTCAGTAGGAGGACTCAGGTGCCCGTACACTAATGCCAGGAGCATGGGAAACCAGCAGGAGGAACTAGCCCTTTTGCTCTCCAGTGGCCCTTATGATCTAGTAGGGATTATGGAGACCTGGTGAGATTCCTCACATGATTGGAGCATAGCTATAAAGGGCTACACCCTGCATAGAAGGGAACGAGTAGGGAAAAAAGGTTGAGCTGTAGCTCTCTATGTGAAGGAGCAGTACACCTCCTTGGAGGCTGACATTGGCTTCAACGATGAACAGCTTGAAACCCTCTCAGTCAAGCTGTGTCTGTGTGGGGAGGTGGGAGGCGCAGCAAGAGAGATCTAATTGTAGGCATATACTACAGAACACCAAACTAGGGTGAGGAACTTTATCTAGAGTTTGCCCAGGAAGTAACAGAGGCTGCCCAGGCATGGGACATAGTTGTTCTTGGTGACTTCAATTATCCAGACATCTCTTGGGAGGAACACTCAGACAAGTCAGATTGGTCACGTTCCTTCCTGACCTGCATTGAAGAACTTTTTCTGACTCCAGAGGTGCATGGGCCAAGCAGAGGTAACACTTTTCTAGACTTGCTTCTGGCCAAAGAAGATGACGTGGTGACCAGGTTAAACATAGAGGGCAGTCTGGGCAATAGTGACCATGAAGCCATTATGTTCATGGTCCATCACAAGACAGACAAATCAGATAGCAGGCTTGAAGTTTTGGACTTCAAAAAGGCAAACTTTAATAAGCTTAGGTCACTAGTAGGGAATGTGCTGAGGGGCCAGAGGCCAAAGGCAAAAGGAGTGCATGAAGAGTGGTTGTTCCTAAAAGACATGATCCTTGAAGCACAAAGGAAATCCATTCCCATGCAGAGGAATCATTACCTAGACAGGGTAATCATTGTCCTCTTAAAAAAGAAGAAAGAGGTGTACAGTCAATGGAAGCTAGGGACCACCCCCAAGGAAAACTACATAACTATGGCCTGCACTTAGGGATTAGATTAGAAAAACTAAGGCAGTGACTGAACTAAAATTAGCAACGGGAATCAAGGACAACAAGGAGTCCTTCTTTAGGTACGTAAGGAACAGGAGGAAAATGAATGGGAGTGTGGGGCCATTGCATTGAAAAAATGCAACATTGATATTAACTTTTGGGAGACTATTGCCCAGGACTACCCCAAAAGGAGGAAGATTCTGTTGCAAGGATCTCAATACTTTGAAACTTTACAATGAAAGCAGGAGCAGCAGAAAGACTGTGTCATGGACTGAACTAAGAACTCAGAGTCACCCACCCCACATGGAAATTTGTGCCTGAGCTGAAACAGAGTCTGTCAAGCAATGTTAAATTTTAAAATTGTGTACAGCCCAAAGAACATGATAAGATATAACTAGGTACATGTTTGTTAAATCCATGTAATATCTATAGAGTTATGTTTTTTGCATAAGAACAAAAGATTGTGCCAGCCAGGGTCATATGCAAACATTTGGATGGAATTCAGACTACAGGCAGTCCTTGACTTACAACGTTTCAAGTTACAACATTTCACACTTACAATGTTTATAAATTGACACCCTGTTTCAACTTTCTGACATCAGTTTTGACTTTACAATGCTTAACCTGATGCCACGCCATGCCACACCAGCAAACAAGTTCTCTGCATCGCCCATCTCCCTGGAGAACATCTGTCCAAACTTCCTTGGACACTTTCTTTAAGAAAGCAGGGAACACTCCAGAAAAACCTGCAGCCAGGACTCTTGAGAAGACTCCAGCCAAGAACCCTTCAAAAAGTCCAACCAAGAGCCTTTCAAAAAGCCCAGCAAAGTCACCTCAAAGACGTCCTTCCAAATCAATATGATTGCTATTTACAATACAAATACATTAATGTAGCTATATTACTCATCTATAATTGATTGAGTACAAAATTCTGGGTTATTTTTGGTGAAAATAGGGTATCAGGCCTTGGTTCAGGAACGAATTCCCCATTTATAACATTGCTTTCTATGGGAAAAGTGGTTCCATGCGGTTACAATGTTTTAACTTAAGGCACGGTTCTCAGGAACCAATTATGTCGTAAGTCTGAGGAGTGACTGTAGTGGAAACAGCAGTACAAAATATTCATGAACATCCTATTTGACCAGAATGATGTACATACACAGATCTGAGCAACTGACAACAAAGTCTCTCTATACGCATGCAGCAAATCACCTGAACACAACTATCAACCTTTTTGAGAGTTGCATTATGATTAAATTGCACAGAATGCATCTTGAACTACCACATTGACTTCAAAGTCAATTCTTAGTTAAAGATTATTTGTGTACCTTATGAAATGTACTTAAAAGAAATGCACTTAAATGAAAATGAAAGATGCCAGACTGACCACCTTAATGAATGAAGATGTTTATTTAACTAGAGCTCTGGTGCAGAACAGGCAATGGAAATTTCTGGCACATTTCTCTTTGCCCATTAAGACTATCATAATGGGCATCATGGTAGCTTCATCCCCTGCTAAGGATTTGAAGCTGCATTCTCATTTAGGTCCTTATTGAAGTGAGTTGCCCAGAACTATACACAGTACTCCAACTGCAGTCTCACCAGTGCTGAGTATAGTGGGAGTATCACTTCCTTAGTTTTACATGAGATGCATTGGTTGATGTATGCTAGCATGTTGCACTGATGGTTCATCTTCATGTGATGGTCTATCATCACCGCTAGGTCCCTTTCAGCTGTGGTGCAGGTCAGGTTGTCACCTCTGAGCCTGTGTGTATGGCGAGGGTTATTTGCCCCCAGATGGAGCACCTTACATTCAGAAGTGTTAAACTTCAGTTGGTTCTCGTCTGTGTAACTCTCTAGCCTGTCTAGGTCCACCTGTATCAGCAAACTATCTTCTGGCATGCCCAAACTGCCCTGTAACTTGGTGCCATCCACAGACTTGGCCAGTGAGCTTTTCACTCCCCCATCCAAATCATTGATAAAGATGCTGAAAAGCACCGATCCAAGCACAGACCCCTGAGGGACACCACTGGCCACTTCACACCAAGATGACACAGATCCATCCATGAAAACTCTCTGGGTCCTACCCTGTAGCCAGATTCCCACCCACTGAACAATTTTGCAGCTGAGCCCACAATCTTCTGGTTTTCCCACAAGGGTATCATGGGATATTAGATCAAGAGACTCCTGCAAGACTAGGAATATAACATCTACCTTGTCTCCCACATCCAGATGGTGAGAGACTTGATCATAGAAGGAGATGCGATTGGTAAGACAAGACCTACCCATGACAAAGTCATGCTGGCTGTCATTCAGAATCTTACCTTCTGCAAGCGTATCACACGCAGATTCTTTAATGAACCTTTCCAGGATTTTCACTGGGATAGAGATTAGGCTGACTAGCCTATAGTTGCCTGGGTCTTCCCTCTTCCCTTTCTTAAAGATGGGCACTATATTGGTCCTCTTCCAGTCCTCAGGGATCTCCCCTGTGTGTCACTAATTCTGAAAGGGCTTTGGCAGGGGTTCAGCAATGACCTCAGCCAGCACTTTCAGCACTCTCAGATGGAGTCCATCCGGTCCTGCTTACTTATAAATGTCTAGCTTTCCTAGTTGGTATTACACCCACTCAGCATCTACAGTAGGGAGGCTGACACTTTCAGTGTGCCCCCTATGAGACTTATCTCGCTTGACTTTCCCTATGGTCCAGTGAAATACCGAAGCAAATTGGGCATTCAGGAGTTCAATTTTTTTCCTGAACGTTGGTTACCAGCTGTCCCAAGGTGTTAAGCAGGGGTCCCACACTTTCATTTATTTTCCTTCTACTGTCTACATACCTAAAGAAGGACTTCTTATTGTCCTTGACTTCCATGGCTAACCTAAACTCAGTTGCTGCCTTGGCTTTCCTGATCATTTCCCTACAAGTGCTAGCCAATAAAGTATAGTCCTCCTTGAGGACCATCCCTAGCTTCCACTGTGTATATACCTCTTTTTTCTATTTTAAGAGGACCACAATGTTCCTGTTAAGCCAGGAGGGCTTGCCAGTCCTCCTGCTACCTTTCCTATTTGCAGGAATGATGTTCGTTTGTACTTCAAGGATTGTGTCCTTGATCAATGACCACTCTTCATGCATCCCATTTGCCTTCCCTTCTTGGTCCCTCATAGCCTCCCCTACTAACGCTGTGAGCCTGTCAAAGTCAGCATTCTTGAAGTCCAGGACTTCAATCCTGCTAGTTGATTTGTTATCCTTGTGGTGGACAGTGAACTGATAATTTCACGGATGCTGTCACCCAGGTACCCTCAATGTTCAAGCCACACACCAGATCATCTCCCTTGGCCAAGACCAGGTCCAGGAGAGCTATGCCTCTGGTTGTCCCTTGTACTTCTTGGGTCAGAAAGAGCTCCTCAATCACAGTCAGGATACTGCGTGAACAATCTGACCTATCCAAGTGTTTCTCTCAGTCTATGTCCAGGTTTGTGGTCCTCACAGCCCCCTAACTGATCTGTGAAATGGGTCCCTGCAACAAGTACAGTGGTCATCAGAGTATGCAAGCATATTTGAAGAGATAAAATGGTTGCTGTGCTGTGACCTGATCCTACATTCCCCAGACATGGGGAAAGAATTTATAGTGCAAACAGATGCTTTGCAATGAGGGCCCAGGATTGTACTCACACAAAAATTCAAAGATGGGGTACACCCTATTATGTATACCTGAGTCAGAAGCTCATTCCCTGAGAACAAAAATACGTGACAATTGAAAAAGAGTGGCTTATGATTAAATTAAATGGGCCATAGAGACCCTGTGGTATTATCTCTTGGGAACCCACTTCTGATTAGTCACCAATCATGCTTCAAATTATAAATGAATGAAGGGACCCTCTCAGACAGAATGCCAATTCAGCTTACCTGAGCAAGGAATGAAGCCCTGGGATGAGGCAGGTACCAGATGAGATGGGAGTCATGAGGCATGGGAGCATGAGGCAAGCCCACTGTAACCTGGGGAAGTAGACCCAGCCAGGCATGGATTGATTTTCATATTGACTGGCCCCTAAGACTATTAATGAATTGATAGAAGGGGGTGAATCCTGAATGAATGAACGAACAGATTGATTTAAGTTGAGACCACTAATGAACTGACAGAAGGGGATGAACCCTGAATGAATGAATGAATGAATGAATAGATGTCAGTTGATTCACCTTTGAGACTGTCAATGAATTAATGGAAGGGGGTGAACCCTGAATGAATGGACTGAGTTAAGTTGAACAACAGATGGACTCCTAATGAACTGACTAGAAGTGTCTGACTAGGATCACAGTGGTGTAGGAAGGATTGCCCCACTCGTTACAATGTAGGCTACAGGCTGGCTGTGAGTTGCCATTGAGTTTCCCCTAGAACACCTCATAGGAATGCACCATAGCAGCTATTTGGATAGACTGTGCAAATGAAAACAATTCTATACAGAAAAATGGTGATTTAAATTTACATATCCTTCTAGGGTTATGACTCAAAGAAGAAATCAGGTAACAGCCAGGACGTGGTAAGGGTGGGGTGTAAAAAGAAGTGGAGCCCCATGAAGAAAGTTCCCCAAGGGGCAGGGCCTGGAACTATCACCTGCGATAACTAGCTCCCAACCTTAAAGAAGACCAAAGACATGGCAGGTGAGAAAGATAACACTGGCAAGTGGATGTGGTAGCACTGATATTCATTTTGATGATGCTCTCCAATAAGACAATGGGCAGGAGAGGGTCATGGCCTTCTAGTATCTACCCCCAACATGTCACCTGCCTAAGGGGCTGCAGTTGGCTCAGTCAATCAGTAAATGAGGGGCAGTTCACTGGCTGACCTAGAGACAGGAAGGAGACAGGAAGAGGAAGTGAGGAGGAGCTAGATAGGAGAATGTTTGCATGGAGAGGGAGGACTACCAGAGGGTGAGAACTAATCCATGCTGGAAGTGTTTATTTTGGGGATTGTTTTGTATTTGCAACTAAGCCCTGTGGTGCCGATTAACTCGGGGCTTTGAAGTTTGTGTTTCTGGGAACACACTATAGGTGTGTTCATTTGGACTATTTGCTTTTGTCTGAGCCCTGGGTAGCAGAAGAACCCAGGGCATTACATTTGTGTAGACAGAGAAAGACAGTTGCTTGGACCAGATTACAGGGTAAGGACTGATTTGAGCCAGGTTAGCCAGCAAGCTGCTACAGTCCCCCATAGAGTATTCAAGCATGTAAATAATCCCACTAGCTTCAATAGGAGTACTTATGTTTTAAAAAATTGTGTTTTTCTTAATTGGGTTTCCATTCCTGTCCTTTCTGCCAAAATTTCCAACCAAAATGCTAAGTGGTACTGTATGTTCTAGGGAGATTTTCTGGTATGTGGATCATGTATCTCCTAACGGCAAATGATGGCCAGACTGTTAACTTTGTTTGAATACACACCATCAATTTGGTCATTTATCTGAAGCTTCTCTTGAATCTCTCAAATTCTGAAATTCAGTAAACTGAGCTGAAAGAAAATGCAGAAATAAACCATCTCTTCAAATTTAATTGAAATAGAAATCAATCAGTACCTAACCATTTCTGGCTCCAACTTGGAATGTATGAACTATAAATGCACATGCAAAAAATAGGTAAGAAAAAATTTAGCTAAATTGTGTAAACTTAAAATATAATGTAGGTTTGTGGTTGGAGTAAAAGTTTGGGATGCTTTTTACATTAATTTGAACCAATTGTTCATTCCTACCAAAGCCTGACTCAAATGTTTAATTTAAAACAAACCAACAAACAAGTAGATAACAATTTTCAGTTCTTACCCATATGGACCTGTCTTAAATTTAGATCAGTAATTTAAAATGGTACACCATTTTATTCTGAGGTATTGTTATTTTAATTATAAAACTACTCAAGTCTTACCATTAACCTCATCTATAGGAAAGAGATTTCCCCAGAGTAAACAGTCAGTTCCTAGAAATCAGGCACTCAGATACAGAGAATATTATTTCTTTTGCCTCATTCTCAGAAACGAACTTTGTTAGATATAATGCATATGGGGTCTGCTTCTTCTCTAACTTACATAATTTTATACTAGTATTTCCTTTGACATTAAGTGAGTTAGCCCTGATTCACATAAGTGTAAATGAGAGGACTGCACCAGGCTGTGTTTTTTATCTCAAAAAGAAAAAAGGAGGAAAAATAGCTTGCAATTTACTACAGATAAATTAGTTCTAAGAAATGCCCTTGCCAGGTAATGGCATGAGCTTCAGGTAAGAGTGAGTTGTTGCAGATATAGTTTCTTGAAAGACTTTGTAGAAGCAACGTGTTCTGAGGAAGGATTTTAGGAAGAAAAGAGAAGGTGAGACCTTTTTGAGTATCACAGAATCATGGAATAGTAGGCTTGGGAGGGATCTCTGGAGATTATTTAATCCAACCCCCAATGTCTGTGGAAGAAGTTGAAAATCTGAGAGGTGTTGAAAAGGGCAAATTAAATGTTTGGAAGAAGGACTTAGCAAGGGAAATCAGAGAGGAAGAAAGGAGGACAAGGAATTAGACGCTTCAATTCTATGAACAGAAGTAAATATTTCAGGCTTTTAAATGGTTGAATGAAAAGCTGAAATACATTGATGGAAGAAGAAAGAAATCTAGTGCAGAGACACACAGCACTGACAGAAGTGACATTTTGTTACATGATCAGCCACTGAAAGTGCTGTACAGCTATGCACTGACAGAAGTGCATAGCTGCTCATTAAAGAGTGTCTGATTGCATGACAAATGAACCCTCATTACATGAGGGTTCAGATGAAGGCACTCCAAAGCAGAAAACCTTCATTAACTTCTGTTAGTGTGTGCAGGGAGAAGGGCTGGAGCAGCACAGGCCCATCCCCAGTGCTATCTTCATGATGGGAGAGGGGGGAAGGGAGTTCCATCTGGGGTTTGCCCAGCCTGTGAATTGGAGCCTCCCTGAGGTGAGAGGGGAACTGGGAAAGGGGGGTGGGGCAGGGATAGGGGACAAGGCTGCAGACACAAAGCCCCTCTCACCCAGGGCTGGACACAGGCATCGGCAAACCAGGTGGCTGCCTGGGGCCTGGACAGAAATGGGGCCCGAAAATGGTAATTTTTTATTATTATTATCATTACCTCTGGTGAAAGGGGACCTGGCACTAAAAGTTCACCCAGGCTGCCATGAATCTAGGTATGGTGTTGCTCTCACCCCTCCGAAGTGGAACTTGATCTCCCACCCTCCTGACCCAGCAGCGAATAACTGTTGGGTTGGGAGGGTCAGTCTAACTTGTGGTGCTTTCTGTGAAGCACCACAGGTTAGACCAAGGAGCTATACATGTATTAGCATGCACAGAGAAGGCAATAATATTAATTGGGCAGCTAGAGAGAAAGTTATTTTGGCAGCAGGGGTTTGGATGAGATGGAGGGGAACAAGATGAGAAATGGGGAAGTCAGAGACACTAAGAAATGTAAGAGTTAAAATGAATGATGAAAAGGCATGAGCAAGGGCTGTTAGCACCAAATATATGGAGGAAAAAATGTGTTTTAGAGGTCAAAAGCCAAGTCATACTAGCCTGGCCTGTCAAGCTAGCCTGATTAGAGTACACCAACATCTGTAGCCGAGGACACACAAGGGAGTGATATGGCTAGTAGCATGTTGGAACCTTGTGTTTGGGCAGGGGCAGGAAGGGATAGGACTTGGTAAGATCTGTGAAGAACTGAGAAGAATGACTTCAGTTTTTGTCAGACAGAATTTGACTTGGCAGCAAAACACCTAGGCTGAGATGTCTGAGATGAAAGTGCTAAACAAGAACTGGCTTTAATTGTGTTTTGAATGATCCAATGAATTATATCTATTGTCATTAATTCAATGTGCTACATTGTCTCAGCGGAAACAACTGAAATTCCTCAGAATATTCTAGCATTCCCCATGAAAGCATTGTAGAAGACTCCATGTAGAATATAAATGGCTACATAACAGCAATAAATCATCCCTTTTAATCCAATGTCTCTTATAACACTGATTAAGTTTTTTCACCAAGGATGTTTTGTTTCAAATTACAGAGAAAGAAACACTAAGCAAGTTGATATGAACTAGAGATACAGAAGATATATCATTCATTTTCATAATGCTTCCAATGTCAGGTTGCTATTCTTGCAGTTTTGTGAAAAGCTGCCAGCTTTATGTTATAAAGTATCCATAAATGATGATTAATTAATCCATTTTGGTGCTCTACTCTGAACAAACAAACCTCAGAGTTAATTTAATTCTCCACTTTTGGTTTCAGGGAAAAGAAAAAACACAACATTTTCAGTTCACTAGAGGATATAATATTCTCAAATCAGCCATTTTCCAATTAATTTTGAATGGTGAACACAGCAGTGGCAATTTTGTTCTTGTCCATTTACTTCTATTAAGGATTCATTTTCAGTAATCAGAGAATTTTGAATCAGCTCTTTTTTACCTTAAAGGTTTGCTCCTGACACTTTAATAAATTATCTTATGGTGTTTGTTTGAAGGTAACAGAGGGGTTTTTTGTTGTTTTTTTTAACTCAACAGCCCTCTAGTTGACACAAAGTCATGTATTACTATTTCTGCCATCACCTAACTTACTTGGTGCTAATTCTGATGAAGTATCTTCAAAATATAGCACACAGTATCAACATCCTTAAAGAAGGAAAATGTTACGAAATAGAATTTGTAGGAAAGAAAGAACACACATTATTTTTGAGAGATTTTCTTTATGTTCTGAATTGTAAGTTAATTAGTTTAAAAATATGATGCTGCTAAAGGCATGAGTCTCTGTAGACTAATAATTTTCTTTACCACTTTTCTCTGGTTGGAATTGGGCAGCTGGGTGGAGGAGGAAAGAAAGTGAGATTTACAAAGAAAAACATTTTAAAAACCTGAGCAAGGATAAAGCAGATTTAATCATACACCTGGAGTTGGACGATAAAAGTGGCCTCAACTTTTATTTTTGTACTGTAATTTTTCTATCACGTTATCAGTGCTAACAGGATTTCTTGTTATGAAAGGAAATATCTCAGGCGGGGGGTGTGTGATTGTGCTGTAGATAAGTGTTCTTTTGTAGTGTGCTATCTTTCAATACAAATGTAAGTGGGTTTTCACTGAACTGAAATATATGTTATGGAAGAAAAATAAATGAAAATGTTTTCAAAGCCAAATGTGTGTAAATTATTGGCCTTTTTGTATGTGAGAGAGCTAGAAGACTCTCAGCTATTTTAATTCCATCTATCCCTTTCTCATGCAAAATACTCATGTCCCTAACAAGGCGCTCTGCATGGGCTGAATCCTGTGATGGTCACATCCGTGGGACAGTATATGGGAGGTTTCATAGTTTCATAGTTTCATAGTTTCTAGGGTCGGAAGGGACCTGAGCAGATCATCTAGTCCGACCCCCTGCCATGGCAGGAAGAGCACTGGGGTCAAACAACCCCAGTAAGGTGGTCATCCAACCTCCTCTTAAAAACCCCCAGGGTGGGAGCCTGCACCACCTCACATGGAAGCTGGTTCCAGACCCTAGCCGCCCTGACCGTGAAGTAGCGCCTCCTGATGTCCAACTTAAACCTTCCCTCTGCCAGCTTGTGACCATTGTTCCTGGTCACTCCTTGCGGCGCTCGGGGGAACAGGGACTCCCCCAGCGCCTGCTGATCCCCCCTAACCAGTTTATAACAGGCCACAAGATCCCCCCTCAGCCTTCTCTTTTGAAGGCTGAACAGGTTCAGGTCCCGCAACCTTTCCTCATAGGACCTACCCTGCTGTCCCTTGATCATACGAGTGGCCCTCCTCTGGACCCTCTCGATGCTGTCCACATCCCTCTTAAAGTGCGGCGCCCAGAACTGGATGCAGTACTCCAGCTGCGGCCTGACCAGTGCCGCATAGAGGGGGAGGATCACCTCCTTGGACCTGCTCGAGATGCATCTGTGGATGCACGACAAGGTGCAGTTGGCCTTCCTAGCCGCCTCCCCACATTGCCGACTCATGTTCATCTTGGAGTCAATAATGACTCCCAGATCCTTTTCCACCTCCGTGCTGACAAGAGGGGAGTTCCCCAGCCTGTATGTATGGTGCCGATTGTTCCTCCCCAGGTGCATCACCTTACACTTGTCTGTGTTAAACCCCATCCTGTTCTCCTCCGCCCATCCTTGTAACCTGTCTAGGTCCAACTGTAGCCTGTTGCTCCCCTCTAATGTGCCCACATCCCCCCACATCTTAGTGTCATCAGCAAACTTGAACAGGGTGCTTTGCACCCCCTCATCCAAATCACTGATGAAGATATTGAACAGGGTGGGCCCAAGGACCAAGCCCTGTGGGACCCCACTTCCCACGTCCTTCCAGGTCAAGAAGGACCCATCCACTACCACTCTCTGGGTGTGACTCTCTAACCAGTTGGCGACCCATTGGACTGTATGGGTGTCTATGCCACAGTCCCCCAACTTCCTAATGAGAATGGGGTGAGAGACAGTATCAAAAGCCTTCCTGAAGTCTAGGAAAACTATATCCACTATATATATAACCTTTAATGAGGTTACCCCATTAAAGTCAATAGCAAAACTTCTACTAAGTTCAACAGGGCCAGGTTTTTACTTGTCACATCATGAAGTCCCTTGAACAGAGCCATTCCCACTGCGCCCACATTATTGGGGCCTGCTAATTCCAATTCACATACAGCTGTTATTACTTGAGTGTGTCTCACCTGCCATCCTTCCTATTTTCTTGTTATATGCAGAGACAATTCATTTATAGGACCCTTGTTAGAATTTCATTATGAATTACTTCTAGATTACAGTCTATTTCCTACAATGCCCAAGGTTATTTTTTATTCTTTCTACAGCTATGCTCAGAGAAACAAAGCAAATAAAAAGAAACATATTATTACCACTCAAGAAGTTTCATAATAATATTCACAAACCTCTTGTGGAAAGCATAAATTAACACCTTTGTTTTTACTTTTAATATTCTAAGTATGGCACATGTTAGATCTAGAGTCTAGATCTAACAGACTGGAAATAAACAATAACACTATAGTTGCTGTAAAATGTTTAAACTGTTAATGTATTTAAGTGGCCTTGAATATTAAAAATGTTCCATAATACTAATAAAAAAACTTGGTACTTTTGCTATTTGTGATAATGTTTAAGTCAGAACAACAACACGCCTTATTAGGAATTGGTCATAGATCTTCAATAATGGAGTTTGATGTTTTTGGTCATAAGTCAGATTTTGTTATCCCCACCTAACTTCCTGCAAAAGAAACCAATCTTCCTGGAATTTCATATGCTATATCTCCTCCCAGGGGAGTTCTCAAAGAGGCTTGGTGAAAGCAGAACTAGGATATTAAAAATATGATATATTAAGTTCTCCTTTCAAATCTTTTCTTTTTTCTCCCATTTTTTTTAAACTGACAATTTCTCCAAAATGACTTTGCCCAGATGTTTCAAATGTGATTGGCTGTGTTGGCTTTACTAACACACATCTTTTCAGTGCACACATCCTTTCAGTATATGTTGGAGGTAAGGAAATCATAGGGGTGAACTTGAATACATGCATAATAAAAATAAATGTACTTTGTAGTATTGTGCGCTGAGTGGATCACTGTTTATTAAAGCAATAGAATTACAAACAACCAACTGATGGGTGGAGAAGGAGTTTGGAGGAGAAAAAAAAAAAAAGAAACAACTTGCCCTGCTGTTTCTGCTCACATGTTTCCATATAGTCAAAAGTCAGGAAACAAAAGAACTGGAAACCTGAAGTATATACTACTTCTTGAAAGATATTGTGCATATTAGAGATAGCATTCACTCTTCACACACCTCACTGCACCGGTTTACGTTCATGCATGCACAAACATCCACCCCTGGATAAAGCAAGTTTGTTGCTTTCTGGAGTTCATGGACAAGGATGCAGAGAAACCTAGCTTAGTGCATCAAGTTGTGATGGACACAGAGCTGAGGGTGTCTCAAAAGCATGGTTTCCTTTCAGATTTTCTCCTTTAGCTATTCCCAAGGTTTGGCTCGTGCTTGCAAAGAGTTTTTTATAGGCTCAGTAAGGTTTACATTTTTTTTATATTTATTTAAATTAACTTGCTACTGGCAGGTATGGATTTTAGCTTGGGAGTAACTAAAAGAGAAAATGTGAATGGTGGAGGTGTACAATGGATGATAATAAAAATGTAATTAGCTAATGTAGCAAAACCCCCAGTTTTTCTTTTTTCTTTTTTTTATTGCATTCACTCCCCTTCCCCAACCATTTCTGACTTTTTCTCTCCCCCTATTCCCTATAGATAAGTATAAGTAAGCTAAGATGTAGGATAAGCCTTAAACATTTTTATTTTGGTAGCAAGTTTTTTGGTTTTGGATATCCACTGTTTTATATTGTACTATTATTAGTTTTGTATTAATTTTACTGTTGTATATTGTATTACTATCATTTTTGTATTGATTTTTATTTTTTCATATGGATATTGTATGTTTTAGGCCTGTGTTTGTAAGTGAACCAAAGTCATTTCAAGTTTCCATTT
>NW_017729030.1:18863017-18864162 GCF_001723915.1 Gavialis gangeticus
CAAAGTCATGTCAAGTTTCCATTTTATATGTCAAGCCTCCATCTTCTGTCCTCTGCCTGGGCATCCCATGTTGCAACAATATGATTCATTGTATCCCTCCCATGTAAATTGTGTCCCCAATGAATGAGTGTGATTGGAAATTATTGAAATACAATGGTAGAAGGCCTCTACTGAATGGCCTGTAGTGACTGGGCCACCACCTCACAATGATTCATCCAGGAACCACGGACCTCACCCAGGAACAGAGACAAGACCAGCATTTGAAAGACAAAAGACCCTGCAGAACCAACAACTCTATCATTGTACCCCACCATTACAGGCACCCGAAACTGCACATCCCTGCATGGAGCACACATGCTCAGTATGCTAGGGGATGACCCTTGCCTGGGCATGCCTCCTGTCACTAGGGTCACACAAGGTCTGCCCCTATAAAAACGGGCAGTGAAGACAGACCCAGTGGGATGCCCTCTCCATCTAGGCCAGCACTATGCCACACCACCTATCCACCCAGAGGCCCTGCTGGCGACCCCCCTCTGGACAACATCTACTGGACAAGGACTCCTTTCCAGCCTGGATAGGTAGATATTACCTGCATACCTCCTCCTACATTTTGGACTCTCTCTCTGTCTCTCTCTCTCCTCCTGGACTTCAGTGAACTTCAGGAGGAGCCTCTGCACCAAGCCTCTCTAATCCCTGCTGCCATTGTATGTGTGTGTGTGTGTGTGGGTGGGTGCAAGGAAACAAATAAGACATTGTGTCACCACGTCCCCTGTTCAATAAAACCACTGTCATTTGCAACCCCGAGTTGGGTCATGTTTTACTAAATCCCAGTCCCTTCCTTATCTTAAATTCCAGCCTCATTCTCTCTCTCTCTCTCTCTCTCACCTCTAGTCCCCACCCTCTCTGCTAGTTTCCCAATCTCGTCTCAATTCCATCTCCCCTTTTCTGCTACCTCTCAGCCTTTCCTGCTCCTACTGCCTTTTCCCTGTGACTTTCTGCTACCTTTCTCTGCTTTCCTGCTGCCCTGCTGCCTGCTGTTCCTGTGGTTTTCTGCTGTTTTCAGGCTTCCGTGGCACCTTCTGTAGTCATCCCCGCCTACTCCCTGCTGCAGCTTCCCAGCTCCTTGTGGCTGTCCTGCAGTTTTC
>NW_017729030.1:18864731-18879861 GCF_001723915.1 Gavialis gangeticus
AACAGTGCAATATTGAGATCCTGAGCATTGGCCTGACCCCGCAGGGCAACTCTAACAATGGAATTCCATGAAGTTACGATGGTTTTGGAATGGAGGTCATGAAGGACAACAGAAAACTAGAAACCTAGATTGTATTATGGCCATTAGATCCACTGAAATACCCAATAAACATATAATATCAGTTTTTATCTACTTTTTCTGAGAGTAGATGGACTTATTTTGGCTTTGGTCCTTTGTTATAATGCATTTTTTGTTATCACTTGCTGGCTTAATAAAGAACTACCTTGGATTTAAATGAAGCTTTTTGGAAAAATAACTCCTTTACTTTTATTTATAATGGGATAATATTTAGGGTTGTATTTATTAGCTTATCTTGTCGGTTAAACATTTATGAGTCCATTCTTTATAACCCATGAAGCAAGGGAGTAAGGGAGATGAGCTAGAAACCGGTACTGTGAGACCTTGTGGGCACTGAATTCATGTAATATATAATACAGTCTGTCCAATTTAAGTATGTTGGAGCACTTCTCTAGGGAATGAATGAAGAGTATTGGTTAAGCAACAGAGGGTGAATCCACTTGCTTTAGAACCTGGAAAATAGACATAGAACATTCTCATTAACTGTAAAGTTTAGGGATGAGTTGCTTCAAATCATTTGCTGAATTAGAAAACTATCAGCTGCTATAGGAAACATTTCAGTTAGAGGTTGCATTGATTTTTCAATGTATAGTGAATGTACACAGTCTTAAAACAACATTCTTATAGTAATTGTCAGTTTATAATAAAACTGGTTACAAGAGGAAATGGCAAGTTTGGAGGGAAAAATTTACATATTAGTAAAGTTAACATTTTTAAAGCAAAGGAAGAGGTTTACTTTGGCAACCCTTTTATTTCCTTCAATATATTGTTCTTCGGTACATTCTTGAAACCAAATGAGAGACCTGACTACACATGCGTTTTACAAGGGCTGGTCAGAAAATAATGTCTCCTAAATTATATCTCCTAAGCAAGCTATGGACATAGGGGGAGTTCTTCTTGTTGACTTCTTGCCTAATGGAGCCACAGTACATTCTGGTTAAGACCCCGAAGTAACTGAGGCATCACATGCAAGGAGCCCAACAAAAAAAGTCTGAGGTCTTGCTTCTGCATAACAGTGCTTGCCCACATACCAGCTTGTGCATCACAAAGGCAATCTCATTGTTTGGATAGACTGTGCTGCTCATTCCCCTATACTGCCCAGAGGAGGAAGGACAGATTGCAAAGGCAATATTTGCAGGATAAAAGCAAAGTGATGGAGGTTCTGTAACAGTGCTTGCATGCCAAAGACAAGGATTTTTACAATGTTGAGTCATATGACTCAGTCACCAGTGCAAAAAGGCCACTGAAAGAGGAGGAGAGTATACTGAAAAACAGCTGTTTTCAGAAATGATGTACAATTTTTGCATGCAAGTGTCAATATTTTTTTCAATAATACTTGTATGAAAAAATTAGGAGGCATTTTTTTGAATGGCCCCCATAGGCAAGGTATTATGTTGTGATTAGCACATTGCAGTTCTCAGACCAAATGAGCACTATTTCAAATGTAAACAAGTAGCCTAAAAATTGAATTTAATGATAGTTATCTTGTCCTCCATATATACCAATAATAGCAAAGAAAGGGGTTCATACCCAGTCAGTTGAAACTTTCAGGGAATTTGATAGAGGAGAAAGGGAGGAAAAGAAGTGTGACTTGATGCTAAAAATAGGTGTTAATGGGAATCAGAGAATTGTACAAATATATCACAGAAAATGGTAAAGGAGTGCTAGAAAGTAGGTTCATTAATAAATGAGAAGTGGAATGAAATAAATGATTACTGAAAAATTGTTGAAAAGGTGCAGTGATTTTTTTTAAATGAAACTCTTTACAGGAAAGTTTCTATATTTAGACAATGTAATGAAGAAAAACTTAAGAAATATATTTAAAATGACCTCAATATATTTTTTAAAAGTTATAAAGAAATGAAAAAATATTGGAAAGTTAAAGAGAAGGTAGGTTTACTATATATAAATTTTATATTAATATAATGACTCTCAAGCTAGTAAACAACTGCTATCCATTTTCATGGATTTGAATAGCATGTGCTTCAGTTATATTTCAATAGAAGGTGTCAGAATTGGATTTGTTTATCCTAGAGAAGAGATGGCTGAAGAAGACATAGAAATGTTACCATAAAGAAAGTGGTTTAAACTGTTTTCCATATCCACTGAGGTCAAGGCAGGAAGAAAGTGTTTTAAAAATTGCAACGAGGAAGATTTAGATTTGATATTTTGTGAAAAAATCTCAAGTGAAACAATAATTAAGAACTAAAATAAATTGCCTATGGCATTTGTGGAATCCTCCATCATTTGAGATTTTAAGGAATAGTTTAGAGCAACAGCTGTGTGAAATTGGTTAGAGGGATGGCCTAGATAAGCTTTCAGGCTAAGGACAGACATTAAACATAAACTGATTTAAGTGATCAAAGACTGGTTTAAACCTGCACCAGAACAGATGTTCAGTGGACATAAACCAGTTTGAAAATGGCTGACACTGGTTTGAGAAGAACCTGGTTGAATGTAGTTATCAGACTTAACTGATTTGGCTCAAACTAGTTTATGCAGTGTCTGTCCCAGACTCCCCCAGCATCCCAGCGTGCTCTCTGGGCTGGGCAGGGCTCTCTGCTCCACAGAAGAGCTAGCCACTCCCTTCTGCCCCCTGGCTGTAGCTCCAGCAGAGACTTTCAGGCACACAGCATCTGCCTGGCTTCTCGCTGTTAAGCAGGGATTATTCCCTTGGCTTCTCCACTTTACGCGGACACCTCAGCATTAGCTAGCAGACCACATGCTGGCTACAGTCCATGCTGTGGCAGACCACAAAGGCAGACAGGCTTTTTGGAGCTAATCAACAGGTAGCTTAATGTCCTTCCTTAGAAGAGGTGTTTAAGAAGAGTTCCATTAGTTAATGGAGAGAGGCTTTGTTCTCTTAATGGGTTGATAAATACTGAGTTAGGGGTGATAAACTTCCCCTGCTGGGCAGCTCAGGAGGGGGTGGAATAATAAGAGCATCCTGTTGGGGCCTGGTCACACTCCTCCTTAGCTCAGCTGTGTGGAAGGGAATGGTGGGCTGCCCTAGCACCCCACCCCGCAGCTTCTAGCCTGAGACACTGTAGGCATGTGCCTGAATTTCTGAAATGAAAAGGGAATGTCTGTCCACCTCCAAATTAGTTTAAGCTTTGCAGGTTAGACTAACATGCAAAGATTGAATCAGTTCAGGCTCAGGCTTTTTTCAATTTCTGTCTCTAGCCTCAAAATCCTGTCTATTCCTGCTGAAATGTTTCTACAACAAGATGGAATTGATTGATCTGATGAATCCTAGAACAGCCTTTAAGAGCTTATATATAATTTAAAAACATCTAAAACAAGGTAATGATTTTTAAAATAACAAACAGGACTGAGCTGGACAGTTAAAATAATTTGAGATTAAGCTCCATTTGTAACAAAATAATGGAACAATTATTAAAAGGAAATCATATAATAATCTATTCTCAGTTGAACTAATTCTTTTTTACCTATCATATAGCATAAAGTTCTTTATACTATCCTAAGGCCTGTTTATGTTGCCAGAATGGAGTGGAGTGTCCCTGGAGCAAATGAGATTCAGGCTCAATATATATATATACCGTAATAAAATTAAGAGGAAAAATGCACAGATTATTATGGAATGGTAGCTTTCATATTCTTAGATTTTCATAAATTCTTTGATAGTGTCCAATGAAACATACTCCAAAATATTTAAAATTGTCTTGAACAATACATGGAATTTCATTTTACAAGTACTGAAAGCATTAAAAATGCTGTAAGATTTTCCTATTGGGCAGGCATTTTGTAATGCAGGATAGGCTGGATTACTATTTAAGGAGCTTTTGTTTTGTATTCTATTTCATTTGCTTTTAGATGTTATTTCTGTTCTTACTGTCACTTATTGCGTAAGTTTTTAATTATGAAGATATTTAATGGTAATCAATGTGCTGAACATTTCCATTAATAATCTGGAGGAGGGATACAGCTAAAAATGTTCATAAAATTTGAAATGGAACTAAACTGGAAGGAATAAAAATACAAAGTGAGGAAAGTGAAACACAAAAAATGAACATGTCAACAAAATCAATAGTAGATGTATATGCTGAACATCTTTGAATATCAAGGCACTTATTTTGGTATCCATCATATTTAGATGTCTATTCCTGGGATCATAAATTTTAAATTGATGTCTGTAGACTTTAGCAACCTTTCCTGTTCAAGCAATATGCTGCAGTCTTGTAGCTAAACGTTTTAAAGTAGCATATTTCAAATATGTTGCTAGTTACTGCTACATTGCTCATTGCAAACAGTCTTATCCCATTAGTATAATGCCATGATCTTAGATTAATGGACTTCAAGGCCAGAAGGAATCATTATGATGATCTAGTTTGATATTAACACACTAGTCCAGGAAAACTCACATATATATAATTCTACAGAAATTTTTGCAGTGTTGATCATAGTTTGTTTTATTTCAAGCACTTTAATGCAGACTATAGCTTGCCTTCTGGACCTGCAAAAATTAATTCCACTTTAAAAAATTATTGGCAAGGATGGAAAAAGATAATGGACAGAAGGGTATCATAGTATCTCAGACTTCCAGATAAAGTGTGCGTGTGTGGGGGGGGGGAGGGGTAAGGACCAGCCAGCCCTCTTCTACAGTATATAGCATCTCCTTGACAGCTCAGAGATGGAGATAGAGTCTGTAGCTGTGCCCAAATGAGCATGGCCATGTGATATGTGGCACTGCAGACATGTCTGTGGCACCACATACTGCATGTTCAGTTAACTGTTTAAACAGTTGTTTAACTGCACTGCAAGGAAGCGGTATGGGGGTGTGCAGGAAGGGAGGGTCTCTGGCCCCTGGCTATCCAAAGGTAAAAAAAAGCCCATGGGGAAAAAAATGTGGAGCAGCACACGAGGACAGCATGCACCCCGCAAAACCAGAGCCTGGCCAGCTGAGCCACACTATGGCTGCCGGCCAGGCTCCGCGTGGCAGGACTGTCACTGCTGCCTTGCAGCCTTGGGAGACACCCAGGACCACAGATAAGGTCATTGAGGCCAGCCCAGTACTGGCCTCAGCCTCCCCTACCCCACCCAGGGTAACCAGCCACACACCAGAGGGCACATAGCACAGGTGTTCTCTGGGGACAACTAGTGGGCCGCACAAGATGTGCCTCTGCTAGTTGCCCCTGGGGAACCAAATATCCACACACATGTGGATGCAGCCTGTATATGTAACTATTTGAGTTTTTAGTTTTCAAATTAAGATCTCTTATAATGGTCTTATTTGATTTGCCTTATATAAAATAATTAGAATTAACAGGCAAATGGTCCTTGGTGAAAAGGCATGAGTGCTCACTATACTGTTACTGAATAATTTGGTCTTGACTGGCTATTGAAAATCAGTTTTACCTCTGCATGTCAAAAAGAAATTAATTATATAAGTAGAATTTTTTAAAGTTGCCTTTAGTTTTATATATTTTTTGAATGACTCAAGTTTTTATTTCAGTCATTTCTTTACTGTTTATATCAGGCTTTTAGTAATATCAGTGGTTCAACCCCATTTGTCTGGACCAATGGCAAACAAGCAATGATGATATTATTAGGACCAAGCAAATTTTTCATGTCAGCTGCCAAAAGAAACCCAAAAGGTTCAGGCAGACCTGACATATTTTTCTTTTCCTGCCAAAATGAAACCAAAAAATGTTCATTTTCAGGAGCTTGTAATAAAATCCAAGGGAATGTAGAGCTGGATTCACAGAACTGCCTGGGGAAAAACTAGCACTCCCCCTTGTACTAGTGTGATATATACTTTATGGTTGTTAATGGACATACACAACTGATCATTATTTTGGGTCTTTAAATTAGTTTTATGCTTGTGAAAAGGTGGCACACTGACATGTTTTAAACACAGTTCCTGTATGTGAGTTTGATACAAAACCTACCGACTTCGTTAGCTTTAATGGGGCTGTTTATCTACAAAACGGATACTGGAATCAGAGCAATCTTCCACACCAGTGATTCTTTGGGAAAGGGCTGTCTGGGGCTTCTAAAACCCAGTGAATAGAACTCAAAGGAAAGATGTTTTGATTGATCTGCTACCTTTCCTTTGCCTAATGCTAAATCATTCCCACCAGACATGACTCAATACACTGTTAAAGAGAAAAAAATGTTGGTATAGACCACAATACATTATATAGAAGATAATTTTCCTTTGGAAGATTTCCTGTAGCTCTTTCTGACAAACTCTTCATACCAATTCAAACTAGCCCAAATGAAAAGTTTACTAATAACAACTTGGTCTATGCTGCAGGCTTGTGCCAGCAGTACTCAAGTTCTGCCAGGAAATGAGGGAGTGTTTACACTTAGAGCTCCCTTGCAGTGGCAGTACCCCTTTCTTTTGCTAGCATAATTACACCATCTATCTCAATGAAAGTAGGTTTCTACCGTAGTCTGGCAGCTGACAGAAGGGACTCAAAGGTAGTTTTACTCCTTCTGCCAGTTGCTCCCATCGTCTCAGCAGCTGGTGCCTTCCCAGCCTGCACTTCACAACCTCCTGGCACAGCTGCTACAGCAGAATTACATGGAGCAAGCAGAAGCACACAGAGGTGAACAAGATCTGATGATCTGGCTATGGCAGTAGAGTCAGAAAGTAGAAGAAAACCCTTATTTTGGGATATTTTTGATGAAGGTGTAAACATTTACA
This sequence comes from Gavialis gangeticus, assembly GCF_001723915.1. Lineage (NCBI taxonomy): Eukaryota > Metazoa > Chordata > Crocodylia > Gavialidae > Gavialis > Gavialis gangeticus. The sequence goes on from NW_017729030.1 coordinate 18,871,540, forward strand.
CATTTTTAGCATTCCAAATTAGTGACTAAACCTCCTTAGCTTATGATTTTGAAAAATGGACTTTTCCCTACCCATTATGACTCTTATCTGAATACATGCATCTTTTACATCTCAAATGTCAATGGACTTTTGCTTCTATTCAGGTTTGGAAATCAATAAGAACAGCTTTTAAATTTCAGGTGATTTTTCAGTTTGGGTGGGAAATGGGATCTTTATATAAATGTTTGCCGCTCTTCCTCAGAACCATATTGTGAAAATGTCCTTTATATCATCAAACATTTACTCATAGGATAAATGCTACTTAAGTAAATAATATGAGTAATTGTTCACTATTACTGAGGGATTCACAATCTAACCCTTGTTACAAATAAATCTTAGCCAATCTAACACCTTATTATTTTGTAATTACTACTCAAGATTTGATTAATCATGAAAGTTGCTTTACTTATCCAACTAACTGAAAAGTAGTTTAATCAAACCTTTTTTGGTGTAATCTACCAAACAGTACAACATTAATTTATGAATGATACTTGAAAAGGTGGTAAGAGAGGCAGCAGCTTTCATGTATATTGTTGCATACGAGGAGGGGTGACAGAGTTACTGTCCCTGTTAGCTTTGGAAGAACATAGAGCTCATTGCTTTTCATTCAATATCCTACACTGTTGAATTCCTGAAATTCTTTAAATAAAAAAGACACCTATAAAGTAAGTTGCCACTTCATGCTTTGAAGGCCCGGCTTGTAAATTGTCTGAGATAGTAATTTTCCTATAGGTACTAGAAGTAGAATGCAAATGTTGTGCCCATTCAGTGAGCAGGACCACAGCCATTTACCTTTTTAACTCTGCTGGTTACTACTCCAGGTTCAGTTGCTTAGAGGTAATGGACCAGTGATCTGTTGTATAACATATGGTTTGTAATGCAGAGAGGCCCATTAGATCAATGGCTATGGAGCTGAAGTGCATGCTATCCTCCAGTGACTGATAATGGAATTCAGCTTTGATCTCGTCTTGCGTTCTGTTGCTCTTGAATTGCTATTCATATAAACTTAATTTAGTCACTAACTTGTGTGTATACCTTTCAGGAATAACTTTTGCTACTATTTGTTCATGTAATTTTAGGTTCCCCTGCTTTTATTTTTAGAAATCACAGAAATCATAGAAAATTAGGGTTGGAAGGGACCTCAGGATGTAATTTAGTCCAACCCCCTGCTAGAGCATCCCCGCCAAAGATTTGTCTAGCCGGGTCTTGAAAACCTCCAAAGATAAAGAGTCCATCACACCTCTGGGTAACATGTTCCAGTGTTTTACTACCTTCCTTGTGAGAAAATTCTTCCTAATCTCTAACTTAAACTTCTCTTGCTGCAACTTAAGACTGTTTCTCCTTGTTCTGTCATCTACCACCACTGAGAACAGTCTAGTTCCATTCTCTTTTGACCCCTGCTTCAGATAGTTAAAGCCTGCTATTAAATCCCCACCTCTGTCTTCTCTTTTCTAAACTAAATAAGCTTAGTTCGCTCAGCCTCTCCTCGTAAGTCATGCCCCAGGTCCCTTACCATTTTTGTTGCCCTCTGCTGGACTCTCTCCAATTTGTCCTCAGCATTTCTGTAGTGGGGGGCCAAAACTGTGCACAGTACTCCAGATGTGGCTTCACTAGTGCTGATTAAAAGGGAATAATCACTTTCCTTGACCTACTAGCAGCACTCCTACTAATGCAGCCTAGTATGCCGTTAGCCTTCTTGGCAACAAGGCCACACTGCTGGCTCACATTCAGCTTATTGTCCACTGTAACCCCCAGGTCCTTTTCGGCAGAGCTGCTGCACATGTATTTTTGCACAGTTAGGAGAAGGATCAAAATTGTATGATTTTCATTTAGCTTCAGGTATTTAGATAATAGCATAGAAAAATTGTGTCAGCCAAATGGCCATTACAACACTGAATTTATTATATCTTGTAGCTACAACTAAATATGACATTATGAAACAAAAAAAACTAGTTACCAAAAGAGAAAGTGCTTTACCTTGCACAACAGTAGGTCTTTTAATTTCTGATGGCTTGGCTTCAAAAACATTTGTTTTTTTAGGTTTCAACTGAAATCAGTTTAGTTGCACTACTGTTCTCCTCTCTATCTAATGACATATGTGTTCCACCAGAACAATTTCTTCTAAGAAACTGATGGCTGGAATAGTAAGGGGAAGGTGGCTGGCTCGGCTGTGTGCACTGGGGTGGAGATCGAGGTGGGGCATGAGAAGGAACTACTTGCACTCTTTGGTTAGGTACAGAAATTAAACATTAACTGGAAAAAATGATTGGAAACCTATCTAAACCTGTAACAGAACAGAAGTTCAGTGCATATAGACTGATTTAAAAATGGCAGAACCCAGTCTAAGGTAGACCTGAAAGGATGTAGTATCAGATTTAATCAGTTTAGGTTAGATTGGTCTATTGCACTTCTTCACCAGAACCCCTCCTGACTTAACATGGTCACTGTCCACCAGCATCCCAGGATCCTTCATGGGCCCCTGCTAGCCCCTTTCACAGGGTGGGAGGGCTAGCTTCCACCCATCTTTATTTGGTCTTGCTGAGTGCCAAGCTGGCCCTGGCCCTGGCCACAGGCTGTCACAGAGCTGAGGCAGCAAAGCCTTTGCACCCCAGCCCTGCATCCTGCCTGTACTAGTCAGCTGTTCAGGGCAGGGGGAAAGAGAGAGCAGAGGTTCCTATTGCCACCTCAGCCACCCCAGACCCAGCAAGAACAATGGGGGGGTATGGTGGGGGCTTTCCCTTCCCCCACTGACTGACACAGCATGGCTTCTGTCTCCAACTCTGTCCCCTGCCATCTTTCTTTCCATGTTAAAGCAGTAGAAAGAAGAAAAGGCATTGCCATAACTACAGGTGAAGAAAATTACAATATTTTGAAACCTTAAAAATATTAATTTGGGAATGGGTAAAACTTTATTCTGAGACATCATATACAGTTGACCCATTTCTAATTTCAATGTACCATATCCTAGAGTATTGCTGTCTTCCAGGCACAGGACAGAAAAATGTCTGATAAAGTTTATGGAAGGAAATGTCATTGTCTCCTTAATACTCCTTCTCTCCTTGCACCTAAACCTGGAAAAGCTCCTCTATGGGATTCAGGATTGTATTTGGTAGAAGGAGGGAGTGTCTACTTGTGTGCTTTACTTCACATTAGACTAATCTAATGTGCAGTAAAATGTTACTATCTACATTGCACAGCAATTACTGTGCAGTAGATTAACGTAAAGCACCATTGGCTAGTATAGACAGATACAGGTACTAGTCAATGGTACTTTACATTAATGCACCTGAACACACATGAAGATGCTGGCTTGGAAGCAAATTGCTCCCAGTCAACCCAGGCAGCAGAGGGCCACAATTGATGTTTGGCTTAGCCCCAAACTCCAGGGGAGGAGCTGTCCCCTACTTCTACTTTGAGGAGGAGGACAAGAGCTATTACCTGGTGGCACAGCAGCAGGTCAGTAAGCTACAGACACCTGCTCCCTCTGAAGACATCTGGCAGAAGTTTGAGCTGCTGCCCACACCAACACTGTCACCCAGCGACCAAACCACCTGCCTATCTACTGCCAACAAGCTGGAGATTGTGACAGAGCTGCTGTGTGGCAGTGTGGTGAACCACAGCTTCATCTGCAATCCCAACAACAAGGCCTTTGCCAAATCCATCATCATCCAGGGCTGCACATGGTTTGGCTTCTCAGAAGTCCTAGAAAGCCAAGCAAACTTCTCCCTGCCCTTGCACTGACTGCCTACAATCCTCTCCCACCTAACACTTCCTTCCCCCGCTGTGATGCTGCAAGGCGCTTGGGGCAGCATGAAGGCAAGCCCCCCAGAGGCATGAAGCAGGGGGCATGGCTCCCCACCACCAGCCCAGGACACCTTCCTCAGGACTGGCAGAGAAGCGGAGACTACCTAAACTACCATGATAGTTTAGATAGTCTCACTTCTCTCCCAGTCCTGAGGAAGGAGAATTTGTTACCAAAAGCTTGTCTAAGTTCTCTCCTAACTATACAGTTTGTCCACTAACATATCACCAGAAATCCCCTATATCCATGTCTGAACCAGCATAGCCACAAGATTCCAACCCTTCCACTTCCCAGGAAATATACAATATTCCTATTCAAATGCAAAACAGTCCAGGTAAAATGTGGTCTTATCAGGTGACCTTCATTTAAAGAAGCACTGAAAGGGGTGGATAAGTAACTGAACACTTCTCAGAAGACAAATTGCACTGTCATCTTCAGTACTTTTAGTGGATGCTTTGGGGCAGTGTAATTGAACATCTATACTTCATGAAATATGTGTATTTGCCTTAAGGTACATTAACCATAATATTACTATCCCTCCTCCTCTTTTTGGGAAAAAAATAGCACAACTTTATAGCTCTTCCATGATTTACATACACAGGCTGATACAAATTATATCTCATCCATAACTCAAATACTGTATCTGACTAAAGTACAGAGTAGTGTCTGTGTAACAGTAACTGACTTTCAATTTGTGGAAGGCCAGGTTGCAGGCTCACCACTGAAATAGTATCTTCCTACATACTAAGCAAACATGCATCTTCCTGTTGATGGAAGTGAAAAAATGCAGGTCTTATGGACCTGATCCAGCTCCAGGTAAAAATCAATGAAGGTCAAAAGAAGCTAGATCATGACCTTAGTAACTCTTACTCCAATTTTACATTAAAGATGAATAGCAAGAATAAAGACTTATTAGTAATGAATAAGCTTTGTCTGAAAATTACTAAGTTGTAGTTTGAAAATAACACAATAGTTCTAATTATAAGCTTTCTAGTAAGAGTAGTGGGCACATTGGTTTTAGGTGGAGCTTGCTCAGTTTATAACAGGCATTATATAATATGACTGCCTGTAATTGCAGGTGACTTGCCTCAGTGGCTCAATTCCATGTTCCTATTTTTTTTAGGTTTTAATAAGAGACTCTTACTTACCTTATACAGTGAGATAATTGATTAGCTGTGTTGAGAATTCAACAAAGGCCATTCTCTAACCCTGCCATGAATGTGATTCACTATAATAATGATGTGTAATTTGTAAATCTTCAGTTGTCATGGTAGCCCAGCAGGGCTACAAAAATAAATGCATACACCCATACTATCTTTCAGTAAGTAGAAATAGAATTTGATACAGTTTGCACACACCATGGGGGTCTATTTTTCACACAGTTGGGATCTACTCTCCCCTGGTTACATAAACATAATTCACACAAATGCTAATTGGAATGAATCACACACTTCCAGTAGAGAATAGACCCCAACAAGCAGGAGACTTATTCAAGCAAGTGACATTATTATTAATAGGAGAGACAGTATTTCTGCAAATCTCTAGCACACCAATAGAAATGATGTCTGTTCCTTTGTTTTGGTAAAGTATGGATTTAAAAAAAATATGTACGCACATACATGCACACAGACATATATATACAATTGGGTGCAACCCATTTTCTGACAATTTTCTGGAAAATAAAGGGCTTTCTGCAAAGTCTGAAATTTCATAATATATGCTGTCATACATAATCCAAACTTTCAATAATGTGCACTAGGGATGATGCATGTGTCATTATTAAGATTTTGGTCCCTAAGAATGGCTAAAGCTGTAAGTTACATTACATATCCATAGATTCATAGATTCATAGATTAAGGGTCGGAAGGGACCTAGTAGATCTTCTAGCCTGACCCCCCGCCAGGGTGGGAGAACAACAAAAAACCCCAAAAAGAGAAACGGGACTCAAACGAGTCCAGCCAGGTAGGCATCCAGCCTCTTCTTAAAGACCCCCAGGGTAGGGGCCAGCACCACTTCCCTTGGAAGTTGGTTCCAGCTCCTAGCCGCCCTAACTGTGAAGTAGTTTTTGCGGATGTCCAATCTATACCTCCTCTCCATCAACTTGTGCCCATTACTCCTTGTTATGCCAGCGGGCGCTAGGGGAAACAGCGTCTCCCCCAAACCCTTCTGGTCCCCCCTAGTGAGTTTATAGACGGTCACCAGGTCCCCCCTCAGCCTTCTCTTGTGGAGGCTGAATAGGTTCAGGTCCCGCAGTCTCTCACTGTAGGGTCTGCCCTGTTGTCCCCGGATCATGCGGGTGGCCCTCCTCTGGACCCTCTCCATGTTGTCCACATCCCTCTTGAAATGGGGCGCACAGAACTGGACACAATACTCCAGCTGTGGCCTGACCAGCGTCGCGTAGAGGGGGAGGATCACCTCCTTGGCTCTACTCGAGATGCACCTGTGGATGCACGACAAGGTGCGGTTAGCCCTGCCACCAACTGTGTATCATTTCTACAAAGATGGTATATTCCTATTATTACAATATTAAATGTTTTTCTATGCTAGATAGCTGTCTTCTCTGTAATCTATCTGAAAAGCAAACACCAGTGTGCACTGTATTAGATTTCAGAAACTGCATAAAGTGATAAACAAGTACAAGAAAAGCTCATTAACCAGACTATGTGTGAAAGTGCCCCAGACTGCACATAGGGAAGTGTATCATTACTATTTTAGTATGCACTACTGTCAGTTCTAGGTACACCTCACATTCAAATGCATATTTTTTTATTCAGCTGAATCCGCAACTGGCCAGTAAAATAGGCAAGTATCCCAAGTGCCTGGGCCTTTTTAAATAGTTTAGATTTTAGAGTGTGAAGCTATGAAATATTTCAGAACAAGAACCACTGGATCTTTAAATTTCTCTTAACTGTGGAAAAGGAAAAAAATTCTGTTTGTTCACTTATTAAAGCATTGACTATATAGCAAGGCATCAAAATGCTATATTTACAGGAAAACACATATATGAACACATGTTTTGTGGGTTTTGTTCTGTGCTCACACCAATTTGTTCTACGATAAGGCTTGCTTTTGCTTTTACTGTTGTTGGTTGCTGCATATTTTATAGTGTGCTATGCTGGCCTGACTTAAATGATGGTAGGGTTTTATGACATGTCTTACTTCAGCTCACACATGATTAAATTATATTTCTTCCTGTCTGAATAAGGATTATATGGAACATATACGTACTTAACTTAGGTTTGGGAGAGTACGTCAGGATTTCACATGTGTGATGCAGTTAAGTAAAATATCAGCTTTTGATGAGGTAATGATAGAAAATCATAAAAGTAAGAAGTAAAACTCAAATGGTAACAGTACAGATATAAAACTGTTTTTTTCAAATGCTATCCATTAATATATTTAAGTGCTATCCCCTTGCCATTTGCAGGGGATATGTTCTCGTATCCCCTGCGAATGGCGAAATCCGCGAATAAGGCACTGCAGGTCTGTGTTCATGAACGCAGTGCCCCCAACGGTTGGTGGGGGGACACGGCTCCAGTAGCAATGGTGGGAGCCCAGGGGTGGTGGTGGAAGCCCGGTGGCAGCAAGCACAGAGCTCACGAGGAGCTCCTGTAAGTGTATAAAGTGTATTTAAAATGTTGGTTCAGCATTCACGAATATTTGAAACAGCAAATGCTGAACCTGTGAATAGCAAGGGTTTCCTGTATTGTACTTTCAAGTACTGGAACTCAGTTTGGTAAAAACAAGCCCATAGACTAAAGGAAATTGAAATAAACCTTTCTGTTATGGAAGGCTGCATCTTGTAACTTGTCTGACTGACGGATATAAAATGTCACAACAATGCAACAAATTACTAAAATACCAGCAATATGATAAATAAAACTATATTCATATCTAAACACACACACAGGATCACATAATGTTACACACAGAATAAGCCACATAAAAAGTTGTTTTTCCCCTATTTTTTTCAGTCACTATGGTACCTCTCATGGGGAAAATGACATCCATCAATAGGCATGTCATCATGTGTTAAATAGTGATCATCTACTACAATGAGTAAAAAGGGGAGGAGTTGGTAAAGTGACATGTGAAGTAACTGGCCAGTAGAGAAGGTCAGAGATGCAAGATGATTACCTTGTTAAATGAGATATGAATTAAAAATTCAGTTTTCTCCAATATCCCTAAAACAATGTTGGTTGATGTCAGGGAGGGTATAGCATGGGATGGATTTCATTAGACATGCCCTATTCATCTACTCTTCCTCGAAACCATCTACTACTTGCCATTGTTGAAGACAGGACATTAGACTAGAGATAGCTGATGATTAGTTTGCCCCCATATGTCACTTCTTATGTTCTTACCTTTCCCCTCTATAATGGTTCAGTATGGTACTAGATTAGTAAAGTAGGTTACATACAGGATTCAGGAGAATGGTGAGGAAGAGTTCCCCTCCTTGGATACTTTTGTCCAGTTCTAGA
>NW_017729030.1:18884861-18902880 GCF_001723915.1 Gavialis gangeticus
TCTTTCCCCTCTATAATGGTTCAGTATGGTACTAGATTAGTAAAGTAGGTTACATACAGGATTCAGGAGAATGGTGAGGAAGAGTTCCCCTCCTTGGATACTTTTGTCCAGTTCTAGAGGACCTCCAGGATATTCCTTGTAGAAAATTGTGTGCGTGAAAAGGCCACAGGTTTGCCTAGGGAGCACCTGAGAACAAAATAAATATGCCAGTGACATGAGCCTACTTCTGTAAATCTCATTCAAAAAGCAGGAGATGGCAGAAACCTTGCTGATTTTGCTCCCATATGGATTATTTTGTTCTCATCATAGATGAGCATGATATTGCTCATTGATAACTCCAGCTGTCTGTTAAAAAGTGGCTGCATCGCTGTGTTCTAAATCCTTCATTGAGACTATTCTATTCATTTCACATAGTAATAATTCAGGCGGTTGTTTTCAGGGTTTCATAACAGGAAGGAAAAAGCTTCTCCTCCTTTAGCAAGGTTAGTTTATTAAAAGATAAGTAGTGCTTCTTGGCCATCTTCACTATCTCAAGCTATTAATCTTCTTGCTAGTGAGATATTGCACAAAATCTGTATTTCAGGTTGCAGGCAGAAGAAATAGTTCTTTCTTTTCTCTGCCCTGAAAATCACATTCCCTTCCACAACTGAAATATATACAGGGGCTGGCAGGACTGTTGCGTGAGTATATCCTGAGGTCAGCTCTACATACCATCATAAATCATCAGATTGTGTGTCAGGATTCAAAAAACTGGTAGATGGAAAAAAAACTCCAGAGAACCAAAGCACCCACCTCAGTTATTCTGTTAACTATTTAATCACAAGACATCAAAACTCTTAAGACTTATTAGCATTATTCAGTACTTGTACAAGCCTTTCCCAATATTAACTACATTATTAGCTAGTTTACCATTTGGATTATCCCTTTGTATTCAGTCAAATCAAAAGAAATCAATCAAAGATCACATTCAACAAAGCATCTAAGCATGTTTAAATGCTTGAAGAATTATGTTCCTACTTGCAATTAATTGAAATCTACATTGTAACTCATTACTGTGTTATCAATTACATTTTATTTTCCTGAATATATTAGATAAAGTTCTGTCTTTGAATGCAAGGCCATATCTTTTGTTGAATTCAATAGGAGTTATTTCTTTAATGGCCCAGGGCACAGTTGGCCAATCCTGATTTCTATTCTGTGTATTGGGAAAATTCCAACCTGTGTAATTACCTTCTACCTGTCATAATTCTCCTTGTCAATTGAATTCTTCTGGGTTATTTACTTTAATCTATAGCATATTGTTCCATCTGGCTGTTAAGATATGCCAAGTAATTCTTACAGGTTATTTTGGTCTTTTTACAGCTGAAGGGATGGTGTAAATGCCTCTGTTTCCTATCACCTGGTTACATATCCTTCAATATCATTGGCCATGCTTCTAGTCCCTCTACTGTGCAAACTGCAAAGGTCCTTCTACTGTGGGAATATTAGAAAACAAAATGTAGACCAAAACCTTGCATACTGGAGAAGAAAATCACTCCTCCCATTCATTTTTTTCTTTGGTGGTTTCCACATCCTTTCATAAGTCAGACTGGGGATGAAATCTTTTTTTGTGGTTTTAAGAAATATTTCTAAGATATAATGAAATGCAGTGTACCATGATGCCATTATGGATGAAGCCCCGTCTGTGTCGTGCAGGTTTCAGATGGGGATACTCTTCTGTGCTGGTGACCTTGATACTCCAGACCTTCTTCCAGGCCTCATAGAGCTGAACATGTACTGGGTAGACCCCAGAATGGTGCGGAGCCACCGCATAGCCCATACCAGTTGGAATACCATGCTCCTGAAACACAGCAAGAGAAACAGCATATTGGAGTACTGGAGAGCAATGTTATGCAATTTGTTTATCCTTTTTTCTGCAAAATGTTTTTTTTAAGAAGCCATCACACTTAGTCAGTTGTGTATGCTTTTATATAGAAGACACACTAAAAGAGGAGAGAGATGAGAAGGAAAGCAACTCTTTGGTATTACAGTGTAATAACTACAGGAGGATAAATAATCATTAGACTGAGCTACCATTATAATGAACAGATTTGACTGCCTGTTTATTATGCATTTTTTGTCTTCATGATATATAGCTGGTTGTTTTGTGAAGTAGTTCTGGAAAGGCTGGTAAGTGATGCTGTTTGCCTAGTAACTTTTCAGTCAATATTCAATCAATAAATGAGTGTTGGGTGTGATAATTTATGTTTGTTTCTATTTTGAAAATCAAGAAAGATTTTGCTGGTTAGGAGCATATTTGTTATAAAGATTAATATACATATATTATCTCTCTCTAAACCTGCTCTTGATCCCTAAGGTCAGCCAAAACTCCACTTGGTGAAAACCCATGGTAGGTCGTTCTTGGCCATTGCTCTTCACTTTTTGAACATCCTCCCTCAAGGGCAATCAGATTCTGATCCTGCACATCAGGTACAACTGGCAACTCATTACTAGCAACATTGTAATACCTTTCTATTTGAGTAAGTATTGACCAAACAAAACTAGGGCAAGATGTTGTTTTGTGGGTCTCTGGTTTGATTTTGATATTCTAGTTGCCCTTTCAAGTTGTTCTATTATCTTACTGTAAGTTGTCCTTAGCCTTTGGTAGGAAGGCAGGTATATATATTTAATAAATAAAGAAAGAAATATATATAAAGAATGTTTCTCTGCCTTTTTCATAATTTTCATCAAAAGCAGACTTTGGTGTCCAGCTTTGCAATATGTTCTCCATTTGTTCAATCTGGTCTCTTAAAATGGGCTCAGTTAGGTTCTTTTTTCTGAACTAGCTAAAAAATGTTAAATACCACATGTACTTTAGAACAAGCCATTTTCAGAAATAAGACTATTTATTGACTTTTCCTTCCCTATTGTTTGCAGATATAAAGTGACCTGCTGTTCAAACTTCTTTAATTTCTCCACATACTCAGAGAATTTCACATGGGGTAGGTCTTTCAATTCATCCACTTTTCCACAGAGGATTTTTCTTAGTTCATTTCAATCCCAATATCATGCTGCATTCTATGATCACTCAATGTCCTAGATGCTTGCAACAGAGATTCCCTCCCTCTGCCCCCATGTTGGGTGTCAAATGTATTTACATAATGAGACCTTCATTACTCAATATCTAGACTCTGTGTCTGGGAAGCTCAGCACAGTCACAGTCTTCTGTACCACACCATGGGCTCACATCTTTCTTCTGCTAAAAGAAGACTTGCCAGCTCTCAGAATAGATAGGCCATTTTCCATTCAAATATAACTGATACTTGGAGGAAAACTGCTAAAACTCTGGATCATAACTGTTGCCCTTTCTCTTGTCCATATTATCTAATAACTGTTGATTGCTTTTTTAATTCCAGCAGTAGCACATTCTGCTAGGCACTTAACTTAGCATAGACGGGCCTTTGATCCTTCGATCAAATTAAATAAAACCTATGGGGAACATTTGTTCACACTTCACACAGCATAACCCGTTACATTATCTACTATCTCATAATAAAGATGTAGCTCTGAGGTCTCTGGCTGTTCTGGGAGGGCCAGGGAGGGGGGAGGAGGGGTGCAGGAGACCTTCATACTTTGACTGATAGCAAAGTTTATTTTTGGTGCATAATTGCCATCATCTTTCTGCTAGATCTATATGAAGCAGGGGTCAATTTATATCAAAGTCTATATTATGAGCAAAGGTATCAATGAATTTAGGGCCAAATTTAAGTATAGGAAAATAACGTATGAACTAAGGTTGCTGAAAAATTCTGGCCTTCTCTAAACAAATGCATTAATAAAATGTCTGAAAGTTCTGTGATATTTCTACTACAAAATGTTCTTATTTATATGGTAGCAAGCACCTAGAAACACCAACTAAATCCAGCCCCATATGCTGACAGTTATGTACACAAACATTTACAGGGAGACTGCATCCCCAAAGACCTTATGGTAAAATAAATAAAGCACAAACAGGATAACAATGGGAATTGAGGCACCAATAGCTCAGGTTGCCTAATGCCACATGGGAAGCAAATGTCAGGTTCAAGAACAGGTAAGTTCATTATATATGACTGCTTTCTCTGTGCTAAATTCAGTACTAAGTACAGTACTAAAGTAGTTCAGGATTGTACCACAACCAATATAAACAGAACAAGATGCATAATACAGTAGCCAACTAATGACAGAGTTCTGGCGACTCAAAGCAGTCGATAATTTCTTGCACACAATGTGACCAGGTACAGACATTACACCTTTTCCTGTTTAGGTGGTCAGAAACTTGGTCTGTACCCATAACAGAACAGAAGTTTAGAGCACGTAGACTGGTTTAAAAATGGTGGATCCCAGCCTAAGATAGATCTGGTTTGATGTGGTATCAAACTAAACTGATCTAGGTTAGATCAGTGAATCAAACAAGGTAGGTCACTGACCAAAAACACCCAGGCAGGGAGTTGTACAGGCTGTAGATGTTTGTCACTGACTGCTGACAAGAAAGAGGTGGGTGGAAGGTGAAGCTCAGCCATGCCTACGTCATGCAGGGAGTGGGGGTTTCTCAATGGGCTCTGGCACACCCCTCAGGGTCCCCCATGCCTCCCATGATCCAGCGCAGTGCCAGGGAGCCAGGCACAGCTGAGCCCCCTTCCCCCAGTCGGGCACTCCTTTAGATGCCTTTGCTCTTGTATGTAAACTCAGAATGGTAATATTTTTGAAGAGGAAAAATGTAACTGATTTCATGTAGGAATTTTTATCCAAAAATAATATGTTTTATTGACTTTCCCCACAATGACCAGTCAAAATAGGAAACTCTATTGGTTAACAATTAAATGTTGTATCTCCCCATTAAACCAAATTACTACAGGGTTCAGATTATATCTAACTATTATATTTAGATCACCCTGAACAAGGTTAGGGAGATCTAAATGCCTAGTTGAATAACTGTTAGCGGGGCTTAGGTCACCCTAAAAATGGTATGCCTGATTTAGTTTCCACCAAACCTAGTGCATGCTTGCAGACATTCATGGTGCAGTATCGAGGCTGGGAAAGCCCAGCTACTCTCCACAGCCCCAGGGCTATGCTGCTTGTGCCCCTGGCAAAGCTGATTGGGTTAGATTTACCCCTTCTTCCACAGACTGGGCAGCCCTCTTTGTGGAGTCATTACCCCCGCACCCCCCAGGCCTACCAGCATCCTCTGGACCTGTCACCCTCCCCTCTCCCAATTTACTTGCCTCCAGTTGCTTGTACTTCCTTCCAGGAAGCAGTGAATGAACTAAGACACCTAAACCTGAGCTGGGTCCCATGAATTGTTGTATTTACCCTCAATACTGTATTATCTGTGTACCAAGAATTCCCTGCTTACTTTCTACTTGGGCTCCCTGGGAACAATAGATTGGTGCAAAATTAGTGGATACTGTTAGTGGGTACTAGGGAAGGGAAGGAAAGCCATTTAAAGGTCTTTATGTGCTGCAAATAATTCTGTCACCTTTTTTTAGGATATGGGCAGCTTTCCAATTTTGGAGTGGTTAAATCTCGTTTACTATTTTACCTGGGCCTCAAGGGGCAATTTTTATCTTAGCTTAAATGGCAAGGTAAGTAGAAGGCACACAAGTGTCCAGAGGGTTGGACAATAGACAAGATTCATTACTAGAGGTAGGGAAGATGGAGAAAAGACAATTCGAAGAGTTGTCAACTTTTTGTACTCCTCAGGAACACTGGGGAAAAAAATCAGAATATGATTTTGTCAATGGCTGTGGGGGAAGATATAAAAAAATAGGATTTTTACCAACTCAATAAACTAGTATCTCAGTTTATAAAACAGATTTACAAATAGACAAGATAAAAAAATCAAAGTGGGTGGACAGCAAGGCACATATTGCTGAATGAAAATTCAATATTCATCCCTTCCCTGTTGCTGGATATGAAATTCAATATAAAATTAATTGTTCTTAAAAATAAAACTTCATATTTGCTATCAGGAACATCAGTGGGCATAAACATGAAGAAGGAAAAGGAAAAGTAAGAGTTTTGGTAACTTTTATTCTTTTTATAATAAATCTTGGGTTTTACATTGAGCTCTGAGAGTAATCATGGAATCATTGTCTCATGGATTGGAATTACTGTCTGTTCTCACAAGTGATAAAAGAGATGTCTGACCTTCCAAAATGACTGGGTCAATCATAGCAGTTTTGCAGTTAGGTCTGACAATCGTTCTCTAGATGGTCTTTTTTTACCCAAGGGGTTTTCCTACTAAAAAGGAAATTATATAGCCATATATAGATCCATTTTTTGAGAGAATTTAAACAATCCTAGGTATTGATAGTCTGAAATCAAATACCATTTTTATCTTGCCCCGCTCCTCCTATCCACTAGTCTCTCTCTCTCTCTCCCCCCATCCCTCCATTTTTTATTTTGTTTTCTTTTTCATTGTTTATAGTAATTCAAAATTACAGATAAATTGGAGAAGTTCCTAGCTTTAAAAAGAGTGATTCTTGGGTGCTTGCCAGTTGGACAATATATCCTAAGCATTTTAAGAATCATATCATAAGAACAAACTCACAGGCCCAGGTATTTGTTTTTCAAAGAGTAAGGGCAGAAAAAAGGCAATACAATTTTTAGGCATCAGTGCATCTAAATATCCAAAATGTTGTTCCACAATCCAAGAAGTCATGGTTATCAAGTTCTGAAGCCTGACTGATTCCCTGTCTGGTGGCAACAGATATTATGGTGGCATTTAGGTAAATACATGTTAGTCCTTCTGAAAGCAGATGGAGCATATTGTATCCCATCCTCTTTAAACGTTTGTGCAGATACAATGGGATATGGAATTTTGTTAGATTACTACTTTCACCTGCCACACCAACTTCAATACATCTTGCAAAAAGAAAACCAGAATATGAAACCAAGAAAGGAAATGCATGTGCACAGTCACAAAGTTGCACTTGCTCAGTCCAAATTTCTGATTTAGTATGGCAAGCCCTCTGTTTTAATAAGTTTGAAATACACCCACTGAAATTATTTGCTCTGATTTTAATATCATTATGTTAGATGAAGCAGTTCATACTATACCTGCATGTATATTACTGAACTTTTTTGATTTAGCTAAAGAGAGAGGTGACAGGTTGGATGTGCAACTTTAAAATGTCACTTTGAAGAATTAGGAAATTAACGTAAGCTATTATCTCTTTCTAGTGCTGGAACATATTTCTAACATTACTGAAGTAGGGTGAGATTTCCTGGAAGAGATTAAGGTGTATTTTGTCAGTTTAATATGTTTTTATAATATAACAGATATTTGGTGAATGCATTTGCCACATTTTAGCTGTTAAGAATTGTGTGTATCATATTTTATCTCTTTATAACTTATGATTTTTAAAGGTGTACTTTTTTGAATAATACTCAATTACTGGTGATAGCATGGGAATTCTATTGCATGCTTAAACAACAGTGAATTTCAATTCAATTTTAAGTTAATTTATTTCAAATTTCATCAAAACTTTCCATTTTAGAGTAGATTAGTATTTTTGTGAGTTCTGTGGAAAGTAGAGTTCTAAATAGAGCGATTATATTGGTTTAATTAATTGAAGTTGTTATACTTTATCTAGTGTGGGGCATAAGTTTCCAATTTTAGGTACGCAAGTACAGATGTGAACAGAATCTTTTCTGGTATAAAAGCAGGTATAAAAAGCCACAGCCACCTTCAATTACTTGAAGGAAAGAGGGGCATGTGATCAAGGCCCTGGATATAGACTCATAGGGCACATCCAGACGTGCATATTTGTGCTGCTGTTTTGTGCCTCAGGGCATTCCCTTGCACACACGTTCCAATGCATGCCAAATTGTCCCAGGTGGGGTAAGAGAGGCTGGGGCCAGCACCTGTGCTGGCCACAGCAGCCTTACCTGGGGTCCTGGGGCCTGCCAGGGGCAACAGCGGTACCAATCTGGCCTCACAGAGCCTGGCCAGCAGTCAGAGTGTGGCTCTGGATGGCCAGGCACTGTTTTTGGCAGCACATACTGCTGCTTCATGCACCAAGCTGCATTTTTTTTAAAATTTTTTTTTGATACCAGGAAACCCTCCCCCCACCCCATGTCAAATTTTGGCACTGTGCTGAAAATTAGCAGGGCAAGAAGTGGGTGCACATGGACTGTATGCAGTTTGTGGTGCCTCAAACAGTTTTCAGGTACTGCAAACTGCACATGCGTGCTCATCTGGACAAGCCCATAAGGTTCAGTTCCTGGCTCTGCCACATATTTACTGAATGACCTTTGGTAGGTCATTTATTCTGTGTCTTCTGTATCTTCTATGTGAAATAAAGCATGTTAGCCTGAAAGCCTGGCTTTGTTAAAAAAAGAAAACTATTGAGAATGAAACCAAAACCAGCAAGGTTTGGGTGCCTGAGTAAACATAATTGGGGAAACAGCAGAACAAGCACAGGGGCTAGATAGAGGTCCAAACTAATTTGTTGAATCATAGAGAAGTAAGGCCAGACAGAAGCACAAAAGTCATCTAGTCCAACCTCCTGCCAGAGGCTGGATCATACCTATCCAAACCATCCCGTATAAATTAATCAGCTACTCTCCTAGCAAAACTACAGTCAACCCAGACACAGCCACAAGGCAAAGCACCCTAATTTGCCACAGGTAAAGCAATGTTTTTAGCAGATGTTCCTACTGCTGCAAAAGTTGTTAAAATACACTTAAGAGTTTCCAAGAAAAGGGCCATCCCCCACTACAGAGAAAGACAACCCCCCGCCCCCAGTCTGTACCAACCAGATCATGGGGTAAAATTCCTTCCTGACCCCAAATATGGCAACAGCCTGACCCTGAGCAGAGAGGCAAGACCCTCTAGCCAGCAACCACCAGGTTGATGTCCCTCTAGCCAGGAATCTCCAGCAGGAGTATTGACAAACTTCAGTCAAAATCCCCAGCCTTGACTGCAGCCAACACCCAAAGTTTCTGATGAGAATGAAGCTTCAAGAAGGGAAAATAAATTCCCTCCTGGCCTTATGTGGCAACCAGCTAAGCCCCAAAACATGGGAAATACCCATAGTAGGGCATGGACATAATGACCCACTACCAAATATCTACCATTCACAAATATGAGGGCATCAGATGCTCATTAACTATTGGAATATATACAGACAAACACTATCATAGACACTGCACATACTCCATAGAAATCTCTCTGCCTTTATACCACTAATTACAGATACCTGAAAGGATATCAGAAAAGGTTAGCATATCTTTATTTTGTTTTGTTTTGTTTTTGTTTTGGGGGATTGACTATGCATATGATTTGGATAATTTATTTACCTGTCTCAGTGCCCTTGTGTATAATGCTTGGATAAATATTTGAGATGTTATTAGTTTCTATGGTTTAATCCATTAGAGGCCATAAAGGACCTCTAAATCATCAGACAGAAGTACAAAATAGCATTAACCGCCCCCCCCCCCAATAAATTATTTAATCAAATTTCACTTTCCATTTTCTGAATTGATGTCTTAAATGTGACATGTTTATGTAAATAAGATCTTAGGATAAGAACATTCTGGCTGGTAAATTTCTGTAATTTCAATAAGGAAAGTAAACCCCATTTTCCTGTTTTTTTCTGAATATCTGACAGTTTTAAATCCACATATCAAACAGAATTATAAGGTTAAAAGGACCTCAAGAGTCAGCTAAGCCAAACTCCTAGGCAAATGAAGAACACCTGTATAGTTGGGTAGATAATGATGCAAAGAAACTCAAAAGTAAGAATAGTATCCATTGTCTATGCAGAATGGATATATAAAATGTAGGGGATTTACAGTAAAAAAAGAAAAAAAAGAAAAAAGGGTACAAGAACCTAAGTTTTCCTTTCCCCCATACAACAGTAGTATACTGTCTAGAACAGACAACTGCAAATCCTGGTAGATTTGTGTTAATACATTTTGATTGATATGGACAGTTCATTTCCTTTAGTTATTGCTTTCTAACTCTCACAGCACATTCTGTTGGCAGAATAAATTCCTTAGAGGCTGAGAATATTGTGAAGAAAATAGACACTTGACAAGAAAGAGATGCTGCAGCTGAGGCTACAAAAATATCTACTGGTAATTCTAGCTGCTGTATCAATCATTCACATGTACATGTAACAGAGTCTGGTGCTGCACAAGAGTCTCTTAACTTCCTGTTGGGTCCTGAGCAGGCAGAGGTGGAGGTAGGAGGGAGGCACCAATGCTGCACTGTGTCAAAATATGTCATTTCTTTCATCAAGCAGTTGCTAAACAGCTTGAAAACTAAAAGCCTTTCCTTATATGCAAAGTTTGAGTGCAATTACCAAAGACACTATCTTGAGAGTTGTTTATTTTTTTAAAGTATCAGTCTTTAAAATATCTTAAAAAAGAACCAATGTCCAGATCCACAAATCTCAAAAGGTACCTGCCTTGAAAGCAATGGGGGTTATTCATTTAAATTCACCTTACAATACTGAGAAATGTAAGGTGTTCCACCTTAGGGAAAAAACACCTGCATCATGCTTATAGGCTTGGCAGTGCTATGCTTACTAGCACCAAGGCCAAAAGAGACTTGGGGGTCATGATTGACCACAAGATGAACACGAGCCACCAATACAATGTCACAACTGGTAAAGCAAACCAAACTCTGGCTGGCATCCATAGATGCTTCTCAAGTAAATCTCAGGATGTCATCCTCCCACTGTACTTGGCCTTGGTGAGGCCGAAGCTGGAGTACTGAATGCAATTCTGGGCTTCACAATTCAAGAAGGATGTCAAGAAGTTTGAGAGAGTCCAGAGGAGAGCCATGCACATGATCAGAGGACATGAGAATAGGCCTTATGAAGAGAGGCTGAGAGCCATGGGACTCTTCAGCTTGGAAAAGCGCAGGCTCAGGGGTAACTTGGTGGCAGCCTACAAGTACATCCGGGTGTGCATCAGGACCTGGGGGAACACCTGTTCACCAAAGTGCCCCAAGGCATTAGGAGGACCAACAGTCCTAAACTCCTCCACAACCATTTTAGGGAAGAACTTATTTACTGTCCGAGCCCCCAAGGCCTGGAATAGGTTTCCTCCAGAGGTGGTGCAAGCACCTACTCTGGACTCCTTTAAGAAGCATTTGGATGCTTATCTTGCTGGGATCCTGTGACCCCAGCTGACTTCCTGCCCTTGGGGCAGGGGGCTGGCTGGGCCCCCCCAGGGCCCTTCCAGCCCTCATGTCTATGAAATCTATGAAATCTAAATAACACATACTTCTGGACTTGACTGATTTATATATATACTTGTGCAAAGCAATGTTGTAATGTTAGTAAGCATTAATATCCAATATAACAGATGGGTATATGGAGGTAGAGAACACAGTGTAACTCAGTAGAAGAACTCAAGTTAGAATTTAGGAGTTTTCACTTATTCCGCTGCTCTAAATAAGAGACCATGCTCCTTGCCCACATTCAAGCAGCACCTGTGTACATGAACAGCATATGTATACAGTACCATAAGAAGATACAGTGTAGATCATACATACATATTTAAAATGTCAGGTATTCACATCTTTAGATATTACTACAAATTACATACGTGGTAACTAAACTGGCCAGTGTTCATAGTTTGGCTTGATTCATAAAGCCAGGAATGCTGGGACCATAGGAACATATTTACCATGAAATCATTTTTCCTCAAAGACAACGTTGCTATTGGGTCTGATCAAAAGCCTCTGGAAGTTATTTGGAATTTTTCTATCAACTTCAGTGAAACTTGTATCATTCTGTACTAGTATTTGTACATGTTATTTATCTGAAAAAAGAAGCTGTAACAAAGTTAAACTCTCACTTGGAATTTAAATAGAATTTCCTACATCAGCAATCAGAAAAAGTAGGTATCACTGTAATCTTTTAAAATAATCTTAATACTAAGCAGATCTCAAAAATATGGGCAGAAGTCTAGGGGAAAATATGTAGCAACTGCATTCACAGGGCCTTCTCAAGGAAATGATTTCCTTTCAACCCCTTGTTGTTTTCCAACTCTATCAGAAAATGGAAAGTATTGGACTGAGACAGAGGGTGACCAGTCTTACAGATAATGGTTACATTTTTTTTAAATCTACAAGCTTCTAAAGTGTCATTTTTATAAATGTCTTGGGGTAGAAGGCTCAGGCTTTGGTGGGGAACTAAGCATCCCTCTAGACATGCAGATAAAGGTGTGATGGGATCTGAAGTGCAATCCACACGATCACACCTCCTATCATTCCACATGTGCATGGCAGGAGGCATTATTGTGGTACCCAGAATCAGATCCAATCACAACTTATTGCCAGTGCAGGGGAAAGCCCAGGTTCATGATCTTGGACTCCCCCTGCATTGGCTTCACTGACAGGGCTGGAAGCAGGGGCAACCTGTGGAACAGTGAGTAGTGCACCAGGCCACACATTCATCTAACGGTGTGATAAGAACAAACCAAAAAGTTATTTCACACTTTCTGAGGGATAACTTTGTGTCTTATTCCTTGTTTTATTGCATCATTGATCGAATGTGTGCCTGGGTCACAACATGAGGTGTGATTAGACTGGTTAATCATGCTTTAATTGTAACATGTCGATGGGGCCTGAGTTATCCAAAAGAAAACCCACAAAAAGTATGAGCTATACTCCAGGGTAACATAACAATAAATAATGGGTAAATAACCCAGAGACTTCTGCTTGGCATCATTTATATGTTGGCTTTATTAAATAATGAGACTGAGATTCAAATGGCGAAGTAAAAGAATAATGCCTGCTGAAAAACAGTTTGTTATAGTTCTGGACAGGGAGATAAAATGCAGTAGAGAAGCAGTACTGAGTTTTATTCCTGAACAAGACATTATATTAAGAGGGAAAAAGTAGGAGAGGTTGCAAGATTACTCCAAATGCATGGCTCCAAGATCTGTGTTAGTTATCAGGGAGGTTGTCATGTCAGGAAGATAAATTTCTCCCATGGAGAAGAATTCACAGGAAGCCTTTTGAAAAGAAATGTTCTCATAAGTAAATTGTAGAGCTACTACCGAATTCAAGGCTAAGAGGTCAGTACAACCCCTGTCCAACCATTAGCAGGTAATAAAACTATAATAAAAGCAGCTTTTCACTGCCACTCACTCTTTAGTTATAGACACCTTTAGAAGTCCCTACCATTCAAAGAAAATGATTATAGAGAGATGGTATTGTCTTTGTAGATAAGGCTGCAAACAAGAATCTGTTATAACTGAATGCTATTTTTAGTCCAAGTTGTGACTTTTACTCTTAAATATGGCTTGACCTAACTATCACCAATTTTACTAAAAACACTATGGAGAATTTCCCTTACAGGTTTAAGGAAAACAAGGCAATATATTTCTGGATTAGAAGTCATTTCAAGTTATTTTGTTCAAAAATTGTGCCATGTCTAAGATTTGATTTTCTAGCACCAGGTTGTTTCATTTGCTTGAATTGGTTTATCCATTGCTAAACACAGTTTGCAAAAATCATGGATTCTATGGTCCATAAATGCATCACGTCAGAAAGCACAGTTAACAGTCAAGTAGGCTGGGGGATTTTGCTTAAAAATAAAAAAAAGGCCTCTAAATGAATATACAATGATAGAAAAGTTAAGACTTTAAAAAAGACCTCTCTCTCCCATCCCCACAAAACAATTAAATGATGATTTCAAGAATGTGGTATGGAATTAGTATGAAAATGCTTAATAAACGAAGAACGGTTATGGTTGATGGTTTCCTGAAGTGTTTCTGTTTGCACTACAGCATTATAAAAGGGTAGGTTTAGGTCTGAGAGTTTGGGTGCTTTAAGTAGCAGGTATGATATCATTTTGCTCTTTTGAATGGCTTTGGTTGCTTGAAATTTCAACACTTTGTACAGAACCACATAAAGTCTTTTCTAAAGAAAGTATTTATAGACCTCATTGTTTTCACTTTGCCATGCTGCCTAACCAAGCAGAATTATGCTGGATAGGTTACAACATTACTTCAGAATGCTATTCCACTGAAGTTTATCCAGAGCTTTTAAAAGTTAATAATACAAATGGGTTAAATCAAACATCATTATGTATAAAGATCACTAATAGACAGACTAACCATTTGAGGGGCATTTTTAAATAATTGCAGAGATGTTGTAAGGAACCTGAAGTGAAGCAATTTCAGTTCTTGCCCCTCTCATCAGGTTCAGCTGTTTAACTCCAAATGAATATAGCCCTTATAGTGAATTGGTCATTACAGGTAATGCCTTCCCTGCACCTCTCTATTGTATCCATACTGTATATTGTCTATTTACAATTACTTTCTTAAGCTATAATGTAGAAGCAGTACCAGCTGACTAACCATGAAGGCACTGAGTCTTTACACCCTCACAATTAAGACAGAGAGTTCCTCCTTAATGATTAAGGGCCTTATTATACAGTAATATTGGGCAGCTTCTGGAACCCTTAACCCCTGGATTGTCTGTGCATTAACACCTTAAAGTGGTTTTAAGCACTCTTATGCAGCTCAAAATTACAGCACTCCAGGGCAGGATTATCTCTGATCCTTACAACCTAGCACCTGTTCCATTAAGGTGTGGCCACTCCCTACAGATGTGCTGCCCAGTATCCCAGGATCTCTCACCCCTCTCCCCACCCCAGAGCAGGGAGAGAAACCTGTCCTGGCTCACCAGCCCTTTAGTGGCAACTCACAGCTACAGCTCCTAGTCCTGCCCTTGCTCACAAGGTCTCTAATGGCAAGTCACAGCTGTGCAGGTAGGGACAGTCACAGGTTTCTAGACTAAGGGTGCGACTGCTCCAAACTCCAGCCTAGCAATAACACTGATTTACCATTCTTGTAGTTTGCAGTGTAAGGTATTAAAAGGCCCCAAGGTATGGGGACTATTGCAAAACTCAGTCCAAGTGCAAAGAAAAGTTCACCAACAACCTTTTCTGTAATGAATTTCCAAAGCCAGTATTAATCTGATTCTAGTTTCTATATTTTTAGAAATATCCTAAATATTTTATAAAGCCTTTTAACTTTCTTTTTCTAGCACTTGCTGGAAAGTATATACATTCTCATAACTTATACTCACTAGTGCAAATTCCTTGTTGAGAATCATCTGCTCCACTAGTGAAGACTCATTATGGAACAGATGAGGCTGCATGTGACTCCACATATGAGGAAACCACCAGAACTCATCCACAGATCTCAATAACAGGTCATCACCTTCATCTTCCTCTTCCGTTCCTGAAAAATAAGAATGAGAAAGGGGTTGCATGCTGAAAGGAGCAAGTAACTGTATGTTTTAAAATGTTCAGTTAGCCAGTCTTCAAACCTAATGCCTAATGGATTTCTATTACACTGGAAAAAATAGATTGTATCATGCGAAGGCAAGGACAATCTGAAGTATTGCGATTGGTATTTTTCTCTCTCTTTCTTTCCATTAAACTAATTAGTAGTAACAATAATTGAAGTTCAGGGGCTGACTGGAAGGGGGCTCATGGCTTAGGAGTGCCCAAAGCAACTGAGTACGTTTTTGTCTTGTTTGGCCTTCAAGGAGCATTAACAGTGGTCCAGAAGAGAAGATTATTGATGCATTACTCTTTCTTGTGCGTGATAGCTAATGCTTATTACAGCACTAATATTTGTTTTCTAGGCCAGTGTATCTATAGAGATAACAGCAGGAACCAAATATTTAAATTTTCTGAAAATTCAAATTTACTACCCCCAAAACTGGTCACTAATGGCCTCCTCATTTAACAATTTCATCAAATGAAAACCTCATGGTAATGTTGAATATGCAAACTAACTAAGCACTGAAATCAAGCTGTAGTAAGCAGGGTTTTAAAAGTGTATCCTCCAATAACGAGTGCAGAGCAGAGTTTTTGCAGTTTGCCCACCTTATTTTTAAGAATTTAAAGTTTAACTTTAAAAAAAAGGTTTCCTTGCTAATGTTTCTGATGACTGTTATGTTGTAATTCAGGCAGGAACAAACACATCTGGTTAGAAAAAAGATGTTTTTTCCAGGTGAGAACTGATGCAGTGCTCCTTTCTGGAGTTTGTAGACAGTGTCTTGGGTAGACGCAACCCCTGTTAAAGAGTACTGGAGTTCTCTGACTGTTCAGTAGCTTGTTACTACTGCACAACAGCATCACACGACAGGAAGCATGATGTGATACTACTGCACAGTAGTAACAAGTTACTGTGCAGTCAGCATCACACAAAAGTCATTTGGTGTTGCTATTGCACAGTAACTCTCAGGCAGTAGTATGCATCTCATGTAGAGGTGGCCAGGGAGTGGCAAGATTATATTTTACTAACTTTTCCCTCCAAAATTTCAGTCAATTTACTGGCAGCCTTCCTTTTAATTCCTTTACCATCTGAAGTGCTTTAAAACATATCTTTATTATCAAAATACATTGTTAATATCAAATGCATACATTTATCTTTACATAGATGTCAATACTGCCAATTTCACCAATACTCAGTTACATCATGGTATGTTAGGAACACATGAAAATCAGTATTCAGTGGATGCACTTTTGTGCTTGACTTTTGTATTTCACTGTTGCACTATTTTGAAAAAGTCTTCCATATAATGAAAGTTTTACTGGGTGCATCTACATGTGTGCTTTACTTTAGAGTAGACTAATTAGGTCTGTAGTAAATGGCACATATGGTGGTATCAACTCCACCATAGGATAGTACTGTTTGGGACAGTACTATCTTACAGCGAAGTAGTTTACTGAGACAAAACACGTGTAGATGTTGACCATGGGCATACATTGTGCCTGGTCAGTCCAGCCGGAGTGGGGCCTACTCTGCCCTGGATCAAGTTGCTGCTGCTCTGTGTGTATGTATAGATGCTGCTCCTGGGAGCAGTTGACCCTGGCTGAGATAGTTCTGGAGTTTATTGAACTGCATTGATTGCACACGTAGATGCACTCACTGGGCATGTTTAGATGAGCACAGATGTTTGTTTCCCAGGGGACAAGTAGCAGCAGCACACCTTATGCCACTACTACTTGTTGCCAGGGAATGCCTGTGCCATGTGCACTCTGGTCCATGGCAGGTTACCCTGGGTGGGGTAAGAGAGTCTGGGGCCAACAACTGTGCTGGTCCCAACAGCCTTACCTGGAGCCCTGGGGACTTCCCAGGGCTACATCCATGGCAGGAAGCCTGGCTGGCAACTGGAGTGTGACTCCAGCCAGCCAGGCTTTGGTTTTAGGTTGTATGCACTGCCACCATATATGCAGCCCCACTTTTATTCAGGGTGGGTTTTTTGGACCTCAGGATCTCCCAGTGTCAACCTTTCCCCCCCACACTACAAGGTAGCACCATGGAGAACACCTGCACGTGCAGTGCGTGGTGCCGCAGATGGGTCTGTGGCGCCACATACTGCATATCTGTGCTCATCTGGATGTGGCCACTATCTCTTTCTTTTATGAAGTTTCACTTACAATTTACACTACAAGTAGTGAAAGCATTAATATGTTTTAGTATAGTTCCTTTTGTTGACAACAGGTTTTCTTAAGATAGAATAGATTCTTTTTTTCAGAGGAATTGGTTGATCAAAAGAAGAAATCAGTGTTTGCTTTTTTGATGAATTCTGCTTGTTGACATGAAAAAAATCTTTATATACTGGCTCGTTATGATCACAGTTCTGTTTGTGTGTGTTTTATGTATGTATTTAGGGTTGTTGGTTGTAGCCATGATGTTCTAAGGACATAAACAGATGAGGTCCATTGGGTAGATGTGCTATCTTTTATTCCAACAACTAAATAGTTGAAAAAATTGTTCTTTGCAAGCTTGTGGGCAAAAACGCTCTTCTTCAGGCATAGGGAGAGTCTGTTGTTGTTTTGTGTGCTCTCCTGGGTAGACTAGAAGCCAATATGCAAAATTCAGATCTGTGAAAATGCAAATGCATGGCACCAAGGTTCAGAGGCCTAGGAGACAATAGGTGTGAGACAGGTAGGTTGTGGGGGATAGGGGGAGGGTGGGAGGGGATGTTGAACTCATGATAGAATGTAGC
>NW_017729030.1:18902908-18916751 GCF_001723915.1 Gavialis gangeticus
GATAGAATGTAGCTGGTAAAATGCAGCTGGGTTACTTGTGGATTTCAGATGTCAGGCAGGTTATAATGTGCCATAAATCCAATGTCTATATTTAGTCCACGATATTTTGTATCCAGTAGATTTATGAAGTGGCATTTGTAGGCTCGTCTATGAAAGATGTTTTGTAAATACCCTTTGAGGATTAGAACAGAGAGATTGGAGAAAGAGTGGTTGTCTTGTGAGAAGTGTGTGCCCACAGGTAACTGGGTATTTTTGTCTTTGATAGATGTTTGGTGTGCATTCATTCTGGTACACGGTTGTTGTTTTGTTTTTCCTACATATTTTCCGTCAGGTCATTTGGTTCACTGGATAAGATATATAACATTTCTGGAGGTGCAGGTGTAAGATCCAGGAATGATGATGGCTCTGTTGTAGGGTGTAATAATAGTAGGAGTGGTGTAGATGTGTTGGCAGGTTTTACATTTTTTGTCTGGAGCCATTCAGTGTGCTTTGGGCCATAGCAAGTTTGCTTCTGGTGATGAGTTTGGTGAGGTTTGATACTTGTTTAAAGGCTAAGATCTCTTTGTGAATTGGGTCTTCTTCTAGCATGGGTTACAATTGTTTGAGGATTTTCTGTATAAGTTTCAGGGAAGGATGGTATGTCATAACTAATAGTGTGTAATTCACGGGAATTTTCTTTTGTACAGCAGCAATTCCTTATGTGGTATCCAGGTGGCTCTTTCAAAAGTAGAATCTATTTCTCTATTAGCAGCAGGCATGTAAATATTAGACAAATATAAATCTTTAAAATAGAATAAATTTGTAAAACACTTTCTAGTACAAAATAACTTTAGGTACAAATTTTCCAAGTGTTGTCTTTTGAGGTCTTGTTTTGTAAAAATTGAATAAAATCATTTTTTTAAAGACTGTAATAAAGGGCCGGTGCTTTTCCATTCATTAAACAGAAGCTATTTTAATTTAGTAAAGTAATAAGTAGAGATATTTGAAATTTTTCCATTTACTTTTTATATGGCATTTTTCTTATAAAAACATTTAAAATCTGACCAGCTGCACTAACGAACATTTGAGGACTTGCTTCTAGATGAATTCAACACACATTTTTTTCATTAAGTATATAGGTATGCATTTGCAAAGAGAAGTATGTGACATATGTTAACAACAAAATACATTTTTCAAAGCTTGTTTAAATATTGATAAATATTCAAACTGCTAAGAGATTTTCTTCATACATATTCTGTTTAAGAAAACCATTTCCATTTTTCAACTTAAAGCTCAATGTAAATTAAATATAGTTTTAAAGTTATGAACAATCACTTTGGCAATTCCTGGAAACTCATTCACTCATATAATAGTATAGGCATTTAAAGTAAATATGTATGCAGCGTGTATCACAAATAGACACTAGTCAGATATTGGAACAAGTACACCCCAAATGCATGATTGCCACTGATGTAGAAAGACATCTTTTTTTCTATTAGTGAAAGTGGTGGCCAGCATGAAGTAGATAAGCAGTACAGTTTGTATCTAGGTATCCTAATTACTTGTAGGCACCTGAATGTATCCTAACTGCTTGTAGGCACCTGAATATAGCACAGATGTCAGTCTTTTGATTAAAATGTGTAATTATTTAATCTGCCAGCAGATTCACAGGCTTCTCTCCCTCTTGAAGTTTTAAAGCGATCAGAGTTTTGGAAGGGAGTATAAAATTGTGCATTAAGGAAAAGTCGATAAGGCACAGCAGCTCCAATGTCCTAATAAAACATGTCGAGCTTCTAACAGTAAAAGCCTCTTTGGGTAAACAAGCCACATTTGCAGTAATTAAAGAACACCCTTTCATGGTTTATTTATAGTGAGTCAATAAAGTATATGTTTGCATGGAGAATACTTTGAAATGTTTCTACTCAGCTGATATGACAAAACAACAAAATTAGCCCATAGAGGTAGATCTCACTTTTGAACACTGATGCATCACCGAGTACAGATCCCAGCAGATCTTTTAATGGGTGCAATGACATGCTTCTACTTATTAGGTAGCTCTATGCTATTTTTGCAAGCCTTATTACCCTCTGAAGAGGAAGAATGAACACAGACAAACACTCTCTCTCCCACAACAGCAGTCTCAAATAAAATATTGAAATAAACTCAGAAGAGAAAACTTGAAGATTAGATATAACCAGTCTTTTCAGATAGTGAACTCTAGTGGGATAATAAGGATTAGCAAAAATAATTATATCAAATTGGTAGGACAGGATAGTATTTTGTTACTGCAGACCAATCCATAATCATTGCTCATGCATTTCTCATTAAGTAATAGTATTTAACATAAATGGTTTCTCCCACTTTGCTCTGTCTAAGCGGGACAAGCTGTATCTCTGAGGCATCTGATGCAAGTTCTATGGTATGGTTGCCCATAATAAAGCAGCGCCCTGCATTTAACGTCTCATAGCTGTGGGCTACATTTGTGTCACTGCATTATATGAAGGATCTTTCACCCTTGACCAGAACTGATTGTATGGACAGGGAAAGATGAAATGGACAAAATAATAAAGCTCTTACCCTGTCTTTCTTACGGGTCTATACACTGACTTCACTGAGAGTTTTTTGGACTAAAGACTACATAGAATTAGCTCATGTTCATGAACATTAGTAATATCGATGGTTCCTTCAATATCTTTTTAATTCCTGCCTCTCCTCCAGCTTTCTCTGAAAATTAGTTTTGCGTTGGTTCTATATTCCCAGGTCTGCCCCAGACATCTTATTTGACCTTCAGCAAGTCATTTCATTTACTTCTCTCTCATACATTTTGTCTTGCCTATTTAGTCTGTAAGAGCTTTAGGACAATACAGAGCAATGGGGCTGTGATCCCACTTGGAGTCCTTGGATGCTGCTGTAACATACTAAATAATAAATATAGGCCTCTGTCATTATACTCATTCTTAATTTACTTATCACCCTCCTCTCCATTGCATTAATCTGTTTCCTTTTTAACACACACAGATACTAGTCCCTAGAAGTTTCTCCCTTCACTCTATTTCTGCTCTAGTGCTATCAACCAATCAAATGGCTCCTCTTCCTCATGGGCTTTTGTAGCCATCAACCTATTCCATCAGCTACTATGAATGGACTACCTCTGTATCTTCCCTAGTACAATCATAACACTAGACCTCATTGGAGCACAGTTTCTTTGGCTGGTAATTCCAGATTCCAGATGTGGTACTGAAAAGAAGATAAAACTGCTCATTTTAAAAGACTGGATGAGTGGCTTGCAGGCCATACCAGCATTGGTTACCATCGAAATGGAAGTGGGAGAAGAATGAAGAAGCTGGGAAGTCTGGATGGAAGAAATGTCTATGAAATCTATGAACAGGATGGAACAAGAGGTAAAGTAGAAGGCTCAAGTATTCAGGAAGAGAGAGAGAGTGAGCGAGGAAGTAGAGAGGACAATGAGGGAAGAGAAAGGGAGGGAGAGAAAGAAGGACACAGAAAAGGAATCAGAAAAGTACCTGAAAGCAGGCAATGTTAAACTTCCAGAGAAATGCATTGTAGATGGGTGGAATATATTAGTTACTTAGAGTTCATAAGGATATAATTCTCTTTTAATGTAATTTAAATTATGTTTAACCTAGACTTTTTTTCTGTTGGCTTAACAATGCTCTTATTAAAAAATAATCTACATTTGTCAATTTTTCTCTTAATAATATTACTAAAAGTCTCCTTTTAAACAAAAGATGATTCAAGATGTTTCTCAAATTAATATCTATTTGCTTCTTTGGAGGTCATGAAACTCCATTTTCAGTTTCCTTCTTTTCACCATATCTTGGCTGTTGCAAAAAAAAGTCTAGTGCAAAAAAAACCAACTCATACTATTTTATCTTGCTAAATTACAAGGTTATAGTCAGATACTTTCCTTTTCTTATGACTCTATGACTGACAGAATGCTCTTCAGAAAATGCTAAGGACATTTACATACTTAAGGACAATACTGAATGGAATTAGTATGTTGCCTACTGCCTCACTGAACTATAGATTGGTCAGGAGGTGCCTAAAATGGCAATGTACAGATTTCCCCATCATGCCATTGCGCCAGTGCATTATTAATATGGCCAGAAAAGACCTAGGTTTAAAAATCCTACCACCTATTTAATTGTAGCTGCCTGAGAGCACAAAGTTCCTTCTTACCTGTGTGGTAAAACTTTCCTGAAAATCCAAGGTTGAAGGTAAAATTTGCAACCTGAGTGCGCAGTAAATTTTGAGTCTCTAGTAATGCCTGAAATAAACAAGAAATTAACATGCGTTTAGAAAAATAAATATAATATTTAGGACTGCCTCATTAAAAAATTTGTGTCCCACTAAGGAGACGCAAAATTCAGGTCCTCAAGAAACATGTTCCATATCTTATTGTTTGGCTCATTCTTCTATCAGTTTGTTATTTTGTGTAAATGTTGGTTTTTAAGAAGTTGATGGACTAATAGCACTGGCAAAAGTACTGGGCTATCAAGTTTGTGATGGCTTTGTGATATGGAGAAAAAGAAATAGGACTTTTCATGATCTATGCCAGGATGTAAACCCAGTTCTCTAAAAATGGCAATATATCAACTGGCTGAACCACATAGGCTAGGAACAGAAATTGCACATAAACTAGTATATCTGATCAGAAACCTGTTCAAATCTGTAACGCAACAGAAGTTCAGTACACATAAACCACTTTCAAAATGGATGAAACTGTTTTAAGATAAACTTGGATGGATGTAGTATCAGACTTAACTGTTTTAGGTTAAATCAAGTTATTGAACTTCTGTCCCAGAGCCCCTCTAGATTCAAATTAACTTACAGTCCTCCAGCATCCCAGGATGGTTTGTACCTCCTCTGCAAGCTCCCCTGCTAGGGCGGTCAGGCTAGGCTTAGTCCAAGCTGTCTGCTCCAGCCAAGCTGAGATGTGTGCTCTAGCAACCCCTCAGCTTCTGGCTTTGGCCACTACAGCCATGTGGCTGCATTTCTGGATTCAACACTGAATGTCTGTTCACTTGCCTATCAATTCAATCTATGCTTCTTAAATTAGCCTGTGAAGATTTAATTGATTCAGCTTTTTGCCTGTCTGTACTTAGCTGTAGGTCATGTGTAGACGAAACAGGGGGCCTAAATTGAAGTGGTGGGTTTTGAAAAATACTACTTCAATTTAGGGTGACGTAAACCCCTGTGTTATGTACACCCATGTCTTACCTGCCTCTCTGGTGGTGGGGAGGGGAGAGTGAGCTGCCGGCAGGTGCAGTGGTCTCTAGGCTGCATTGGGGGTAGGGCTGGTGCTTCCCTCTGTGACAGCAGTGCCCCCCCGCCAGGTGGCACCTGCCTGCAGGTACCCAGCTCAGGCAGAACTGGGGGGCACCACAGCCGTGGAGGGAAGGCCTGGGTCCCCACACAGCTCATGCAGGCAGGCAGGCTCTGGGCAGGGGGGAAATCAAACACGCCACTTTTTTTGTTTGTTTTTTTCAGTGGAGCCTGCCTTCCTGGGTGCCTTCACAGCCCATGAGCTGCACGGAGCCCAGTGTTTTGCTCCATGGCTGTCGGGTAGCAAACTAAAACTCGATGCTGTGCCCCAAAGTCATTTAAGGCACATTAGGCGGCCAAATACGCTATAGTGGCTGGAATTAATGAGTGATATACCGCTGATGTGTGCAAATACCAACACCATTAAACAGTGCAAAAGCATTTAACCCACATTAAAGCGTTGTGCATACATGCCCCTTGTTTCTTCTACACACACCCATAGGCATTACATTTGTTTGGCAACACTTGAGTATTGAAATTTACCAAAATTCAAAAAGTAACACAAGGATTACTTGCCATCGAGGGCATGAGAGACTTTTGGGGGGGGGGTTTATCCATAAAACCTTTATTAAAATTATGACAAGTGGAACAAATTTAGCCACAGTGAAAATGAGCAGAAGTCCTTCAAACTCAGTGGGAGTAGTGTCTTTTCCCCTATTAAACCTGTGGTTATTTTTTTCCC
Source organism: Gavialis gangeticus (assembly GCF_001723915.1). Lineage (NCBI taxonomy): Eukaryota > Metazoa > Chordata > Crocodylia > Gavialidae > Gavialis > Gavialis gangeticus. The sequence continues at coordinate 18,908,916 of NW_017729030.1, forward strand.
ATGGAAAAGAAATGCCTGTCAAAATGCACTAAAGACAAAAGGACACAATTTATACAACAAATAAGTAATGCCTTAGTTACCTAACCTGTCTGCCTCATCAGGAAATGTCAGATCAATTCAGTGTGGACCAGTTGTAAGAGGTGAGACTTCAGTCTCTATCCATTTTCAGTCTTTGACTTCACTGATTAAAATAGCCAATTACTGCTTCTACGGTGATATTTTTACTATGCGGGCATCTCTTCACACAGGATGAGTTTGAGATTAGCTTCAATATCTAACTTTAGCAATAATACAGACACATATGGCATACTGCATCTAGCCCACGCCAGTTTTCAACTGGTGAAAAACACCATTTGTCAGAAATCGTCTGAGCTCCTATCATGCTGATCTTAAGAAACTGCCCCAACTACACATCAACAAGGTTTCTCACTATCAGATATAGCTATGTCCAAATATTGATGTTGTTTTACTGTTCAATAAATATGTGAAGGTGCTAGACTATACACAAACCAATTGTAACTAGATCCTCTCTTCATTTGAACAGATTAAATTTAGGCATGGGCCTAAGGGCACTAATCATTAAATTAAGCATTTACAAGAAACTGGTATCTCTCTTGCTTAGCCCAGAAGTCTTATTCTTGGAAAGTTAATAAACACTGCTGACCATACACTATTATATATATTTCAAAACAATAGGTATGTAAGTACAAGTAACATTATGAAGATTCAGCTCTGAACAGGTATCTTCTAGAAATATATGTCATTTGGAACAGAGTCTGTGAAGGAATCCAGCTTAGAAGAGTGTCAGCAAATTTTCATTTTTCTTTATTTTTCTTAATAGAAACATCATACCGTTTTAAAGACAGAGGTAATAAGAATCAGTCTGTAAAAAGAAAAAAAAACCCCAAAATAAAAAAACCTAACTACACAAAAATTAACAGCTAACAAGAACAAATATTTGTAATAGAAAGGAATAAGTAAAACCTAATTAAAATAAATTATGAGCCTTAGCATTGTGCACCAAGAATTTTAAAACAGAAGTATTACCTCTAATCTATGTTACTGTCCTTTTAATATGTGGATGTTTTTACTTTTGTGAACCTCCTGTGCATTTTGTACAAAAGCACTGGATCTATATGTAACACTAACATATCATTTTATGAGAGCAAAAATAAAGAACTATTTATTTAGCAGAGTTATGCAACAACTGTGTTCATGGCTACTAAACATTAAAAAAACCCAAAGACAGTAAGCAGCAGTCCTAGCCTGAGAAATATTCAGATATAAGTGGACAATGGTGTCCTGAAGTCATCAGGTTAGGATTTGGGTCATTATATTAACAAATGTAATACTTCACTTCTTCTTTATATATACTGAGAAGTACCTTTTGCATTTCAGACCAGTGGGCTGAACAAAATCAATTCAAAGTTCCTTTGAAAAAGAAGCACCCTAATATATTATTACTATTTAAAACATGGTATAGCAAGATATGTGAAACACATTTCTCATTTTATCTTTTGTTTTTCTTTCCAAGTCCCCTCACTATATTATGCCTTTAGTCCATAGGATTACCTTTAAAAAAAGCAAGAGAGGAAGAAACACTCCATCCCAATAAGGTCTCATTAAAAGAGCAGAACAAGGATTAAGATGTAAATCCTACAACCTACAGTACGTAATGCAGCATTTCTGTCTAAAGGGCAAATCTATCACTCAAACTGGTTTTGGCAAGTACTGAAGACTATTTCTCTGTGATTTCAGTATAAAGCATAATTCATTAATTATACTACTGGATTTCATTTTCACCAGCTTGCTGCATTTTAGCATTAAAGAGATACTGTCATGAAAGTGAGTCTATATATTTGACCCACCATTACATTTTTTTGTTGATGTGGGTGTGGATTCTCACTTTCTGCCTCCAAGCTACAGCCTCCTCTAACTGATCATTCTCTCCTTTTTATTACTTGTTTTTACCTGGAGTTGGTCCCTTATTGGCTGCCTGAGCTGCCTGAGTGCCTGCTGGGTCCTACTATTCCTCAGGGTTCTTGTCTAGCCTTTACTTTGTGTGAAGCCTATAAATCCATCCCACTCCTGTTGTGGGAATTATTGATCCCTTTCCTTATTTGTAATCATTACTTACTCTGCCAAAAAAAAAAAAAAACTTACTGACTCCAACTGCCTTCAGCAATATTTTCACGTGATAAATAATGAGGGCCTCTGTTGTGCCTCGTAGGCACAACCCCTAATAATAGATAGTATAGAACTTCACCACACCATGAGAATTTTAATGTCTTCTGGGTTTGCCTCGCTTGGCTTCATGCCCATTCTTTTAAAGACTACTGCCTTAGGAATGTATGCTTCGGTAGCCAGCAATGCTGTCTGGATGGAGACACAATCCCAGCATCCCCTTACATCATTATATGATTTCAAGAGACAAGGGATAGAGTAATCCTTGCATTCTGTGATAGCAGGGATTGTCAATCTCAGGTCCTTACGAAAGCTTCACAAAAAGGAGGAGGCTCCCTCCTAACCCACTGCCTGTCCACATACAAACAAGGAAGAATCTGACCTTATAAAATCCCGCTGTCTTACTGCCATTCCACTCTCACCAAGCGGTTTTTTCTGTCTCTGTTCCTGCCCCCCCCATCAGAAACTCAACATTTAAGTGTTAACAACAGATGGTAACTAGCATTCCCAGAACACTGTAAAAAAATAAATAACTAAAAAAACTAGAGCCAGCCAATGTAATTAATGAGACTTTACACCTAACCCAAAGGTCTGCATGGATCAATAGCACTGCTAAAGTATGATTCTTTATTTGCCTGAAAAATGCCCATCCTGCTTTCCCCACTTATTTCAGCTGAACCATGCTGCCTGTATACACTCATCTTTCCTACATAACTTCAGCATTTCACTTCTTAGACCTATCAGCAGAGTACTCATTTGGTATGCAGAGTCCTTTGCTAACACATTCATTCTTCTGCTTTGTAGCAGAGCACCCCTATTTCCAACTCTCTCTCTAAAACCCTTACCTTTCCCACCTCCCACCATTAATATTTTACCTCTGATTCCTCCCTCCAATCCTCTATCTCTTTCTTCCTTCCACTTAGAGATTCGGCATCTTCTGCTACTCTCCATCTACGGCAGCCTAGCCTATTATGAACCTGCCCTGGAAGGCTCTGCTTACAGCTCCCCTACAAGTGGAAGCCCACTCAGATTGAGGAACGCAGGCAAAACTTGTCAAATTTAATTATACTCAGTGATGTGGTTTATGTGGCTCAGATCTATGTTTTTATTCTTCACCAGTGTATTTAGTGCCCTATCCAGTGATGCTTATTATGTCATCAAATGTAGCGGGATTTTCCTGAGTCAGGAGAGGTAAATAGGACCATTAGCACAGAATAAATATTTAGATATGATGATCCAATTATAATTTAGTAAAAATCTGTAGGGATTTTTTTAAATCCATAATTGAACTGGTAGAATTGTGGATATCATTGGGAACTGATTCTTCATTCTGTCAATAATCCTGGCTCTTTTATTGATAGCCAGAAGATACTTTCCCCCCTTTATATTGCATTTATATTCAACAATATTTTAAATTAATCCATATCATTACCTTTTATAGGTTTGTGTTGCCTTGTTTTTATTTTTCATGATTGGTGTATCAGTTCAGCAGGAGTGATATTTTCCTACAATGTCCTTGTTAATTATAACTGTATCTTTCATTTGCATAATAAACATTTTGGGGCAATTTCTATGGTAACATTTCATGGTTAATAGAAAGCAATTTGCTTTTCTTTATTAAGTACATTAAAACTTCATGCCCCAGACATCACTGACTGTAAACATTTGATTCTACTCAAATTTAATGCACCAAGGCATTTTGCTTTGCCATATTAGGTTTATTTATGTGCTATGTTCTGGATTGTTAGCTGCTAATGAGACTTCAGCTCTTATTGCTCTAAGGCCTGAACACTAACCTCATTTTAATGAGTTCATTATTTGCTGTCTTCTGAATGGAAGACAACAAATTTTCCTTTTAATTAAAGGTCAAAACACCTCTAGCTAAGGAAAGTGAAGGGGTTATCAAACCCTTGGAGAAGCTAAAAGAATGCCTTTTCTCATTTCTATGCCAAGCATAGGCATAGAAAGGCCAGACTGAGTTGGGAGGTATTTTGTGGAGACAGAAATGCTAAATTTAAGCTAAGTGATAACGACACTAAAACATGGTACTAGTATTCCCAGGACATTGTAAAAAACTAAAGTCAGCCAAAGTAATTAAAGAGGCTTTACTCTTAACCCAAAGGTCACCATGGATCAATACCACTGCTGAAGTGTGATCCCCTGTTTGCCTGAAGAATGATTTATAGGGTGCAGAGGACAGATGCCGGATTAACTGAGCCAACAAAAACTAATCTCATATTTCTTATCAGTGAAATTGAGTCAAATGCAATCAATAGTTTGTGTGCTGTTTTATTGACACATGCAGAGAAACGTGTGTGTGTTCTGTGAACACTTTCTTTGTGAAACATTGCATCTATATTTGTGTGAAAACATCCACAGTCACATGAATAGGATTTCACTTCACAAGCAATTCTGCTTAGGACAGAAGAGTACTTGCAAGCGAGGTACTGCTCAGTGTGAGTATGACAGGTTCAGTCAGGATTTTGATTCCAAGGGCAATTCTGAGATTCTAAAAAGAAAAATCCAGTCCTATTTGGAAAGAAAGTAAGAATTCCCAATATTTTCTGCAGAAGGGAATTTCCAAAATGAATCATTTCTGAAAAGCCTGAAACAAAATGATTAATTTTCTCTGCAATGAAATGAGCTCCAAGGATTCTCTTGGTCATTTCTGTGGAGTCGGGGACAGCCTAGATAGTTTCAGGAGCTGGGAAGCAGCTTATGGATTCCTCTGCCGTGGGATGTAGATCCCTGTGCTCTCAACAAGGCTTCCAGGCTCCTGGCTGCATGGCAGGGGGCCTAGAAGTCCTGCCAGTTCTGACTCCAGAGCTACATATCTGGGAGTCAAGACCCCACTAGACCTAAGATTTCAGGTTTTCATGAGAGGCAGGAATGCTGGAAATTCAGTGGCCCTTGACTCTAGGTTGGTCCATATGTTAGGGCTTCCCCAGAGCTACAGTCCCTGGATGCTGCAAAAAAACCCTCTGACCAAGTTGTCAGGAAATCAGTCGGATATGTCTACTGGCCCCCGCCTGTGTTTTAGCAAAAGTTTGTCAAAACAGATGTTCCTGTGAAACAACCTCCTTTTAAAAAACAAAGGAAGAAGGAGGGGGTTCCTAGATGCCTAAACCATATTCTGTCCTTTAATTTATTGGTTAATATTATGAGTGAAGCAAATAGGACATTGGCTGAGCACGAGGTATTGCTGCTGTTCAATCTCTCTCTAATTTGGCACTACCCTCTTTAATTATTCCATTTTCAGAATATCACATGAGGAAGTGGTCCTTAGTGGGAAGAGTTTTCAAATATCTGCCAAACCAAAGCTAAGTAGCCAAAGCTGAATCAACATGCATGATGGCTACATTGCCATTTAAAGATGATGTGAAAGGAAGTCTTAAAAAATTATAAAGTTTTTATTGTCCAGAGTCATAATTTATTGTGAAGAAAGTAGACTCCCTCTATAAACCAGTAGGTTCATCACTGCCAATTTCTCTTCTTCTGAGATGCAATAGTTGTTTAGTTTCTAAAGAAAATGTGCCTATTCTTTTCTCTTTCATGTATACTTAGTATTGCTTGCAAGTAAGAACAACTAACATTTCTATTTCAGAAAACTGTCCAGTTATTTGCTCTTTAAAATCTACCCTTGATGTGTTTGCTGTTATATGGCACTGATGTTTGTTTTCAAGCTATGATCTGTGAAACAGATGCTGGTGGTCTGTGGAAAGTTGGCCAGTCACACAGTCCTGGTTCTCCTCCTAATTTCCTGCTGTAAATGTGCAAAAACAAGCTAAAAATATATTTAGTAATTTTCCAGTTTTTTTTCCATTCAAGGAACTCTTGTAGTTTACATAGAGATGTGGATTATGGATTGTGAATGCATTGGTAGGTGGTCCGTAAGATGGTGTATGGGACAAGAGATTCCATAGTAGGGGTCTCCCAATGGCCTAGCTACGAAAAAGTCAAAATTTTAGTATGGCTCTTGCAATCTTCAAAGCAACTGTAATTGTCATACCACCCCAATCACAGGGATCAGTCTCACCACTTTACAAGGGAGGAAACTAAGGCAGAAATGACTTGTCTGCTACCACTGCAAGAGTTAATTCAAGGTTCTAACTTCAGGGTTCCTTGATCTCAGTCTTATGTTTAGATCATTGGTTACCACACTTTTTCGTGAAAAAATACCTTAGACTCAGGTCCTTTATACATCAATATGACTTTTTATTTTTACTTGTGATAGTACTGGTCTTTTTCTTTTCTCGTTTTTTTCCAACTGTTGGCACTATAGTCTGTGCTTGTCTAAGTCTAGGATATCATATGGAAAATCATGACTTTGCATAGGAAATGAGAGTGTACATTAGTTGCTAGGTGAAGTCCTGGCTTTCTATTCTCATTTAAATCTCTGGTAGTTGAGGATAATATCCATTTTAGAAGAGATACCCAGCATTTTGTAGTACTGCATGCTAAGACCCATTCTAAAGTCCACTAAAGTCTATAGAAGTCATTCCATGGAAGTTAAGAAGAATCTTTCCATCAGTTTGAATGGATTTAAGATCAGTATAGTATATACTGTAAGATGGGGGTGTATTTTTTATTATTTCTGTAAACTGTTATACTCATTCACAGAGTTATACAAATAATTAGCAGTAAGTTCTCTGATGATACAAAACATAGTCATCTATTTCTGCAGCTCTATTTTTTATTTTAGAGCTACTACTTCCAGTCTCTTCTACATTTCCCTTAGCATCTTAGTGGGTGGTCTGACAGGATATGGAGGTTTAGTTTAACCAGGAAAGAGGTCACGTTATAAACTCATATGTAATGTTTATTGTAAACATAAGAATTTATTTTTCCTTTGTGAGTATAAACCCAGTTTATAAAAATTGCTTATGCTGCTATTGTGCATCTTGTAGAATCTGAACAGTGTCAAAAATCTAATTGTACATAATTAAGTGCAGAGGAGTATTGCCATGTCAGAAAATGTTCAAACAGTTTCAGCTGAGCGAGATGAATGGGATAATACTACACTGAATACATCAACTAGTCATGAGTTATTGACTAATAGTATTGCTTGAAGGTCCTGAATACTGCATTTGGGTAAGCGCTTGGAACTATTAATAGTAATACAGTATTTTGAATAACTGCATGACAGTGCAAAACTTAGTCCAACTCGGGTAAATGCAATAAAGTTGAACTAGTATAACTGAAACTAGAAGCTGACCTGTAGCATCTGTTTTCTAACTAAACACAGGTATTTCCTATAGCTACTAATGGGAGTTATACACAAGTATCTTGGGATGCTGCACCCTGAATGCATTAATCCTGCTGCAGAACAAGGTCATTTGCACTGCAGTACCCTCAGGCAGAAGTGATGTAGTGGTTCATTGGCTTTCAACAGAGCAGTTAAAGGTCTCAAAGCATAATTCTTATCAATCCTTATTATCAGAGGTTTATGCAACTTCAGGAAAAAAACTCCCTCTCCAAGAAACTCCTTTTTAGGATTAACTCAGTCCTGCCAGCCTGGAAAAAAACTTGTATTTGTTTTTCATTTCAACCAAAGTTCATAAGGCAAATGTAATTTTATTTAAATATAGTCTCCCCACCTCCATGTATCCTAATCCACAATGCCTCAACTTTCTCCTCCTCTGATCCCATTTT
>NW_017729030.1:18917086-18922863 GCF_001723915.1 Gavialis gangeticus
ATCCACACCCCCAAACCTGAAGATTCACTTAAATTTATTTGTTCAGTAAACAAGAGAACTTGCCTGGTACAATCTCTGGTCCCTGCATGGTGATTTTTGCAGCAATAGGCAAATGAACAATTACAGCATCAGAGTGGGTATGTCTACACATTCATTAGTGTGCTTTTGGTAATGTGCATTAAATTTAGTACCTCCATTGTGATGTATGAGAAAATGGCACATTAGCCTATTTTAATGCACATTAGCAAAAGTACATTTTTTTTTGTGGTGCTTTAATGCGCATTAAAATAGCAAATGCTCATTAAAGCACACACATAGACACACCCAGCAACATCTTCATTGTTTAGAACCAAGTTTTAACAGCTGGATTTAGGGTTCAATTCTCCTGAAAGGAAGAGAGGCTAAATGGTTTCTGACAGCATTTCGTTCTTTCATTTTTACTGTTCTTATTGGATAACCTAGTGATAAATATATCTCATTTCCCAATTATTCTTATTATTTGTTTAGCTGCAATGCTGTACTTTCTTGCCAATAGGAGAGATAATGAAGGCATCCCCAATCTCAAGGGGTCTGCAGTCTGAAACATGAACCTACTTGGCAACATTTCCATCTGGATTTCACTCTCTCTTTTGTTTCCTCAAGGCTGAACTCCAACTTCATATCTTTAAGTTAAGAAATTTCCAGTTTTTAGTATTATTTATAATGCAGGCTTATAACTAATCTTATTTTCTTCTGTTCTTACAGAGGGCTATAATGTGACCTTTCATGACTAGAGTAGGTATAAGTTTCATTATTCCAGAAGAAGCATGGTAAGCTTTGGTTTGGCAAATACTTGAAAACCCTTCCCACTTCTCCTAGTGTGATATTCCTAAGCAAGCAGAGAAAGAATCATTCATGATTAGACCCTTTGGTGTGGGGCAATTTGTTTTCTCTTTGTAACTTGCCAGATCTGCTGGTCACTGTATATGGAAGACAGAACCACAGCCCTACTCCTTGCTTTTTGCTCTTCCCCCAGCAGATATTGTGAGAGAGTAGGGAATAAACTCTTATGTTCCCCAGAAGATCCCTGGCTGATCCCCCTCATTCTAACTATGTAAAATTCAGAGGGAGGATGCTTGGTTAGTTAGTTCAATCTTATCATATAAAAAACAATTTTGATTATTCTTTAAAAAGGGGTAAATGAACCCAAGGGACATAGTCAACATGAAGATAATTCTAATATAATAAAAGGTTTAGTACTTCCACCTGTCTGTCCATAACACTGGGGGCCAGCTATGCTTATGTCCTGGAGAGGGTGGGCAGCAATAGGTTGCATGGGCCCCACCCTCTCAGGCAGGGAGCCAGAAGCAGAGGAAGCCCTTAGGTTTTAAAACTGTATTGACTTGCCCCAGTTCCTGCCAAAGCTGATAGGAGACAAAGGCAGTAGAACCCAGGGGAAGCCTCAGCAGCACTGAGCAGCCCAGCCCGCCCCACCCCCAATAATTGCAGTCCCTGCCTGCCGGCACTGTCTGTACCACATGGCCTGGCTGCATCGCTGGAGCAGAGAGCATGGAGCCGCCTGGTAGGGTGTGTGTGTGTCTGGTGTGGATGCGTGTTGTGGGGTTGTGTGGTGTGGGTATGTGTGGGGTGTGTGTTGTGTGTGCAGCCAGAAGCACAGTGTGTGGGTGGGTGTGGGTGTGCAGCTGGGGGCAGAGTGGGTAGGTTTGTGTGTGCAGCCATGGGCAGAATGGGTAGGTGGGTGTGGGTGTGCAGCCAGGGGCTAGGTGTTGGGTGCAGTTGTGGAGCCAAGAACAGTGTGTGTGTGTGTGTGTGTGTGTGTGTGTGTGTGCGCGCGCGCGCGTGCACACACGCACAGCCAGGGGCAGAGTGCTTTGGGGTGTGTGTGTGATCATAGGAAGAGTCCCACATGGACACTCCACCATACACATGCACCAATACTCCCCTTGCAGTGCCATACACACTGTCCTTCACATGCACACCCTCTCACACAGTCCAGGCACCCTTCTCCCACATACAGTACCCCACAAACCCCACACCCCACATATCTACATGCTCCCTCACTCCACATACCCACACACCTATAGCCCCCCACAAACCTATATCCACCCCCCACAATATACAAGAATAAAATTTCAGTTTAAGCTATTGTGCAATCGCCTCTATGTACACTACACAAACGCATGTAAATCAGGACAAAACTTTTTTTTGAAATCAAATTAGTGAATGCTGTAGATGTTTCCTTTTTAGAATATAATTTGGTATTTTTCTGGTTCCAAGATGGCACAATCCCTTGTTGAAAGGAGCACCAACTTATGGTGGCAAAGGTCAGGGGTTAGGGTGTGGGACTTCTGGTCACAAGTTGGTGACTGGGGGTGGGGCACCTGCCAAGGGGCAGAGCTACTCATGCGGCCTTAGAAAGCTTGCAAAAACTTGGTAAGTGGCCCTCTGCCCAAAATAATTGCCTGCCCCTGATTTACATGGCCAGCCCCAAAAGGTGTATGGTGAGGGGCATGTAAGCTCTCCCTGAAACACTCCATCATTCATGATGGGCAATTGGATAGTATTCTAATAAAAATCATATTTCTCTTTCTGTTTTAAATTTTGTATAGGTGATAATCACCATGTGCCACTATTATTAAAACGGACATTGCTAGAAAGGTCCTCATGAGATCTAGACTAAACCCTGGTCAGAAGAGTATCATCCCTGTGTAAATCACCTCATCCAAGTGTTTGTCCAATCTGATTATAAAAACTTCCTCAACTTTTCTAGGCAGCCTGTTCCAGTGCTTAATGATCCTCATAATTAGCAAGTCCTTCCTGATATACAATCTAAATTTCCATTGCTCCAATTTAAGACCATTACTCCTTGTCCTGTTCTCTGCATCCCAAGAGATTAGTCTATCACCAAATTCTCTATAGCCTCACTTCAAGTTTTTGAAGACAGTTATAAAATGCTACCTCATTCTTTCTTCCAGACTAAATAATCACTGTTCTTCCAACCTTTCCTCATGAGTCATATTTCTTAAACTAATAATAATTATTGTTGGACTTTGCTGAACTATTTCTAATTTGTTTAAACTGAAATTAGTACTCGAAGTGACACCTCACCAATGTTCAATAGAATGGAAAAACCATTTCCCTAGACTTGCAAATGCTGCTATTAAGACAGTCCAGTGTGCTATTGACATTTTTCCTCAGCAAGACCACACTGTTGGCTTCTATTCAGTTTATGGTCCACTACAACCCCTAGGCCCCTTTTTGCAGTATTGCAGCCTAGCTTTCCCTTCCCCAGTCTGTACTTGTGCATGTGATTGTTCCATCCCAAGTGCAGAACTTTGCAGTTGCCATTATTAAATGCCACTTGATTCATTTTGGACAGTTTCTCCAGTTTACCAAGGTTATTCTGAATGCTAATCCTACCTTCCAGAATGTCTACAACTTCACCCAGATTGATATTATCTGAAAATTTGCTAGGTGGATTCAATTTCATCTTCTAAGTCATTAATAAAGAAATTAAACATTATCAGACCCAGGAAGGACCTCTGTTACTTTGTCACAGAAGAAGATCAGGCATGAGTTGCTTATGATAAATCCATGGGGTTCCTGATCACATTGTTCTCCTTTAGGTGCTTGGAAATAGATTCCCTGATTGTATGCTTCATAATACATGGATGGACCCAGAGGAGGTGCCGCCAGGTTCAGGGTCAGTGAGGACCTAGTCAGGAAACTTCTGGTGGGACTAGACGTGTTCAAATCAGCAGGTCCTGATAATCTCCACCCCAAAGTGCTGAGGTAATTAGCAGAGGTCATAGCGGACCCCTGGCACAGCTTTACGAGCACTCATGGTGCTTTGGTGAGGTGCCGGAGGACTGGAGAAGGGCCAATGTGGTCCTCATTGTCAAAAAAAGGGAGGAAGGAGGACCCAGGAAACTACAGCCCCATTAGTCTTACCTTCGTCCTAGGGAAGTTCTTTGAGAAAATTATCCAGGAGCACATCTGCGAGGGACCAGCGGGGGGGGTGGGGGATCATGCATAGGGGCAACCAACCTGGGTTCATTCGAGGCAGGTCCTGTCAGATCAACCTGGTGGCCTTCTACAACCAGGTCACAAAATCCTTGGATGCAGGTGTCACGGTGGATGTAGTCTTTCTGGACTTTAGGAAGACCTTCGACACTGTCTCTCACCCCATTCTCATTAAGAAATTAGGTGACTGTGGCGTTGATGCCTACACTGTCAGATTGGTCACAAATTGGCTGGAGGGCTGTACCCAGAGAGTGGTGGTGGATGGGTGTTTTTCAACCTAGAGGGATGTGGGCAGTGGGGTCCCCCAGGACTCAGTCATTGGGCCCGCACTGTTCAACATCTTCATCAGCGACTTGGATGAGGGGGTGAAAAGCACCTTGTTCAAATTCGCGGATGACACTAAGATGTGGGGACAAGTGGGCACACTGGAGGAGAGGGACAGGTTACAACTAGATCTGGACAGGTTACAGGGGTGGGCGGATGAGAACAGGATGGGTTTCAATATAGACAAGTGTAAAGTATTGCACCTGGGGAGGAAGAACTAGCAGCATAACTACAAGCTGGGGAACTCCCTTCTCATCAGCACAGAGGAAGAGAAGGATCTTGGAGTCATTATTGATTCCAAAATGAACATGGGCCACCAATGTGGGGACGCAGTCAGGAAGGCTAACCGCATCTTGTCATGCATCCACAGATGCATCATGAGCAGGTCCAAGGAGGTGATCCTCCCCCTCTATGTGACACTGGTCAGGCCTCAGTTGGAGTAGTGTGTCCAGTTCTGGGCACCACACTTCAGGAGGGATGTGGCCAGCATCCAGAGGGTCCAGAGGAGGGCCACTCGCATGATCAGGGGGCAGCAAGGCAGGCCCTACGAGTGGAGGCTATGGGACCTGAACCTGTTCAGCCTCCACAAGAGAAGGTTGAGTGGGGATCTGGTGGCTGTCTACAAAGTGGCCAAGGGCTAGCAGGCTATGGAAGAGTCCCTGTTCCCCCGAGCACTACCAGGAGTAACAAGGAATAGCAGCCATAAGTTGACTGAGAGTAGATTCAGGCTAGATATCAGGATGCACTACTTCACAGTCAGGGAGGCTAGGATCTGGAACCAACTTCCAAGGGAAGTGGTGTTCGCTCCTACCCTGAGGGTCTTCAAAAGGAGGCTGGATAATCATGTAGCCAGGGTCATTTGACCCCAGCATTCTTTCCTGCCCATGGCAGAGAGTCAGACTTGATGATCTACTTAGGTCCCTTCTGACCCTACCAACTATGAAACTATGAAACTATAACCTTTCTAGGTATTGAGGTCCTCTGACCCTACCAACTATGACACTATAACCTTTCTAGGTATTGGTCTGTATTATACTGGATCCTCCTTCTTTCCTTTCTTAAAGATGGACACTATATTTACCCTATTCCGGTCATCTGGGATCATACCCAACATCCACCAGTTCTTAAAGGTAATACTGGCTCTAATAGTAATTAGACATTACTTGGAAAACCTGGATGTTCTCAAGATAGCAGGGTCTGAAAGGATACATCATAGAGGACTCAAAAATTGGTTGAGCTGATTTCAAAGCCACTGTTACCTTTAAGAAGTGTTGGATGTTGGGTATGATCCCAGATGACTGGAACAGGGTAAATATAGTATCCATCTTTAAGAAAGGAAGGAAGGGAGACTCAAAGTAACCCACAAGACTGAAGGGGGAGAAGCCTTAAGAAAAAGCAACCCTGTGCTATTGACAGAAGGGGGGGGGGGG
>NW_017729030.1:18923165-18927874 GCF_001723915.1 Gavialis gangeticus
GATCTTAGCAAAAGTACCCCTAGTTTATTGGTGCAAAGAGCAGTAACAATTTTTTCCTAATATAGCCACAGAAAGCAGTTTATAACTGTGACCAAGCACAAGCGCACAACTGCAGACAGCTTCAGATATGGCTGATCAGATGACAACCTGACCTGGATGGTGATTAGAGTGCAGAACACACTTGGGATAGCTGCAGGAGGGCACCAGAGCCAGCTTAGAGGTGGAGCTCATTATACCTCTGCACTTGTGCTGGATTTGCTTTTCCTAGAATTGCCTGTTTCAGTGACAGTGCATCATCTTGGACAATGACTTATTAGCAATTCACACACACTAAATTTGCTCATCTTTCTCCAGACCTTCAAGACAGAAAAGTTACTGCTCAGAAGAGAAATCCCTAAGGTTCCAGAACAAGACCATGATTTTTCCATTAGTCAATGATTTCCACCGTCTGGAGTTGGTAGGTATGACAAGGTTTTAATAGAGCTATGTTTTGCTTGGGCAGTTTTAAGCTCCTTCTTTTAGTTCTTCTCATATCTGAAACTCCAGTGATATCTTTATCTATCAGTCTTTCAGAAAATGAACGGAAAAGGAAGAGAGATTCTTCAGTGGATGTCTAGTCAGATCCCCTTCCACTCCAGATGGTCATGAATTTAAAACTAACCAGTTCGTTGAAACTACCATTAAACAAAGTGACCCAGGCAAATATAAGGGGAAAAAAAAAACTTTCATGTATGAAGAGCCAGAGAAAATGCCATTAGATCCCAAAAAAAACAAAACAAAAACAAAAAAACTTCAGAGAGCATTAACAAACCTATCAACAAATAGGGCAATGGTAACCTATCCAAACAATGAAGTCTGTCAAAGTGACTGCGTACAACCAACAGCTGCTAAGTTCCAAGAACTTTCCCAAAACAAAAGCCTCTATCCATTAAAACCATATGTTTCCAGGCCAATGTGAACCAGCAACTTAGAGCACAAGTACAGTAGAGGAAATTAAAACAAGTTATCTTCTAGGAGCAAGTCTCACACAAATAGTTATATCATTCATTCAACAGTGTTGCCTCCTGCAACACCAAATTGAGTTAATTCTTTGGTTATCTGCATCAGTTCCCCACATCTGGCATATGAACAAAATGACTCACATGAAATGATTTAAGGTCTTGAAAACCTCTCTGACAGTCAACATTTTTTTCTTGGAACAATATCCATTTACTATTTTAAGAGGGCCCTTAATAATGACAATAGTAACAAGAGTGAAAGAAGTATTCTGTTTGACTTTTTGATCCAACAGACTAAGGTGTAACATAATTCAGTTGATGGAAAGTAAGCTCTAGGCTACCTCAAGCAGATGTTAAGGATGAAATATCATGCAAAAATTACTGGTTGATATTCTATGCTCTGTATTATTTAGGAAGACAGACTAAATGGTCATAAAAATCCCATCTGGCCTTTAAATCTGTGAGGACCTGTGAACATCACAGACCTTGGTTCTTACATTCTAGTAAATATTCTAGCATGCAACCTTACATGAGTCCCAATCTATAATAAACTAACCTATTTCTGACACCTGTATTTTCAAACCCTAACTTCAACAGCAGGTACTTGAAATGTGAATCAGTCAATATACAGAAATTCTAAATAGGTTTTCTTCTAAAATCTGGTAAATATCAGGGAACTTATAGGATCAGTTAGTCTGGTGTAAAAGATAAGGTACTGTGGGCATGTCTACATGATGCCTTATGTTGCCATATTGTGTGTAACAGTGACTGCCAGCAATGTCACTGTAGCAGCACACTTCCTGGGTATAGTGTGCTGCTATGGTGACATAGCAGTGAAATTTAACTGTGCGCCACACACACGGCGCAGTAGCCACCTGTACTGTGCGTGTTTTAGGAACTACTAAAGCACGTCAATGTGTAGATGCAGCCAGTTTCTTTTAATTTATCCATTAAAGGCATATTCATGGTCCTTATCTTTCAGTTTTTATTGAGAATTCCCTACAGGACACTTTCTCCTTCACCATAAAGAAGATGAATATTGTTACATCTTTACATTCCTTATTTCTTAAAACTCTTTTTAGATTTATCCGACTAATAAGTATCCTTCTAAAAAAGGTTTTGCAAATGGCATCCAAAAACATTCAGATCCCTTTCAACTGTCACTTTGCTTTCTTCCCTCCCAAATTCACATGGACTAGGGGACTAAATAAATTTAATGCTTCAGGTTATCTGGGACCTCATTTTATATACTTCCCAAAAAAGTTATTTTCAGATATTGCCTAGATTTCGTACCTAAACATAAAATAGCATTCTAATTTAAGTAATTCATTTTTTACCTTCCTTGTGAATAAAGTCTAGAAATTCCCTTAAATGTTACTTTTATACCTTAAAATGTTCCCAGTGACCTTAAAGACTATCAAATGAGATGAAGAATTGATATTTCATTGGCCTAAAAAGTATTCAGAAAGTAAGCCCGAAGTGAAGTCTTCTAATCTTTAATCCCCAACTGGAGTAAATTAAAAATACACCTAAATTATACTAAAGATATTATAATTCACCCAATTAAGTTTATTGCAAGTCCTAGTTAAAAAGACACAGATTTTGGTCACAGCAGCCTTTTTTTTAAAAGAACATTTACCGACTCTTCCTATAAAATACATGTCCTGTCATCTACAAGAAAAGGTCACAAGTTCCTCTCTCTCTCTCTCTCTCTCTCTCTCCATCCATCCTTAAACTAAGATTTCAGTGAATGAAGAAATACAAATTTAGCAAGAGATTTTGTTTTCTTTTATTCCTTTAAGTTCTTAGGTATTCTTGGGGTTTAACTCACCTACCTATGACTTCTTTTTCCTTTACTAAATCAGGTGTGATTGTTTTCAACTTAGTTGACTCCATCCTTGTTCTCCTCCTTAATTAGTAATTTAACAGTGAATAATTGCTTATATAAAAATGAGCATGAGAGTTAGGCTTTAATCTAGAGCTGACTGAAGTCAGTGTCCAAAGGACTCTTTTCATTGACTTCTGTCGAGTCTGGATCAGGGCCTTAGTGTGATAAGTATACCTATATACTTTTTTCCCCCAGTCAGCACGAGGCTTTTCCTTGTTAAGATTCCACCTTCAGAGTGAACAGAGGGTCTGGATGAATTTCTCTGATTCTAATGGAGGCTGCCTCTAAATCATCTGTCACTGATTTAGACATAGCTAAATCATCAGTGACAGAGATAACTTACCTTAGGTCCAAAAAATTGCTTCTGACATTTTTTTTCCCTGTTGCACATCTCATATTTTTAAACCATTAGTCATGAGAAAGATATTCTTTCTTTCTATTCGTGATCTTCATTCCTGCTTTTCTAAATTACCCAACTTAACTATTGTGCTGTTATCAACACACAAAGATTATTACCATGAACAGCGTGTGCCCCCAGTGCCTGGGGGGGCACAGCTACACCGATGGCGGCAGAAGTGCAGCAGGAGCATGGCAGCAGTGAGTGGGGAGCTCCCGCAGATGCTGCTGGCGCTGTCGGTGGTGGGCGGGGAGGTGGTGGTGAGCACCAACCACAGGTTGGTGACCACCTGCAGGCACCGCCAGCAGCATTGGCAGTGGCCAGGGGTCATCAGGGGTGAACAGTGTCGGTGGTGCCTTTTTGTAGGGGGTGCACCGCCTCGTGCAGGGGGTGCATGTGCATCCACATGCACCCCCTATGTGTTACCCCTGATTATTACATGGGAAACAAAATTTTAAAGTTTCTAGCACATGCTCTTAATGTGAGTCTGTGACTATGTTTTAATAACCAGTTTTTCTTTACTTTGTTATTGGGCAAGCTTTATAGTTAAATAAGAAAATTAATTTAAATGGTTCTATTTTTCACATGATTTTTTAAGCAGATTCATACCCAGTATGCATGCTTTTCATAGGCTTATGGATAACATTTTTGGTAAACTTTTGGTAGCACCCAGCTGTAGAAGGGAAAAAGTGTAAGGAATAAAGATATTAGGAAATATTCTCTCTGCTTTTTTTTGTTTTTTTAACTAAAGAAAAATAACAAATGAAAGCATAAATAATAGAGTACTCTAATTACTTTGGAGTGCCTAATACTCTGTCAGACACATCAGTAGGATTATCTGGAAAGAATTACCTAGGAAGCTGATTAGCAACTTGAAGATTAAAGGAAACCATAGAAACAAAAGTAACCATTCAACATTATAATGCTGTAGAAAAGCCTCTTCATCTCTAAGGTAGCACTGCAGATGCTACATTTTCCTTTCTTTACCACCCTCCTTAGACCTGAGGGCGTAGTATAAACTCTAACACGACAAGGTGAGGGAGTAAGAGTCCAGTCCCACAAAATACATAACTACATAACTAACACCACCCCGTTCAAATTTGCTGATGACACTAAGATGTGGGGAGAGGTGGGCACGCTAGAAGGGAGGGACAGGTTGCAATTGGACCTAGACAGGTTACAGGGGTGGGTGGATGAGAACAGGATGGGTTTCAACACTGACAAGTGCAGGGTGATGCACCTGGAGAGGAAGAACCAGCACCATACCTACAGGTTGGGGAACTCCCTTCTCGTCAGGGCAGAGGCAAAAAAGGATCTTGGAGTCATCATTGATGCCAAAATGAACATGGGCCGACAGTGTGGGGATGCGGTCAGGAAGGCCAACCGCACCTTGTCACGCATCCACAGATGATTTTTGAGCAGGTCC
>NW_017729030.1:18932874-18939210 GCF_001723915.1 Gavialis gangeticus
CTGGGCTTATTTGACCCCAGTACTTTTTCCTGCCAAGGCAGGGGGTCAGACTTGATGATCCAATTCTGGGCTTCACAATTCAAGAAGGATATTGAGAAGCTTGAGAGCATCCAGAGGAGAGCCATGTGCATGATCAGAAGACAAGAGCATAGACCTTATGATGAGAGGATGAGAGCCATGGGACTCTTCAGCCTGGAAAAGCGCTGGCTCAGGGGTGACCTGGTGGCATCCTATAAGTGCATCAGGGGTGTGCATCAGGATCTGGGGAAACGCCTGTTCACCAAAGTGCCCGAAGGGATGACAAGGACCAACAGTCACAAACTCCTCCAAAACTGTTTTAGGTTGGACATAAGGAAGAATTTCTTTACTGTCCGAGCCCCCAAGGCCTGGAATAGGCTCCTTCCAGAGGTGGTGCAAACACCTACTCTGGACTCCTTTAAGAAGTATTTGGATGCTTATCTTGCTGGGATCCCTTGACCCTAGCTGCCTTCTTGCCCTCTGGGCAGGGGGCTGGACTCGATGATCTTCCAAGGTCCCTTCCATGCCCAATGTCTATGAAATCTATGAAGTCTAGCACTGACACTCCCAATGTATACTAGCATAGTGATTTTTTAAAACCATATCTTTAACTTTTTCAACTTCTTTATCTTATTTGCTATATTACTATCAGCCCTAGAAGCTCTAGAAAAGTCACATCCAAAACATTTAGCAGCAGTCAGTTTTCCTTTATATATGTCATGTAAACAATGGCATTATTAGAAATCAAGACATTTGGATGCAAAGATGACAAGCCAGTCAGATTAATGACCAAAAAGTCTCCATTTTCGAAGGGTTACTAAAGCACAGCATATTCTTTTCAGTGTAAATAGGTTCAATGCTTTTATGCCTATTTTTTCATGTTTCAATG
This sequence comes from Gavialis gangeticus, assembly GCF_001723915.1. Taxonomy (NCBI): domain Eukaryota; kingdom Metazoa; phylum Chordata; order Crocodylia; family Gavialidae; genus Gavialis; species Gavialis gangeticus. The sequence continues at coordinate 18,933,782 of NW_017729030.1, forward strand.
GACTGTTGCTTGCTGTTCCACTCTGGCATAATGCACAACATTGTCTAATGCATTAGGCAAGAGGAGAAAGAACAAAGGGTTCTGAAAATACCTGATTCAGCCAAAAAATCTTCCCAAACACTTCAGGTCAGTTTAAGTGTTTTAAGTGATCTTAATTAACCTTCTTTTTAATATAGGGAATGGGGCAGGGATTTTTCCAAAACAATAACAGGTGATTATCCCACCAAAATGCCTTATTTTACACTCACTTCAACTTAGATTGTTTACTGCTACATATATTTCCACAATAAACAGTGCAGGGGGGTCCCAAATAGTTGAAGACTTCATCTGTAGGGCCCAGTATAAATGACATATAACAATGATAAATACTAATAGCCTCCCCTAAATTGTATTCTAACACCGATATTAACACATTAACATTTTGGGTTCTTCATTAAATCATGAAAAGGGGTTAGGGAGAGAAGGCAAATCAGCTGTAGGTAAATTTACTTCTGTATTTACACACAGATGTCCATATTTGAAGAGACTTAAACTTTCCATAAGCTAAAACCTATGAAGCCAATGTATAGATAATAATAAAAAAAGAAAAATTTAATAAATGATGGTGTGTTTCATTAAGAATATGATTTATCTGCTTATTCCCTCTCTGTACATTGTTTTGAAATGTACCTGCCACCCCAATGTTCTTTAAAAAAATCCTGCCAGCTTTTAATGGAAAGCCAATTTGCAGTGCCCACCTAGCAATATTTACAGTACCTGTGGGCAGCTTTTATTTCCAGATAATGTACTGGCAGCATGTTTCCCGTTAGAACAGAAATGATGAAAACATATGGGAAACCTTATTCCCCTCCCTAATAACAAACATAGTGGAATTACACTTTATAACACCACAGACATATTTGTTTATGGTGCACATGAATCTCAGGATGTTTCTCTAAAAAGACATGCACAGAGCTTCTTATATTAAAGAATTCACATTCTTCAGTTGTACTTTTACTTTTAAAGCAAATATGCATTTATTCTTAATCCTCTGCAGTACTGTCTCATCATTGTACCCGTATGACTGGACATTCATTAACTGGTTATCTAAATTAATAATGGAATAAATACTTCAAAAATGTATCATAAAATGTATGCTTGCAAATATTGAATCAATTCAGGCTCCAGCTTTTTGAATGTTTGTCCCTAGCCTGTGGCTCATGCCTATTTTAAACAACAATACAGAAGGATAGGGTTTCACATGTTAACAGAAAGGCATTGATTTCTGGACCACTTTTTTCACTGGCAGGTTTGAGCAGGCCACTTCACTTTCCATTCACAGCAAACCCACCTCCTTCCAGTCCCAATCAGACAACCTCATTGTGCCAGCTGCCATCATTTTTTTGCAGTTAGACTATAATGGTTTAAAATATTATATTATATGACCTTTAAATACCTTTAGTGTGAACAAGTAGGACCACTGCTTGAAAATACTTCATTTCCTTGCCTCCTTTTGTGTTCTTTCCATTCCCACTTACATTTATTGTCTTCTTCCTTTGCAGTGCTGTATCTGCATCCTCACCACTTGGTTCCCTTCCCCCTGAATATGCTACCCATCTTCTCTTCTGCTTCTTTGTCAAACTGCTTTATTCCTCTCTTTCCCAGATATTGTCTCCCACTAAGGTCTGTCAGCTCCTGTCTCATCCATAGTTTCTGTTTCTTTTTTTCTTTGTGTAGCAACACATTTCATAGGGACACTGAAACTGGCTGTTATTCAGCCATCTTGAGGACACCAACATATGATACACAGACCCCAAAGGGTACACAGATGACAGCTGGAGATGTTCTGAAAGAGTATATTTTAAGAACCAAAGACTTTGCACACTGAAGTGTCAAAATGGCCTACTGACTAAAGGATCCAGGTAGTGGCTATAAATATTTAACAATGAGTAACTTAATGTACAAATCTACAGCCGTCTAAAGATTTTAAGTTCAAAGATGGAAAATTACACACAGACTTGCTTTATTAAAACTGCTGGACTGGAATCAAAAATGTACTTCTAGTTGAGGGAATCACTGACAGTTTAAAAATTTAATATTTCTTCCATCTTAAGGAGAACAAGCAAATACCATATGCCATTAAAACTCTGAATACAAGAATCCTCTGAATCACGATTTTTAAATTCTTGTGGCTTGCAACAGTCTAACATCTTAAAAGTTGTCATTTTGATTCTAACTTGCTTTTTCACTCCCGTTTCCATTATACAACAAATTTACTGAACCTGTGTGTTTATAGAGTAAATACTGAACTTATGTGTAGATGAAATGAGAGGTATGTGTGCACGACATTTTAAAGTGGGCTAAATGCTTTTGCACCGGTTTAATGATGTTGGTGTTTGCATGCCTCGCTGGCATATTGCGCATTAATTCCAGCTGCTGTAGGAAATTCAGTGGTGTAATGTGCCTTAAATGTCTTGGGGCACAGCAAGCTAAAACTTCTTTAAGGAGTTTTAGTTTGCTGCCCCTACAGCTGTGGAGCAAAGCATCAGGCTCTGTGCAGCTCCATGGCTCTGCTGGAAGCCGGGGAAAGCAGCTCCACCCAAGAAAAGTAGTGAGCCTGATCTCCCCTCACCCCTAGAGCCTGCCTGCCTGCCTGAGCTGTGCTGGAGCCCAGTGCTTGCCTCTGTGACTTCAGTATCTGCCCAGGACCACCTGAGCTGGGTGCCTGCAGGCAGGTGCTACCTGGAGTCAGGGGTGGGGGGGAGCATTGCAGCTGCTTCAGAGGGAAGCACCAGCCCCCACCCCTGAGCCCAGGGACTGCTCCACCCACTGGCAGCTTGCCCTCCCTTCCCCACCAGAGAGGCAGGTAAGTCAGAGGGGTGTGTGCACAACATGGGGGTTCAATAAGTGCTTAATTTAAGCAGTGTTTTTTAAAACCTAACGCTTTAATTTAGGGCCCCATTTAATCTACACACTCCCCTAAGAAGCAAATTTTATATCATCTAAAATGTTGGTATCTTGTCTTTAATATGGTAAAGAGAAAATTGGACAGTAGTGTCTAGCTGAAGAGCAATTTGAAAAGATCATTCACAAAACAAAATCCCAGTTAGACTTTTCTGAGATGTTTCTTTAGCACTCTGAATTGATGACAGCCTCAACAACCTGCTGGACAGAGCCAATTTCCTTGGGGAGCACGGGCTTCATGTTACAGGGGCAAAGTCCAGGCAGCTCGGGTTGCTAGGGACCTGGATGTCTGAGCTTCCCAGGATAGATATATTACCAGGATACCTTTAAAATTAAAATTGCAGGCTTAGAAGACATTTTGATTTGAAATACCATCATTACATAATGAAAAATCAGTGCATCAGAAAATTCACACCCAAATCAATTAATTACAAATTTGGGCCTTAATATCCACTATGTTGAACCTTCTATTATTTTTAACAAATCTGAAAATGTAGATTCTGATTTGGCAGAGGGAAAGTGAGTAAGAAAGAAAGGGAGAACATAGAAAAAACATGGCTCAGTAGGTATAGGACACTTTTTTTGGCAGGCATACCACAAATTAGTGCTGCACCTTCTCCAAGTGCCACTCTGATCCCCTCTCTGACCTGCAGCTCTGCTTTCTTCTTCCTTCCCTGTGCTCCCTGCTCAATTTGTTGCTTCGCTTTCAGCTTCCTGCCCTATCTGCTGCTGTTCTGCTTGCCCCCTCCAGTCTGCCATATGCCGCACAAAGGGCATGTCTACATGAGACGCTTAATGCACAGTAGCCTAATAACACTGCTCAGTAGTGTGTCACACCACAGGCAGTGTTAATACACTACTGCACAGTATTATTAGGCTACTGCACAGTAGTGTCACTAAAAGGGCATTTGCTGGCACCACTGCACAGTAACAGTAGTAATACCACATTTAGTTAGTACAGGCAGTCTTTGGACTTACGACAAAATTGGTTCCTGAAAACCATGTCTTAAGTTGAAATGTTGCAACTTAGAACCAATTTTCTCGTAAGAAACAATATTATAAATGGGGGCTTGGTTCCTGAACCAAGGCCTGATACCCTATTTTCACTAACAATACCCCAGAATTTTGTACTCAATCAATTATAGATGAGTAATATAGCTACATTAATGTGTTTATATTCTAAATAGCAGTCATATTGATTTGGAAGGACTTCTTTGAGTTGACTTTGCTGGGCTTTTTGAAAGGCTTTTGAAACCCTTTTTGAAGGGTTCTTGGCTGCAGATTTTTCTGGAATCTTGTCTGCTTTCTTGAAAAAAATGTCCAAGGAAGTTTGGACAGATGTTCTCCAGGGAAATGAGCAATGCAGCAAACTTGTTCGCTGGCGTGGTGTCACATTGGATCAAGCATTGTAAAGTCGAAACTGACGACATAAATTTGAAACAGGGTGTCAATTTATAAACATTGTAAGTGCGAAACATTGTAACTCGAAATGTTGCAAGTGGAGGACCGCCTGTACTTCATTAAGTAAGAACTAAATTAAATGTTCAGTAACTACTGTGTATTGATGAATATGTAAGATGCAGCCACAGAGGCTGCCTATGCTACCTGGATATTTCAATTTTTTTCCATGCTATTTTGAAATGATTTTTTTAATTTCAGGATTTTTTATGGTGTATGAATTTCACTTTCTGTCCTAATGAAGCCAAAGTAATTGTCTCGCTCAGCACGCTTCTCTCAGTAGTCTAATCTACAGAAAGGTCTCTGTTTTAGCAACCTAAAAGTGATTCTGTCATTTGGAAATGGATGACATAGTATGATGAGCAGAACTGGAAAAGGAGGGACTAATTAGTGAATGGAATTGATTAATTGTGGCACCAGCAACTCAGGAATACAAACTGGGCACAGACTGCTCCTATATAAAGCTGTAAAGTTGCCATTTGTAACACTAGCTATGCAGTACATTTAATAAAGGTCTTTTAATTGGTACACAGTGAATTGTTAATAAAACAGGATTTTTTAAATCAAGAACTTAGGAAACTAGGCAGCCCTCTCTCCAAAACTCTTATAGGAAGTAAAAACTATAGAAAATGAGAGAAGGGAACGCCTTTCCTCTTAACTTCCCGAATTACCTTTTCTTGCTCACCTTTGAATGGGTAAGTCCTCCTCAAAGTAACTGACATCTACCCTATAGTGCTTGTCCTAGGGTAGCGGTTGTCTGCCTGGGGGTACTTGGGAAGGCCCTAGGGGGTATGCATGGACATGCGGGGACAGAACGCTGCCACCCACCACCCCATGCCTCTGCCTTCAAGAAGCAGGGCTACGGGGGTGGGGGGGGTGAGGGCAGTGGTGCCTCTCTGTGGGCTGCAAAGGCACTGCCCATTCAGCTAGACATCGGGAGGGGGGAGAGCTTGCATGTGGCAGCTGCTGCTGCCACCCACTACCCTGCGCTGCCAATGCTCCGCATCTGGCTGTGCACCAACCCCCCC
>NW_017729030.1:18939424-18942560 GCF_001723915.1 Gavialis gangeticus
CCCCACCCCACCCACCGCTGCGCATCTGGCCACTGGGGGTACACTTATTAAAAAAGGTTGTAGACCTCTGTCCAAGGGGAAAAACTTCTGTGGACTAGTCTAACAGTGTTTTATGTACAAAAAAATCTGTTGAAGAGTTCACAATGTTGAGGCAGAAAGAACCAGGCTAGCATAGACACTCTTCCAGAATTAGTAGACACCATGTTCACTGAAGTTCACTGTCTCTGCATGCCAGTCCAAACTATTTTTGGAAGATATTTTCCATGTTATGGCAAACCCGAAAGTGATAAATGCTGGCATATTAAATAAGACCATTTGCATTCACACAATACACTGCAGTAAAATAAATCTAATGAAAAAAAATTCCTAAATTTTTCAGCGCATTTTGTTTCCTATATTTGTTTCCTTTTTTAACAAAAAACATGCAAGTAATTTTTTAAATTTCTTTGGAAGTTCTGAAAGTGACATTCAACTGCATTAAAAAATGAGTGAAGATTCTTTAATTCTTTTTCCCCCCATAAAAGGAACATTTTTGTGAGGGGGGAAGCTCCCCACTCTTAGCCTTTATAAAGCACTGGCTGATTTTCAATTGTGTGCTTATAAAATTTACTACTGTCCTGAGAAATTTAAAAACTTTTGCTAGGAAAAATGGTTCATGTTCAACACAAACAAATCCCATATGTGCTTCAAAACCCTGGTATCACAGTAAAAGTGCTTTTAGGGCCAGTATAAGATTTTGGCACTGATTTTGGACCAACAATTTGATTAAAAAAAAAACAGCGACCCATCTATTTCCACTGAAAAATCTGGCCAATCAACAATTTGGTTAAAATGTAATGTCAAGCTTTCTACATATATCTGATAATGCTGGTCCCAGGATAACTCATACCATTCATAGCTCAGGAATTTTCAGTAGGAGATAAAAACTTAAGTATCTGGACCATGAGGAAAAGAGTTTTATTTCTTCTAACCTATATATAGATATTGTTATAGATAGAAATATATAGCACATTTATTATCCACAGATACTGAATTATAATTCAGTACAATGGCATCCTCCATGTTTACATATAATTTCTTAGGCCAGTAGATAATTCAAAAAGTCACCATCATAGATTTGGAAGTGGTACTTTAATAACATCAGGGACATGTGCATAAGAGTGGTATGTTAAATGTACAAATAAAACATAAAGAACACAAATAGTGAAGGGTAAGCTAAAACTGATATTGGGCTCCTGTTACTGAACTCAAAGTAGACTGGCAATAAAAAAGGGAGGATTTAATCTTCAGTGCTACACAAAAGAAAACCTGGTTGTTGCCAGTATGTACAGAGCAGTAAATTTATGGGAGCTATCCAAAATAGGTGAATGCATAATGTATGTATTGAAAGCAAAAATAAAATTTAAAAAATAAGGCCTATTGATAACAGAACTCAGACTAGATAGAGCTATGCATACCCTGCAGACTGCAGGAGTTTGCAATTGAACTTCTGCAGGAAATGGAGACTAAGACATTCCTGTATATAAATATGGAAGTTTGATTTTGACAGATTTAAACCTTCAAGCCCAGTAGCAGGTTCTTCCATATACCTGAGTATCAACCAGTAAATTCATGTACCTTCCAAAACTTTAAACTTCCAGGTGAGGTAGAAAGGGCTCTGTACTATGGTTGTGGAAAAGAAGGAATAGTTCAGCTCTTTTGCAGCAGCCTAAGCAATGCTGACCCCTTATAAACTCTTGTAAACCTGGGTGTAGATCATGAGTCCAGCAAATCTGTAGTTCTGCTTGAATAATTTAACTCAGCTATAGAACAGGAAAAATGAGGCAAGGTTTTAAAAAAATGCTCACTTGAATTTAGACAAGTGTTGCTCAAGTATTTGAAAATGAATAGGCAGGCTTTTCTCAGAAGTGCTAAAACATTTCATGGCATGCTATAATTATGGAGGATGTTAAAGTTCCTGAGATAGTTGGTATTAAATATGTTATACATCTCCAAAATCGTGGTTATAGCCAGATTCTAATCTTAAATGCATTTCATAGTGCTGTTGAATTCAGTTGTATTATGCTGGCTAAAAATCTGGATTTAAGACTTTTTCAGTTGTATCTTGTAATGGATCCAGCATGGTGTTATTAGGACCAAAATTATGTGTTCTTATCACCCTGTGTTATTTAATAAATGAGCTGTCAGAGTCCACCACATGGCACTTTCTTACTGGTACCCTTTGTTGGTCTCAACTACAGCACCTTGCATTAGGGCCCCTCTACATGTTCAGGTAAAGGGGTGATGGGATCTAATGCATGATCCACACAATTGTGCCTCTTGTCATGCACGTGTAGCATAGCAGGAGGCACAATTGTTTGGATCATGCATTAGATCCCATCATGACTTTCTGCCAGCACAGGGGGAGACCAATCCCAGGCTTTCCCTCCTCCAGCAAGAAGCAAGCTGCCTCTGGCTGGGGAGCTGCTGGGGCTCCCAGCTGTGGGGAGGGAGGTGGGATAGGTTCCTGCCACAGTTGCTGTGATCTGCAGCAGCAGGGCTTCCCTTGTGGCTGGGAGACTGCAGCTGATGTGATCTCCCAGCTGTGGAAGGGCTAGGCTGCGAATCTCCTCTGCAGCTAGAAGACTGCAGCAGCTGTGGTCTCCCAGCTGCAGGATGCATGGAGCCCCCTGGACATGCCCCTTTACCCCAGCTGGGGACTCCAATCAGCTGATGGGCCTTCAAGCCCCCTGGCCACATGTGCAATTAATGGCATGATAGGAAGCAGCTACAAAGTTATTACACATATTTTGTCGAATAATTTTGTAGCTTATTCTTCTTTTTATCATTGATTGAATATGTGGCTGGGTGACCACTTAAGGTGCGATTTATTGGTTAATCATACCTTAAGAGTAACATGTAGATGGGGCTCTGGATTCAGACATAAACAGTGAACCTACCAGACAGAGACTAGACAGCTTGAGAACTGTGACCACTTAGAGCTGTTTGTAGTGTATACAGGCCTGTTGGCAGTTTTGCTACGAGAGTGGTAACCTTCCCTGGAGAGCTATTAAGCACTAATAGGCAATGACAGGATTAACCCAGCAGTAATACAGAACATGATTTGCTTTTGGTGTTCTTTCAATTTTTATTCAAG
>NW_017729030.1:18947560-18953368 GCF_001723915.1 Gavialis gangeticus
CCTGGAGAGCTATTAAGCACTAATAGGCAATGACAGGATTAACCCAGCAGTAATACAGAACATGATTTGCTTTTGGTGTTCTTTCAATTTTTATTCAAGGTTTCTAGCTGGCAAGCATCACAGGTGATTTGTGATTTCATAAAGCATTCTGAGAGTTGCCATGCCATTGGTCATAGGTCATAAACTGACAATCAGGTCTAACTATGTTGCGTATGATGGAATGCCACTTTCCCAATGTACAGTATAATGCTGTACTATAAGTCACAATTTCAGTGTAAAAGATAGATACTTTAAACTAGTTTCACTTGTGCTCAGTACATAAATGTATATAAACACATCAGGTACACAGGGTATGCTACATATATGTAAAAACATCTAACTTTGGAGTCCCCTTCTTCCCTACAAAACAAAACTGCTTTAAATTATAATAGATTTGAAGAACAGGGATCTTCTTTATTAGGGGTATAGCTGGCTGACATTTACTGACTGAAATTATTCTTTTTATTTTTTAAACACACACATACATAATTTGCAAATTTCCAGAACTTACCACGATCTACTTATTGCCCAAAGTAGCACATGCCAGTAGATGATATAACTTCCCAAGAATTAAATTTGAGTGCATAACTTCCCTTTACTAATGTAAAATATCTATCTTCAGAGAGACAGTAAGTCTTACCTAAGTGATGCAGTTTTGATTAAACTAAATGGGAGTTATGTCCACTATACAGGGTGAAACTCAATATATTCCTCCTAATGGTACTACATAATAATGTACCTAGAAAAGCCATCAGCACAAACATCGCTTAACATAACACTAGAAGTTGAAGTACTGATAAAGTAGCTTAGTCACCTGGGGAGCCACAAATGGCACAGGGGGCATCTGTGTTTGGCACATGGCAGGTCAGGGAGGCGACAGACAGCACAGCAGCAGATAGGGCAGAAAGTAGAAAGTCGAGTAGGCCATCAGGCAGGGAGCACAAGGCAAGAAGCAAAAAGCAGAGCAGGATATTGGGCAGGGGGGAATCAGTGGTGGGGGGCTAATTTGTGGCACACCAGCCAAAATGGTTAGCTCCCACTAAAATAGCCTATGACTAGATTACGGATGATTCAAAGAGAATGTCAAAATAAGGAGAACATGCACTGAAAATGATAAGAACTATATACCCAAAGTTTACACAGATTTTTTTGTATGCCAGACTGTTGGGTATAGGTGGACAGAAATGATTCCCAGATTATAATTGTGAGATGTTTTTGTCATGAAGGATCTTTCTTTCTTTCTCATGCTTTTTCTTTCCCCTCCATCCATCTATCCACATATACAGCCACCTACATAAATTTATAACAGCACTATCTGAACATTCTTGTTTTGAAATTGCTTGTATAATGTTAATGATAGTAAATTGTGCTTTTGCCCTAAGAGCTATTTCTTCTACTTGCATTTGGATGACAAAGGCATATTTAAAATATCTTAAGTAATACTGCTGCTAATGGAAGTGCATTATATATATAAAACATTCATCGTAATGTGTTTATTGTTGCATCAAGTGCTTTTAAGACGATAATTATGACTGCTCTTTAAGTTGGGATTAGCTATCTTTCCTAGTAAGGTATCCAATCATTTCATGATATGCTATTTTTCAATACAGGAAACAACTGTTATTGTTTCCTTTTAAGTAATGTGTAGGGTTTAAAACACAGTAATGCAGGGCGCTTGAGAGCTTGAGGCAAGACAGCCATGTTTGTCTGCAGCACCTACAGCTGCCCTAAATATTACTAATTAACTGTCAAGGACCAAGTATCTACTCAAAAATTCAACTAGTGTGTTACAGCACATGGCCATGGAATTATTATGGAAAAGTTTTAGAGAAATCAAATAAATTAGATCCAAGAAATTGGGACTGTGATGCTATGTGCAAGTTCATCACAGGAAATTAGCCACTGGTTGAATTTTTAAGTTTACTGAAGAAAAGAGTAAAACAAATTAAAATGGCTTCTGAAAATTTCAGGATTTAAGTGTCAGAAATGCTTTTAAATAATCAAGAATTTCTAATTAGATCTTATAGCTAGTTAAAAACCTGAGAAAGAATGCCAGTTAGATAAAATATATTATTTTTTCAAAAAAAAATGAAAATTGTAAAAAATAGAGAAGGGCATAGTCCACCAAAAATAATAAACTTACATTAGAAAATAAGAACCACCAACATAATACAATGCTAATTTGGGAAGCAAACACTAGGTGCTGCTTTTTTGGGGGAAAATGTCTGTCTTCTTTTGTGAATGAATTAGTTGAAGATTTCTGTATAAAACTCTTCCCGAACTCACTACATCTTTTAGGAGAAATTGGAAAGATGGGAAGCCCAAGTCTACTGGAACTCAAGCTAGCTGCTCAGACATACAATCATTCCTTCCCCTGCTTGGAAGAAAAGGCAATGCTTTCCTGATGACCAACGAAGATCTGTCTGTCTGTCTCTTTCTTGCTTGCTTGCTTTCTATTTCTATGCTGAAATTCTGAATTAGGTACTTCAGACTTAATGAGGTAACTAAAAAGGTTAAAAGACCAAAACATTTAATTTGGTACATCTGGATAAGATATTTGGCTTGTACGGATTGGTTCATTTATCTTGGCAAGGATCTTTCTCCAACTTTTATTTCTATTGCCAGCTTTCTGCAGTTCTCAATAATTACTTGTCTCATGTTTAGAGCTGGATCATGGAGAGAAAAATGGTCCCTGAGAGAGGCTGAGTGCAGACTATTGAGGGCCAAGAACATGTCAGTGAGTACCTGAGTTTGATTAATAATTTGATGAGACACCATTGTTGTTTTCAGGAACTAGCATTTTTATGATCTATGAAGGCCAATAGATGGTGAAGAAACTGATTACTATCCTTTAGTTTACTGCCAGGTATAGTGGGTATTTTAGTGGGCACTCATGTTTAGAGATCTTGTATGCATGAAATTTGAGGTCACCTGTCAGAAGGGGTACATTCTTCTGGCTACAGATAATTGGAAGAGTTTCTAAAATTTTAGCCAAAGAGCATGTATTCCAAATAGGTGTTTGCTTTTTGACAGTGAAAAACCCAAAAGAACCTTGAGATTGCCTGATAAGGAGAAATTGATGATCTTCAAATGTTCTTCCTTCTTAATGTAGCTGAACTTCACTTTCAGGATTTTCAAAGAAATTAAAAAAATCAGGTGATATTACCTTGGGAAAGGGTGCTTTTTCTATATTTTTCGTGAAACAGATGTAGAGTTGCGTGTTGCCTATGGATTTCTGGAATTTAAGTCCATAACATCTCCAATCTCCCCTAGGGTTTGTGCAGGTATATGTTATGGGATATAGAAACCCCATCCTTGAGACAGAAACTGAACAGAGCTGCAGATGTCTATTATAATATTTTGGATTTAATGTCAGGACTTCTGGCCATTGCTGGAAGATCTGTAAAAAGAGTCAGGAACAACACCTGATTCATTATGTCAAATTCTGTTCAGAAATCTATTAATGTTGTTTACCCCATTGCTAAAAGGAGACTACTTACCAGTTTAGCCAGCTTTATTTTTTTTTTTTTGCCACAAACTAGTCTAAAAATAAAAAAAGCATAGGATCTTGGCAGAGATAAGAAGTAGCTCTTGATTTCCCTTCAACTGTATATCAGAGGCTTACCCTGAAATGAGTATGGGACTCTGGAGGGGGAAGAGCAAAGAGCTGCACAGCTCTAGATCTTCCCCTGATCTGGAGGGGAAGATCAGGACATTGTAAACCAGCATTCTCTTTGTTCATCAGCAGACTTAGACTCTGTGCATTTTTGCCGTGTCTGAGAATCTGTCCCAGATATTTTTGCGAATGATATATGAAATTAATTCTTCTTATAGAAAGATAATGAAAAATATGAGATGGAAGGACCTATTATTAGATTAGCTAATGCAGAATGTAGCCCCCTGCTGTTGCAGCACTATTTAATTTTGCATTATCAGAAGAGATAAGAGTCCAACATGAATTCTTGTCTGTAAGGTACTAAAATGAAAGAAATTCCACTTTTACTGCTGATGACGGTCAAAGAAAACAGAGACTGCAGAAATTGGTTTGATTTCAGTGACTAATGGCATTGACCCCCTACCCCCCTTTAAATATAAGTGGACTTAGAATGCATGGGTGGTTGAGAATTTGCAAGGCTCATGAGGCTCCGCAGGGGAAAAAACGACAGGATATTCTTAGGAGTAGCATGAAGAAAACTCTTAACTGCTACTCTCTCACTTTGTAGTATCTCTGTCTGGCTGAGGACATCCTTATTCTTGTTTCAGAAATTAAAATCAAATAGAACACCTCAACTTTTTAAGGAAAGGGTTCTGTAACAGGGTGGTCTGACTCTTTAAGGACCCAGGGGGGCTGGGATCAGCTGCATTTTTTGAGTATCGTACCCAGCTGAGAAAGAGAGAGGATAGGGTGGTTTCTTTAGAGGTCTGAGAGCCCAGATGGAAGGACACTGCAAGAGGGAGGATGACTTCTGGCATAGGCCTTGGAGCTAGGACAGGCCTCTGGGGCTCAGCACTCAATGATCACATCTACATGAGACAGTTTGTCACCATAGCAATGAGCTACAGCGAGGTAGCATTGGTGGTCATGAACTGTGACATCAGTGCTACCATGCAGTAGGATCAGAAAGTTTTAGAAAGTTTTAGCAACTAGTAAATGACTATGAAGTAATAACTGTGGACACACCGAGTACTGATTAGAAGAATAGCTACTCTGTGTCTGTGTCCTAAAGGACATCATCTGAAAGCCTTGTGCATGGCTGTGGATTCTTCTTGGGCGATTGAGGGACTGTAGCAGCTGTCACGCTGATAATTTCATATTGAATGATTCGATCAAAAACAAAGGTGGCAGGAGCTTGCTAATGCTGATTGGCAAATAATCTATTTGTGTTCAGTTAGAGAAAGATTAAAGATGAAAACCAAGCCCTACATTCATTCTTGTGTAGCAGTGGCAGATGTAGCATAACCAAATATTCTTAATTGTTTTCCCAAAAGAACTGATGCCAATGAAGCTGGACCTGATGCATGGTTGGAGATCAGCGTAATTGAAAGCCAGATGATTTCTCCAAAGTAACTGATGCATTTAGCTGTCGAAAAGCAACCAGAGAGATAATATATTTGGCAGAGGGAAAGGGAGAAATTCATTTTCAGAAATGCTCCAGGCTCAAGATACCTTTAAAGCTTGGGGAAAATAACTTTCCATAGCTTGGCTGAGTTCTTGTTCTTAATTACTTAGCCAGATATGACCCTGTACAACTCCAGTATAGTAGACTGCAGAGCTTTACTGGTGAACACAAACCATAATAACTCCATTCCGCAATCCTTCTCTCTTGCTAGCTGATGCAACTGTTTACAAAAATATGCATCCCTATAGTACCTAATAAAAAAAGAGCATATAGGAATAAAAACATTTGGGTCACCAAAATAATTACACAAGAAAAGGGTCAGCTGACTCGCTAATAGTTACACGGTAATTATTGTGGTGAGAGGACCAATTTAAGTGATACAGACTTTTGCTCTGCTGTTATAATATAGGAGGTCAGTGAAAAGAATAACTAAGGTGATATTTAGAGAAACATTGTTTAGTCATAATCAATATTAAGTTTGAAATGCTTATATATTCATCTGTAGTTTCTTAATTGTAAAGGAACATGCACTACTGCTTCCCAATGTCCCTAAGCTGTGCAACTGTGTGCAGAACAATTGAAAGTTACCACACCACCATCATATTAACCTATATATATATATATATATATATATATATATAAAAATATA
>NW_017729030.1:18953379-18953908 GCF_001723915.1 Gavialis gangeticus
TGTAAACCATGTATTTTCGCTCCTTATTTTTTTTAATGGCTGACATATTTTGCTCAAGTTGTCCATTAACATTTGTTTCTAGAATGAAAACAAATATGCCCAGTTCTAGCCACTAAGGTAAAAGATTATAAAAATTAAATCAGCTTAAAATGACCTCTTAGAACGAAGACCCTGGTACAACCTTAATTATAGGCACCATTAGACACACAGAAAACAGAAACTTATGAATCTAGGAATTAGAGATGTGACTTTACGATGCAGAAAAAATATAATGTTAAGTGTTTTATAAGAGGTAATACTCTATAAAATTGTTTTATTATTATTTTCTATAAATGTTAAGATATATAATGAGTATTTCTTTTATGTTGGACAGTATTAGGAACAAGATAAAATGTGAGGTACTATTAACAGACTGGTATTTTACTGAAAAATCATGGCATAGATTTCATAAGTGAATGTGATCCAAATACTCTAACTGTTCCATACATGAATATAAAAATTGTGACCAGAGCCAACCCTAATAGGGTGC
>NW_017729030.1:18958908-18978789 GCF_001723915.1 Gavialis gangeticus
CCAGTATCTATTCTACATTTCCTTCAAATATTGAAAGAGATGAAAGTTACAGGTACAACCTGTCCTACAATGCCTCTATTAAATTGGAAAGGAAAGTCAACAGGAGATTTTCATCCTCTGTTGAAATGCATCTTCCTTTGGACAACTGGTCACAACAGTTACTTTTAACAGGGAAGACCAACACTACAAAACTTTTTTGGAAAATAACAGTCACTTGAATATTATCCTCTTCTGATATTTTCCTACTGAGGAGGCTACTTTACCTTGAGAGGCAAAGTTAGGCCCACAGGCAGTTAATTGCATTCTTCCCAAATGCATTGAGAGATAGCACAATAACTTTCTGTAATTATCTTTTACTGTAAGCTAACCAAAATGCACTCTGATTTTGGTGTTATATTCATTAGCAACCAGGCTGTTTGGACTGCTAATATATTCTGGTAATGTCCAGTCTATAAATAAGAACTGATTAGCACAGAAAGTAAAGTACTTCTAAAATACTTTGAGTAACAAAACCTTATCTGGCAGCCGGTTTAAAATTACAGCTCAGTTTTAAATACAGAATACTGATGGGTGATGACATGCTGGGGAAAAAAAACACCATCACCTATTAGTAGCACAAATTCCTTTTCACTAGGAATACCTAAAAGAAGTAGTCATTTGATAGGAATGCAGGTCCTGAATCTGTGTTTATTGAAGAATCCACTGAGTCTGGTTCGATCCGGCTTACCCATATAAAATGATTTCTGATATAAAATAATTAGGAAAACTCCTTCCATTATCTATATTCTGTATTCAAACTGTAATGCACCTGTGAAATTCAGGAAGAACATTGTCTATCTGGAAAATATCTATCTGAATACAGGAGAGGAGCCATTAAACTTTCTTTAAAACAAAACAAAGGGAATCCCAGCATCTAGGAAACAATCCAGAGGGTCTGCTTATGTTAAAATACAGTGAAGTATAGAGATCTTTGTTACTCCTGATGCACATGTATATTCACAAAAGTCATAATGCAGAGTTGATGTAAATATAGGCTGTCTGTTGATGCAGAAGTTTAGGATAATAGGGAAGCAGGGTTGGAAGGAATCTCATGAGGTTTTCTAGTCTAGCCCCCTGTTCAAGGCAGGGTCATCCCTCACTAAAGCCTCCCAGCCAAGAGTCGTTCAACCTGCTCTTCAGAATACATGGAACACGTTAGAAAACTATGGCTACATTTTTAACTCTCCATCATTTTAGGGTCAACACTGTACTAAAAGACACGTGGCACACCTCCCTTGTGAATAGGCCATGACTGCAGTGGGATATGAACGCCTTAGAAGAGGCCCATGTGATTCATGTCTTTAATTTTTCAGATATTTCCATAAAATGTTTCTGGTTAAATATTAATCAGGCATGAAAGCATGTGCCCTGATGAATGACATCAGTACCGTTTAAAGAACATTAAAAAAATATAGTAATTAATAACTGGGTTTAATTTAACTGATAAAGTTAATTATTATTTGTATGTAGTAATACATGAAAAAAATGACTTTTTAACTAAACATAGAACATTTTAGAAGTAGGAAATAAATGGGATAAAAAAGGTTTTCTTTTTTTGTCTAGAAAGTATGGTATTTGCAAGGACTCTTTGAAGGTTTATATTGGAAAATCAAGTGTTTTGGTTTTACTGCAAGAGCTATTTCTCTGAGTAAAAGTAAAGTTGATTAAAGCTTCTCTACAAAGAAATGGTATTCTACAGGAAGATGGAGAAATGCCACATCAGACACCCCTATTTCAGAGGCAGGATGCCTTTCTGCTGCTTGGGTTAATTCACTTCTACAGCCAGCTCTTTAAAAAAAAGAGACTTTGGTGTATGTTCCAATGTACAGTTCTCAAAGTTTTTCTTCCAAGGACTATTTCTCCATGTTTTCTGAGAATTACTAAGTTTAACATAGAGAAAATGGAACCATGACAGACATCTTCCAAATGACTGTCCTAAAAATTACTCACACTCCCTCTTGTTACCTCTTTTCTTTCTTTACACACCTTGCTTTCCATTCTGCACTGTCACACAATGTCAAAAGAAGGGGAGTGGTGTCCCAAATGCAGTTTTGCCTCTGGCCTGATGGTTAGGGCACTGTTCTGAGAGCTGGATTTGAAGCTCCTCAGACTGAGAAGGGCACTGAACCTGGGTCTCCCACTTTCTGGGAAGGTATTCTAGTCTCAAAGCAATTCCATCAAGAGCAACATCACTAGCACCATCATTTTAATAGAACGTGGTCATCACTACAGTCACTAACAATGTATTGAGGCATTCACAGACTGAATCGGGCCCCTTTGGAGACTTAGGCAGAGCAGCATTTAATTCTTGGCCATAGCTATGAACTGTTTTAGGCACTTCATATCCCATTTTGGATCTAGCACTATTTTTTTTTTATTTCACAACTGCTTAAAAATCTCTATTTGTTACTTAATAAGGTGGTACTTCCAGGGAAACTTTGAAGAACAAATAAGAACAAATATCTTTTGGATAGTTCAGAATAAAATACATGTATAGTGAATGTGGCTTTATGCAAATGACTATCTATATACGTTTTTAACAATGGAAATCTAAGTGGAACAGGTAGAGAGAAGGGTTATAGCTATGTTTAGGGGGATTAGGATTTTATATTATATAAGGATATTAGCTCATTTAGACTTATTTGACTTTTCAAAATAAAATAAGGGGGGATAAGATCACTGCTTATAACTAGGATTATAACTAGAATTGCTCTCATAAATTATAGGAATATTCATATGTATGCATATATATGTGTATATATATGTATATAATATATATATAATATATTATATACATATATATACACATATATATGCATACATATGAATATATATATGGGCACCTCTACACATGCAGGTAAAGGTGAGATCTAATGCATAAGTCACAGAACTGCACCTCCTGCCATGCTATAAGTGCATGGCAGGAGATGTGATTATGTGGATCATGCATTAGACTGGTTAATCATGCCTTATGTAGTATAACATGTTGATGGTGTGTGTGTGTGTGTTTATAGTTCTAGTATAAGACTTTCTAGTTCTCAGCAGGGTAAGAAAAATGTTTCTAACACTCAAGTTAAAAGAGAACTTCCATTAATTTTAGCATCAGCATTCATTACCTAGCATCTAAGGTGGTATAAAAACAAACCCTTGATCAGACTGACATTAATAGAGGGCAGTGCACATAAAGTAGCCAGTAGCACATAAATTAGCCAGTTCATTATATTCATGAGTGTGTGTGTGTGTGTGTGTGTGTGTGTGTGTTTGTGTGTGCCTGTTAATGTGTATGTCTGAATAACAGCCATAGATAACAGCCACTTCCAGCAATAAAAAATTCAAGATTCAGACCATGGTTTCCAAACCTGTTGTCTTTCCTTTTAACTTAGATAGTACCATTTTCTGAGCTTATCTCAAAATGTCTCAATCAAAAATACATCCATTTGAAAAGGTAGTTCCAGTTTTTGCCTTACCTTCACATCATTGATATTCATTCTTGTTCCTTCCTTTCCAACAAAGATGTCATCTATGTCGACAAGAATGTATCTATCCAAAGACAATGTTAGCTTCTTCCCAGATAGGAAAGAAATGGCATCTATAAAGATCAGCTTGTGCAGCCAAAAGGTCAAGTTATTTCCAAAAAGGACTCTCTGAATCCCATCATGAAGCCCCAGATCTTGAATTACTGTAGCATACAGGGCAGTCTTAGGCAATGATGCAGGGAGAGGCCTGGAAGTCTGTAATTCTGTTAAAAGCACGGGTTGGTAGGTGGAATGATTAAACTGGAAAACTGTCCAGTCTTCCCCAGGCAGTTGGCCCATCTCAACCCTGGATGCTTTGGTAATGTGCAATAGAGGAGACTGTGGGTTTACAAAACAGTTTTTGAGGGGTACATTATTGTAGAGGTGTAAAGGAAATCCTTTTAGTTTAGTACTTGGGGAGCTGTTCTCATTGGCTTTATGAAAACCAATTATGCTAACACTGTATTCCACACAGTATTTTTCCAGAAGCTCTCTATTCCATGAGTCCATAGACACATATTTTAAAATATTTTCATATATAACAAGTGTATATTTCCCTTTGCCATTGTCTGTAAGAGGAGGAATATCACCTTTTGCAGGTGCAATCACCATTTGGTACTGGAATCTACTAGACTCAAGGATGGCTATAATATCTTGTCCAAGCTGGGAGTACTGGCTTTCAACGAACAGGAGGACAGTGGGATCAGTCTTAGATGGATCAATTGGTCTGGCAGTTTTCAGTTCCATGGACCTGTATGGTAAAAGTTTAAGGTCCTCACATTTTGCTTCTCCAGTGGCTTCAACAATGGCCATTTCCTGTTTGTAGCCTGTATATAAGTAATAGGCAGAAATGACTATGCTTACTAAACAGAAGGTGGCTAAGAGAATGATCAGTGTTCTGAAACTTCTACGAAGTTTCACAGTAAGATTCATTTTTTGCAATACTTTCACCTTTCTTTTAGTTTTGGCTTTCTCCTCCTAAAGTGCCATAATTAGAGAGATACAAGATGGTGCAAGTTCCACTCTCCACATGTTCATGTGACCATTTCAATGCATTTATGAAGGCGTTGGGGAGGTTATGAAATTGTTACAGCTGGAAGTCAAAGTGTCTGGAACTCTAAACTGGAAGAGATTTTCTCTGAATACAGCAGTTCCCAATAATCAATGGAGAAGACTCTTAACATTATCTGCAACAACAGGTAAAATTAGAGTAAGTCAAAACAAAATCCACAGAGTAATTAAAAACAAATGTGTAACTTAAATATGTTACTAATATATCTGAAGAAAGAGGGAATTAATTGCTAGCCCATTATTAGATTATTGCTTGCTGCTTTCTTAGTATATTTAACTCAGAACAAATCAATTAAGAAAATACCCCAAAATACTTATGATGAACTATATCTAAATAAAACACTCTGAATAAAATTATACTGGCATTCAGTTGCTATTTTTTTTTTTACTAGCAAGATACCTTACTCTTCCAGTAAGGAATAAGTGCAAGTGATGGAATAAAATTAAAAAAAAGGAAAACAGAGTAAATATCATGAAAAACTTTGTCCTAGAAGACAATGACTGACAAGTAACAAGGTGCATTTTTGGGGAAATTGGAAAGTGGTCATGACAAAGTATTAGAAAAATTATAGTGTGTGTACCATACACACCATCCTGGGCATATCTACATGCTACTGTGTAGTGGTTATTGGGCATTTGTTTAGTACTTATATAAGCAAGTACTACATAAATACACAGTAACCGGAATTACTATGCAGTAGCACCTGCGAATAGCTTTTCAGTGGTGCTACTGTACAGCATGGTTTTTGCCACAAGACTATACTGTACAGTAGTATCAAGCTACTGCACAGTCAGCCTCTCGTGCAGACCTGCACCCTGACTGGTAACTGGGAATGGACTAAAATGTTTAAAAAACTTTCTTTTTCTTCAATTTATATTTTTTTGTTCTTGTGCAATTTAAGCAAGATAACTCATGTAAGTATTTCCAGGATTTCTTTTCCTTCCATTTTTCAGGCTTACATTAAATTATCCATGTTATCAAAGTCCTCCAAATATTTTAAGTACTTTTAATTCATTAAAAAAAACCCCCATGGCTTCTTTTAGAGAAATGGTTAAACCAGACCTGACTAAATGCTGCTAAATGAAAAAATGTTGGGCTGAGATTCAGACTACTACAGTTCCACTAAGTGGCTCTTTTCTTATAAGAACTATAGCCTTCTAAATAGGGAAACTTAAGATAACTGAATCATTTCTAAATCTCGATAAGAATAGAACCATGCTGTTATTTCAAGAGGTCTACTTTGTTATCCTGATTTGTCAGTTTTTAGGGTATTATAAAAAAATTCCTGTTAAAATATTTGCAACAGTGTATTGCTTCCATTCCATGGACTCACCAGCAGAGGGTGTGTCTACGCAAGACACTTTACTGGGCAATAGATTACTCTACTGCACAGTAAAGTGTCAGTGCCTACACGTGCGCACCATTTATTGGGCAGTTAGTCTATTGCACAGTTAGCTACTACCTGTAAATACAGGTAGCAAACTAACTTGGCAGTATATACTGGGTGCATCTACACATGTTGCTATGGTGCCATTGTTACTGTACTGTCTTTTAGTAATTCCTTTTGGAAGTATTAAAAGATGGCACAGTAACAACCCATTCTGTGTCATGCACACTGTGCAGGGTTATTTTTAGGCACTACACTGCTGTAGCAATGCACTATAATGGGGGAGCGCATCACTCTAGCAATGTAGCTGCAGTGTCATGAGTTTTGCCCATGGATGCTATGTCACTGTAGCTTGTTGCTACGGTGATGTAGCATTACGTGTAGACACACGCACTGAGCAGTAGTGCATATGTAGACATCGACCAGGAGCAAATTTGCTCCCAGTTAACCCCAACACTAAGGAGCCATAGGGGTTGGGAAATTCCCCCGGTCCTGGTGCTTCTCACCTCCTGGATCCCCCAAGAAGTTGGGAACTGAGCAGCACCCAGATGGGGTAGCTTTCTGCCCCCCTACCCCCACCTGTCCTGGTGCTGTTCGGATCCTGGCTCTTGTGGGGAGCCGAGCAGCAGTGGGACTCAGAAGCTCCATGCTTCACCGTGCAGCCAGGATCTGGACAAAAGCTCTTCTCCCAGCCAGCTCTAGGCTGCACAAGGATATCCCCAAGCAGTTTGGGGCTGCCAAGGAACTATTTCACTTCTGGGGTAGGGCCAAGCCACTTCCAGTCTCTGCAGGGATTTCCCTGAGCAGCTTGGGGCTGGCCGGAAACTGTCCCCCTTCTGTTTTCTTTATTAGAATTACTAAGAATTACACAATGTTTCTAGAGTCTTAACATGTTTAATAATGACACTTTAAAGATTAAGTTTCCACATGCCTATTACAGTGGATTAGGCACAGACCACACTTTAAGGATTCTTATAGGCAGAGATTGGCTTCAGGAAGATCAATATATCTTGTAGGAGTAGACAAATACTTCTAGAACATTAAGGAATTAATCTTGATAGTAGACTATTGCAGTCATATATGAAGGAGAGAGGTTATTTAGGTTTGCTTTTGCAAATAAAACGTAAAATCAATATAAACAGTTAATTCTGCATTATGCGATTAAATAAGGAGAAATGAGAAACTTTTTCTGAATTATTTATACTGTTTAAACAGTGAAGGACTCTAAACAATGGGCTACTTTATAGTGCTAAGAATTAAAACATTTTAATTTACATGTTGCCGTCCATTAGACTACACCAGTGATTCTCAACCAGGGTGCCCCTGGGATGCCTTGAGATCCTTTCAAGGGTGCCTTGGAGTACCACACATTGTTAATACTGTTAGGTTTTCCACCATGATTCACAAGGTAAACCCAGAGGCTGCATCTTGACAAGTGTGCACATGTAGGGATGTGCATTTTCCCATATGGCATGCATTTCTTTCTGACATGCAACAAAGTGACCCAGATGGGGTAGGAGAGGCTTACCTGGGGTTTGGGGGCCTCCCAGGGCAGGAGTGGCACTGAGGTTGCTCAGAACATGGCCAGCAGCCAGAGCATGGCTTTGGCTGGCCAGGCTCCCTTTCAGGCAGTACACGCTGCTGCCACATGTGCCACACCACTTTTTTAATGACATTTTTTTTGACACCAGGATCTCCCAGCATCTCCCGGAAAAAACCTGCCACATTCCTAATTAGCAGCACAGAGAATGGGTGCACATGCATTGCATGCAATTTGCAGCACCTCAAACTACTCTGAGGCACTGCACACTGCACATGCGCACTTGTGGGGACACAGCCAGAGATTTCAAATAAAAGTCCATAGTTGTGGTCTTTCTGAGTTCTTTGCAATAGGAAAAAACTGCTTTATTATTTTTCTGTTGGCAAAAAAAAGACTGAAAACTAAGAGCTAGAAGTTTCCAAGGGGATGTCCCCGTCTATCCAGGCATGCCTCAAGTCTAGAAAGGTTGGAAACCACTGAACTAGACTGTAGAGTGGTAAGAACCAAAGCCCTGGGTTTCTCAAAGAGCTTTAATTCTAAAGCTGAGGAGGACATCTAATGAAAATATATAGGAAAACTTGAATGCTAAATTTTATCTAACACTGGTACGCCATTCAAGGGGCATTATCTGAGTGTGTATGTAGTATAAACTTAATGTGAAGGACAGTACTATTTTACTTTTTTATGTTACCATCAGTTTTTAGGACACTACAGTACTTTTCTGATATCAAAACTCATGGGAGAAAAGGACTCACCTAAAGAGGAAGACAAAACTATGGGTCTAAATTCTGACTCAATCAGTCCAGATGTGTAATGAGAAACTACTTGTCATGATTACAGGCACCAGAATCTGACCCATAAAATTTGGCAATAGAATCTACCTATTCCATAGGGTTTTTTTGCCCATCCTTTTTCTAATGCAGTATATTCTCTCTGCAGTATCTTTTGGAGTTAGAAGCTTGCTGCTATAAAACTCAAACTCCTTCATCAGCTATATACAGTCATTTGCTATATACAGTCATTTGCAGCTGCTTTCACAGTGCTAGCTTTAAACTGCTTAAATGAAAACCAGGTGAGGCATGTGCAGTCATTCGCTGCTCCCAGCATCTGTGTAGGGAAACCAGTGTAAGTAACTCAGGGTGAGGGGATGGTCAGGAGGAGTGGGGGTGGGGAGATGGCTTCGGGGGATTGGTGGGATGAAGGAAGACTGGCAAGTCCATGATTGGGTAGGAGAGAATTGGTAGGTCTATGTGGGAGGAGGTCGGGGGTTATAAATAGCTTAGTCACAGCCAAGGGGGTTGGGAGTAGCACAGCCCCAGAGAAGGGGTGAGTGGCTGGGCTTTCCCGGCTCTGAGGCTCCATTTTTAGATTGTGTTAACCTCATCTCGATCTAAGTTAGTTCACCTCCTCAGATGAACCAACTTTAGATCAGCTTCTCCATTTTTCAGGTGATTGAAGTCCTCCAAATGCTACTCGATTAGACGTTTAGAACAACATAAGCCTGGTTAGATCAATCTTAATATTAAACCTAGACATACCCTAGTTCTGTCATGGGATTCTAGTAGCAGGAAAAACATTGATCAGCTTTGTGTGAGAGAATCACAACCAGAGTAACAAGAAAGAGTAACAATTTATTGTTGTTCAGAAGTCTTGACAGAAAAATGTGGTTATGTAACAGTATATTGTTAATGTACATAAAATACTGCCACAACTACTGAGATAATAATCATAATTATTATTAAAATAAGCAAAGATTTTTCCCTGAGGCTCATCTGACTTTGAAGTTGTAGGTATTTTTCTTCATATTATTACACATTAGAGCTGTAATTAAAATGTTATAAATAGATGGCATCAGATGACATGCTCTCACTCTCTGACCCTATATCTCAGTTTTTACATGTTAGTGATATTGATAAGGTACACACAAGCTTGACTTTGCAGGTTTGTCAAATCACCAGAATCTGATAAGTTACAGCCTCGTTATGCAACTAGTCTGTTCGTAAAATAAAATAATTTTAACAAAACCTTAAAAACAGAAATAAATAAAAGCCTCTTCAATTTCATATCATCTATTTTCTTTCAGCACTAGAGGGCAATATTTTCTTGCTTTTGCCAAACAAAGAGTGGCAACACCTATTATCCACCAGATAGCTTACAAAATAAACAGATCTGCAAATCAAGCTGGGTCCAGAAAGGTCATCAGAATTTATGCCAGCAGGTAAAATCCTTATTTTAGATTTTAGTGGAAAAGCAATAGAATTTAAGTGCTAAAGAAATTTAATAGTAAAAATAAATTTAATACTTACCAGCTTTTTTAGTCCAATTTGTATCCCAGATGGATAGCATACATTATTGGAGTTACATGTTCATATTTTTTTCCCTTTTTTTTGTCCTGTTGAGTCTCTTACATACTGGAATTATAAACTGTCAAAATAATAAATTTGGTGAGAAGGATCATTGCATTATTATCTGTATGATTGTTACATCTAAAAGCCCAGTAATGAGCCATTATGCCAGACAAAACAAAAAGATGGTCCTTGTCCTAAAGTTTACAGGTTTAAAAAGTAGGTTAATTGCCTTCTTATTAACATCTTGCTTTCCTGATAAAATACAGTGCCATCCAATGCAGGACCTCTGATGAATTATAGAGGTTACAAATATTGAATACATGTTTTAAAAGTTACCCACATAGATATGTTATATATTTATCTTTATACATTTAACAAAGATATTTAAAATAATTATCTAACGTATCTATATTTATTAACTGGCTTACTGTAATTTGAAGGGTATTTGGAGGAAGACTGAATTCTATGCCTGTGCACCGTTATACTTGCTATGTGAATTGATAATATTGTTCAGTAAAAAGCCTTGTGAAGTAATTAAAGTTTATGAAAATAAATCAGCTATATTAGCCATTAGTGGGAGATTTTCTATGCCATAATTGGGAGTTAACTGCCATTTGTGCCTTTGAAACTCTCCCGCTTAAAGTTCAATAGCTTTATATGCATTCAGAACTTCAACTTTTCTTTGGAGTATTTCTGCTCTGTATTAATCTACTGTAGTGCTGCAAAAACTTGTAGTGCTGAAATAAATACCCAAATAAGACTATATTTCATAAAAAGATGTAGAATTACTTATACAGCTTCATTTCAGAGACCCATTTCTAAGGTTCTATCACTCCTCATCTCTGATCAAGTTGACTGGTACTCCACTTTGCAAGATAAACTCCAAATATAGTTATGCTTGGTCAGGGAAATAGGCAAAAATTCACTCAAAATAGGTCTTAAGTAGATTTTTACAAAATAGACATAGTGCTGGCTCTCTGTACAGCATGAATTTCACCTATACATGTCTTTTAACTCTATACTGTAACATTCTTCATAATCTACTATTGTAATATCTTAGTTAGCCCAGAAACAGTAAAACCATTGACTTAATGTAGTTTGACATACTAGTCTGTAACTGTAAAATATTTGTTGCTACAGCTACTCCAGCAAATGTCCTGGCACAGCTGATCTACTTCACTGTGTGAAGCATACCTTTCCCCTTGTCTCATCCATCCATCTTGGAGGGCATGGGCAGTCCATTCCACAGGGTTTTCCTGCTTACAGAGGTGTGCTCTGGAGACCACACGAAAGTGAGGTCAGCCCTCTGGTACAGCCCTAGGGCTGTGACTGCCAATCAACTAATTGGACCCCACAGGATTGCTGATATGTACCCAAGGAATCCCAAATGAAGGGACTCAAGCAGGCACTCCTGGGACTTCAGGGGCTGTATCCTGGAATAGGAATGGGAATCCCCAGGTTGTGCAGGATTGGGCCCCTGAAGCTCCAGCAGTGCCTATCTGCACAACAATAGCCTGACCATGCTTTCCTGCTATAAGCCTAACAGACATTTATAACCATAAAGTGGAACTAATTTATGCCATTTACTGTGTGGCCAAAAATTGTGGGCATACGTTGCTGCAAGGTACATGGATATCTTTGTGCCACCATAAAAGTTTCTATGGGGTTACACTAAGCCATTGTCTCTTTCCACTCTATATTCAGCTTACACAGCAAAAAAGCAAAAATGTAAGATGTAGATATAAGATGTAGCTTATATCAGTTCCCTGAACAAAATAAGTTACCCTGGCACTAGGACGTTTTTACTCATTTAACTGCAAAAACACCAACACTACTGCTGTTGTTAAATTGTCAAAAAAAATCAGAATTTTAAGTGACAACACAAAAGTCACCAGTGTCAACAAGACCCATGAAAGCCTATTAACAATGATTGAGTCATCCCAATTAAAGGACGGCAGTGACAGGATATACAATGGATGAAGCATTTACAAGTTAAGATGCTAACATGGTATTCTATTTTTAAGGTGTACAATGTTTAAAATAAACCTTTTTTAAAATCAAATGATATGATTAATTCCCAGCTATTGGATCCAGACTCCAGATCTCCCAAAATTCAGGTGTACTGGGACGTGAGACTTAAAGCTCATCCTTGATGTAGAACTTGAGGATGAAATCCTGTTTTGGATCTCAGTTCAGATACATTCTTCTTCCTTCCACAAACTCAGATCCCTGATCCAAAATTACGGTGAGAATCCAGGTTTCCTAAAAGGTATTAAAAAGCAAGTTATTTCACCTTGGCTGCATCTACATGAGATGCTGACTATGTAGTTGTTACTGCACAGTCATTTAGTACTTGCATACCCAAGTACTAAATGACTGCCCATTACTTTACAGTAAAGTCCCTGCATGTCTTCTGGGTGACACTTATTGCTGCTTGTTGCTACTGTAGAGTAATTCGTTACTACTGTGTGGCAGTGTTGTGTCAAGGTTTGTGTCCCATGATGCTACTGTGCAGTACTAATGAGCCACTGCACAGTAGTAATGAGCTACTGCACAGGAAGCATCTCGTGTAGAAGTGGCCCATATGTGCATAAGAAAACAAGAAAAGTTTTAAGTTTTACTCTAACTTTACTGCTAGAAAACAATTCTCTCTACCGATACATTTTATAGAAAACTAAAATGGAAGGTTTTTAAAGATGCTTGGTATAAAACCTAGCAATTTAAATATTGTAACATTGCTTGTACATTGTGGGGAAAAAAATGTTTTTATAAGCTAAAATCAGTTAGCACTGTATTGGTAAATAAAGTGTGATTTTTTTTTAGCCCTAGTCTATATGTGACTGAAGAAAAATGGTTTAGAAAGTTGGGATAGCTGTCCTGTATCAGAAGAGGTCTGTCTGGACATGTCTGGACTGTCTGAACTATCTGAAGAACAGCTTGAAAAGTGTGTCCTGGGGACAGTAAAGAGGAGCTGGTATCTAGACATTAAAGGAGGCTTCCAGGGAGAGGTTTCCCTTCATGATCTGTAAGATTTTCTTTCTTCCTTTTTTTAATTGGCAGTTGCAGCTAAGGAACAGCATAGATCTAGAGCTCTTTAGGAATCTGTTTCTTTTGTTTATTTTTGTGTGGATTTAATAGATCTTGATTTTCTAAGGTTATTTTTGTTTGTATAATTTCACACCTATATCCCCCACAAGGGAAAGAAAATTAGCTTTGAGAAGTTTTGAGTGAAGCAAATGGTTACCTTTGCACGTGTCAGATGATACTAGCTTTTGGCTATTCGGGTTGGACTATACTCAATTCACAATGCAGGGATAGATCCAGAGGGGGTGCAACAGCAGTGCAGAAGTCCCAGAAGTCCCAGAAATTCCTTACTTGGAGATGTAAAGAATTCATGGAAGCTATCACAGCCCCCTGAGTCCTTGCCAAATTGGAGAAGGCGACCAAGGACCAAGAAGAAGAAAATAGGTGGGAAGGAGTGAGGGTTTTTCCTATCCTTTACTGACACAAAATGTGTTCAGACAGTTTCGCCAAAGTAGGCACCATTCTATGACAGAATGTAATAACTTTATGGAAGATGTTCTGCCTAATTGGTTTGGAAAGAATCCAGAGGTATAATCTTCACACAATATTTCAGAATGTCCAATTCCGGTTGGAACTTAGAAGTGTATAAAGATAACAAAAGCACTTGCATAAACCTTTTCTTGAACTCAAAAGAAGCCTGGTGGAAGTTATTCTGCCTGTTTCAGTATGGTTCTAAACTTACAGAAACCCAGTTCACACGTGATTCATGATTTAAAAAGTACTTACATTTCCATATTTAGACAAAAAAACTGTTCCATATTTAGACAAAAAAATTTAGACACTGCTGTCTATTAGTTCAATACTAAGACAAGTGACCTGCTATGAGTAAAAGAAAAACACTCATCTACTCTTTTCTGAATAGTATCAGAAATTCAAAGTAAATTTACAATTTATTTTTCTTAGAAGCCACTCTTCCTAGATTTAGCTGCGTCTATATGTGGCAGTACCAGAAATCTCACAAAAGAGAAATTTCCATGCCCAGGAAATTTGTACGTTTCAGATATGCACCTAATTATTAGATTCTTATCCAAAGCAATGTTTTTATGATTTAATCATAACTACTTGCCTAGACATTTTATTAAAAAAATGGCTTTGCTGGCAAAATCTACTGATGTCCTCAGGGCGGACCATAAGTTTACCATCATAAATTCAAAAATTTTTGGCTATAGACAGTTTATCAGCTAAAATTGGGACTCTATTGCCTTCAGCTGATTCCTTAAGACAATTTCTACCAGCTGAAGATCTGTCCTGGTATCCTTATTTCTTATCTATGCTTTTCTTATGTAAAGTCATACTCCACTTGTCATACTCCATTTTGGAGAGTCCATAGTCAATGTACAATTTCTTCTATTTTTGAAAAACAAATGGCGGCAGGTGTTATGTAATGACAGATGGGTACAAACTTGTGGACTTTATGATGACTTCCAGGATTATATGCCTGGACCAAGAAGAAACAACCAATAACCAACACTTAACCCTTTTGGGCACATCTCTATGAGCTTGAACATGCATTTCCCCAGGGACAAACAGCAGCAGCACAATATGTGCCATTGCTACTTGTCCTCGGGAAACACCTGTGCATATGTGCTCTGATGTCCAGCACGTTACCCCAAGTGAGGTAGGGGAGCACCTGGGCTGGCCCCAGAAGACTTACATGGGTCCTGGGGCCCTCTGGGACTGCAGCCACAGTGATCTGGCAGCAGGGAGCCTGCCTGGCAGCCACAGTGTGGCTCCAGCCAACCAGGCTCCAGTTTCGGGTGGCATGTACCACCCCACTTTTTATTGTTGTGGGGTTTTTTGACACTGAGATCTCCTGGTGCAAACCCCCACCCTGTGCTGCAAATTAGCAGCGCGGGGAATGCCTGCATGTGCAGCACATGCAGTATGTGGTTCCACAGATGAAAAATGCAGCTACGGTGCTGCATATTGCATGTTTCTGTTAGACTGGATGTGCCCTTTGACTCCACTTCCTAGTTTTCAGTAGCTCTAATTTTTCATATACTTTTAGAGCTTACTCAGAACATTGCCAAAACAAAAGAAAAATCCTGTCTGTGGGAAATACTGCTAAAAAATGTGTTCAGAATAGAGGGGCGGGGGGGGGTGTTGAGTTAATCTATGTGACAATGAAAGACAAAGGATGCATATAAATGTTCAGTTCATTCAAAGCAATAAACAAACTGCACCAGAGCTAATGGCTCCTGAGTGCAGCATCTATATATGTGCTCAGGACGGCAACAGTTTGAGCTGGGGTGGAGCAGCCTTGCCCTGGCAGCAGGTTCGGGGGTCAGCCCCGGGCTCTGCGTCACGGCATTGGGTAGCAAAGGTGCTGGCTGTGGCATGAGAGTAATGAAAGAACAGAGCTGTGTGGCTAGGCGGCAGGCAGGGGTTGGGTCCCCTGCCAGCTGGACTAGCTGGGTGTAATTTATACCAGGGTCAGTGTTTACATGTGGTTATTTTTGCCACCATAAGATAGTCCAGTCCTAACAGTACTATACTATGGCAGCAAAAATTCATTTGCTGTAGTCTAACAGTGTCACACATGTAGACTGTGAAGCTTTGCACCACAGCTAATTAGTCTATTGCACAGCTAAGCACACATACAGATGCACCTGAAGAATACTACAAATCTTTTCATTTCTATGTTGCTTTAGTAGCAGATACAGGAACAGGGGGCACATGTGCATGCCCCCCCCCACACACATACACTTTTGGCTGTTCCATGCATGTGTAGTGAGCTCAGCTCACCAGCTGATGAGTTTCACATGGCTCTGGAGCCCAGGAGGTGAGCGCTGCTGCTGTCTGTCCTTCATCTCCCTCATCTTTCTGTTGGATTCAGCAGCACTAGAAAGGAGAAGAGGAGTGGCAGCACTCATATACTGTGCTCAGGAATGGAGGAGTTCTAAACAGACCCTGCTTTAAGGACTGACATGTGGCACAGCCAAAGGGAAGTGTGTGACTGTATCATTGCACCCCCTCGCGATCTACCCCTGCATTGTTAATAGCGAAAATCTAGTATCTTCTGATGGATGCTTAGTGACACATGCAAA
The DNA here is from genome assembly GCF_001723915.1 of Gavialis gangeticus. Taxonomy (NCBI): domain Eukaryota; kingdom Metazoa; phylum Chordata; order Crocodylia; family Gavialidae; genus Gavialis; species Gavialis gangeticus. The sequence continues at coordinate 18,974,941 of NW_017729030.1, forward strand.
GATAATAGTTTGTCACACTCGAAATGTCGGTGGGAGCCATCATAAAATTAATGACCAAAGAAGGTCATGCTATTTATTATAAGACCCATCCCTCAGCTGGCCCCTTCAGATTTGGTTTCAAGCATATTGATGGCACAGTGTGTGACAAGGATAACATCTCACAACCATGTCATACCTTTCCTATGAATAAATAAAGGACTTCTGCTTAAAGAAAGATTTTTATAAAATTTCTCCCTGATATTCCTCCTTTAATCATTTCTGAAAAAATGCTAATATCCAGCACTGGCTTATCACAAGCCATTGATACATCTTCTAACTGCACTGTCATAACAGTGGGTCAGCAAATTATGGTTCTTTCTCATTAACTCAACTAATCTGCAGCTGCTGACTCATCAAGGTGCCTTTTCTTTTTCTTTATTGATGTATTTAGACAGATAACTATAATCATCACTAAGGAGAGTTGTGCATTGAAATTCCTGGTGTATGGAAAGGAGACTTCTGCAAAAGTCTAGCAGCAAGCTGAGGAACAGTATTATCTTAAAGCCTGACACTGGGTTTATTTTCCAGAAAATATAACTTGAAAACATACACAATTCTATCTTGACAGACTCTAGCACATTCTCCAGTCAGTCTGCCAATGTGGGATTGTTCCCCATTGCATTTCTCCAGCTAGTTTAAAATGACTCAAATGATGGATCTTTTGTCATTTTTGGGAAAGCTTCTTGATGTTCAGCTTAAATTTTTATGTACTATTTCTGACCCCATGACTTACACAATCCCTTTACCCTCTGGATCACACATATTTAACTATATTTCTTTGAAGTTTCTATTACTTTTTCACCAGTTGTTCATGGTTATCTACATCCTTAATTTTTCTAGGCCAAGTTGTGAAGTATTTAGTTATAATCTTTCTTCTTTCCTGATCGCTAGCCTAGTTGCTTTAATACAAATTTCAGGTAAACAGGTGTGTAGAAATGAGAATAGAAATCTATATGTAGTATCAGCAGGACCAAATAATCGAGAATTTCACTTTGCTGATATATAATAAAATGGCTCTGCAGGTAAATTCATATAGAAATAAGTCTTGATGTTCACATAAAAGTTGGTTTAATCCCTAGACTAGGTAAGTCTCTCACTGATTTTAATATAAGCCATTTCTTGAGCAATTCAAGCAAACTCTTTTAAAGTGATTAGTAACTGATAATCTGTCTCAAACCTTTGAACCACCAAACCAGCAGATGCAACGGAGTAATTTGTTGCCTTCCATCTAGCAATGTCCACTTGTTTTACAAATACCTTACACCATCTACATGAAATAGAAAACTATTGTCATCTATGACTTACAAATGAGCAAATAAAGCCAAAATACTCAGGATATTTAAATGGCTGTGCCTATTTTTGGACCTAGGTGTCTTGTACAAATATCATTTAAAAAGCCTGTAATAGAACCTGAAGTAGAACCACTGACTCTACAGTGACTGTAGCATCAGATCTTGTACATTACTTCTCCATTTCCACTGGTGTTTAAAAATAATCTGTAGATTGAATTATTATGTTGCTTATCATTTATCTGTTCTTTCTGAGTGAAATTATTGAATAAAACTAATCTTAACTCCAGCCTCTGAGCAACCATTTCTGATGCAATAGCTTTATGATCTAGTTTCCTGGCTCTTCAGCCACTTTTCCATCCATGTTTCAGTTATTCAGTGGAAATTAAATTAATTTCATTTATAAGGAAAGTTTGGAAGAACTGGGGTTACTTAGTTTACAAAAGAGAAAATTGAAGGTGGCTTTGATAACAAATATATGAAGGATGACTAGAAAAAAGATGGAGATATACCAGGGATCAGCTACGTTTTTGGACAGAGTACCAAAAACACCTGCAACCTTGACTTGTAAGATGTTGGTGTACCAGGGGCTGATGACGGGAGGAGTCATGAGAGGCCCTATCCTTGTTGTGGTAATGCAGCCCTGGCCCCTTCCCCACCATCCGGCCGAAGGTGCACATGCCAAACACAATGCCTTCGCATGTCATGCTCTGACACCCATGCCGGGGGTTACCTAGTCCAGAAATATACCATTCTCCATTGCTGCAGGGGATTGGACTTAAATTGCAACAACAGAAATTTAGGCTAGATATTAGGAAGGACTGTTTAAAGTATGAGGGTGTTTAAGCACTGGAACAGATTATCAAGACAGGTTGTGATTTCTCCATCCTTGGGAGTTTTTAACAACAGGTTAGGCAAACACTTGGATGAGAAGATTTAGATGGGATTGATCCTACTTATAGTAGGGGCTTGGACTAGGTTACCCCTTGAGATCCCTTCCAGCTTTATTTTTCTTTTATTCTAATTTTTCCAAACGTTTTGTTAGCTATGTTTTCAAATGCGTTGCTAAGTCCAAATATATTATGCCTACTGTATTGTCTTTAGCTACTGTTTTAATTATTTTGCCAACACAATCACATTTTTGCAGTATGATTTACTTTATTAATTCAGTTAGGAGGCCTGCTTTAATGCAATACTATCATTGCCAACTTTGAAATCCCAAAAGTCAGGTAATGCAAATGCTGAGTTTCAAAAAGCAGCACTAGTTTATCTATATACCCCGGTTTTTTGATGATTTATCATGATTTGATGAGACAATGAGTCACGTATTAAAGCTAACAAAAAAGAAGAAGAAGAACTGTATTACTTATGGTTCCAATAGCCTCTGAGTAACTACAAATTTCCTTGCATTTGTTCTGGAATTTTCCTAAGGATTGACAGATTTTCCTGGTTATTACTGAAAAATCACTTTTTTCCTTTACGAAAGTTTCAGATACAACAATGAGGAAAGAGTTCCTTTCTCCACCCCAGGTGAGTAAACATGGTCTTTTGGTTTCAATATAAATAGAATTCACAATAAGTACAATATGTCCACTTTGAATATTATGAAGACTCAACTTTACAGCCTTTATGTACTCAGCAATATGTACTCAGCTTTCTTCTCTTATTCTCTGCTTAATGACTCATCAAGTTTTATTTGTAGATTTTCTCTTGTTTAATGACCTACACCTAGCAACATTTCCCATTATGGGTGACTACTGAAAAACCTCCTGCTGTATATCATGGACAATGTAGGTAGGTTTTTGGCTGTAGCCATGTTGGTCCAAGGACATAGGCAGGCAAGGTTCTTTGGGTAGATGTGATATCTTTTATCAGACCAACTGATAAATCTGTTGGTTTAATAAAATATATCTCATCTACCCAAAGAACCTTGCCTGCCATGGACATTGTATTCACTCTATAACCTGTTTTGTGGTACATATACCCTATTACAAGTGCCAGTATCAAGGATGGCCTGATTTGGTTACATCCTTGTTAAGAACTAGTCTGAGGCCATTAGCTTATTAGATAAAGGCTATCTTGTCCAGAAGCAACAACCTGTTGTCACTATGGGCCAGGATTACTGAAACCAAGACAGTGAAAGCTTTGTATGTGTATTCTTATAGTCATGCATGTCCTCAGGAAAATTAGATAAAAGCTTGTCAGGCTATACTCCAAAGTATGTTGGAGGGCCAGAGGAAGATTTTTTCCACAGTGAAAATTAAAGCTCAGGGAAGCTTTAACATTCATTGATGGACAACAAATGGTCCTTCGTTTATTCATTTTTAATACCTTGCCCCCAACTTCTCCCTACTGTAATGTGACACATTTTCTCTGCTAGGATTTGATGGGGCAGGAAAGGCTTATATAGGGTTAGCTAGGAGAAACCTCAACTTGTATTTTAAGGCTATTTTAAGGAACAGTCCAATGAGGAAATAAATGAGGCCAACAATTTGTCCATTCTATCTTGCCAAAGTATTGT
>NW_017729030.1:18983789-19048044 GCF_001723915.1 Gavialis gangeticus
AGAAACCTCAACTTGTATTTTAAGGCTATTTTAAGGAACAGTCCAATGAGGAAATAAATGAGGCCAACAATTTGTCCATTCTATCTTGCCAAAGTATTGTAGATTTCAAACAGGGGTGATATCGCATACTTTGGTTATACTAGAATGAATCAAATACTCAATCTTTCTTTCTTAGCAGTTTTCCATTCCTATAACTCTTTTGGATTTTAAATGACAATCATCTAAATAAAAGGAGAATCAAACCCATGTTTTTAATCTTATTTGGAATATAATGGCTTCTATCTAACATTTAATATTATCTTCATGATGTTGTTTTAAGCACAAAGTTAAGGTCACATTATGTCTTTCTACATGTATTTTCAAAGAATACTTTTAGTTCAGAGTGATAATATTACATCAGATTCAAGGCTGCCTTTTGGACTGTCAACAAATTCTGGTCCTTTGTTCCTATTTTCAGTTCTTTCAGATGTAAAAGCTTACCTCCCATGGGTGTAAGTATTACAATTGTCTGTAAAACTGATCTGGGCAGTAAGAATATAAAAATTAGTAATGTACTAAAATATGCCAGTATCCAACAGACTGTCTCTCTTTATATGTTAAAGTATTTCACATCTTTCCAATTAGACACAATTGTTAAAGAAAGTTTTATATAATGCAAAATGCTAACACAATTTTTGTTCTGTATCTTTTTTTTTCATTGCCTGTGGTTCACTTATTAAGAGAAAATTATTTGATAGTCAGAATCAAGGATTTTTTGGGTGATATTTTTTATTGGACTAACTGTATAGTTCCAAGCTTCTACTACAGAGTTGTGTTGCATGTTTGGAGTTGTGTGTTATCTGGAGATTACAGATGGTAAATTGGGGTGATGTTATATTTCTTGCACAAGTTTAGGAAGAAGATGTTACCGTGTACTCTGGATTCTTTTGTTGTGTTGTAGATTTTCTAATGCAAAAGGCAAATTTTAATACCCTCAATGCTCTGACAGTTTTGGAGTGATATTGGAGGTGTGATGGTCCAGGAAATATATGAGAAGCAAAGATGGGGGTGGGGGAGAGAGAGATTATCTTTTAGTGGACTAAATAAAAGATATCACCCCAAAATGTTCTTGCCTCCTGCATATTTCCTGGACCATCATAGCTACAACATCACTCAAATATTGATAGAGTACCAGCTAGGAACTTTATTTCCTGTTCCCAGCTTTGCAAGTGACTACTTGACTGGCCTTATGCAAGTCAATTATTTTTTCTGTCTCAATTTTTCCCGTGAATAAAATGGAGACAAAGGTACCTACCTCATTTGAGCACTACCTGTAAAGAATTTTAGCATAATTTGTACTTCTAAATTATCTTGATTTAATGTGTTTGACAAATGCACATTGTCTTTACTTCAAAATAGTCCATTTCAAGAAAACCAAGCAGAATGCATATTTTTACATGTGCAGCCAAATGGCACATATGCTACTTGTGTTTTTTTTCTTTCTATTATTAATACTTCAGTTTCTATGTATTTATTTCTGTTACTGTTAATCTGGACTTCTGTGGGAGTGCAACTTTAGTCAGTACCTCAAAGGGAAGATCTCCGCTGAGATTTCTGATGGAAATGCAAGTTCTGTGGGAGAAATTTTCTGTGCTCTACATTCTTCACTGTTTTTCTTTGGCAAAGAAAGTAAAGCAAATTTTTCTGTAAATAAGGAAAGTCACTTTCAGCCAGGTGAAGACCAACCTAGAATCTCACTGCCCAACTATATGAGTGACAAGATGGCAAGTGTAAAGCACCTGCATACAAATTCAAGATTCTTCTGATGAGTCATACCAAATTCAAAGACTGGAAGTAGAGTTAGTCAAAAAAAATCAGCATGATTACTTGTATTAGAGGGAAGTTGAGCTTTTTTCTAAACCTTTTTTCCCCTACACAGAATACTTGCTTCCTGAAAAAAAAGTGAATATTCCATTGAAAACTTGCACTTCTAACATTCTGAAAGCTTTTTGTTAAAAATATCAATTTTCATATCCTGCTTAGCCTTATATTTCAGTTATTTCATGTCCCCAGTTTCCTCCATTTAAGAAGCTGCCCAGCTAGATGTAGTCTCCCATGGTGTACCACTTGTGACCACTAAGATGGGAGACCACCATGCACCCTGGAAAAGGAAGTCTAATCAGACTAAAATTCAGATTGTGAGACACCCAATCTACATCCCCTGAGGCACTGAAATGACATTTTGAGAATCAAAATATTCCTGGTTTAGGACCAATTATTTCAGTTTTCAATATTTTGCCTAAAAGTAAAATTTTCCGAGAGAGTAATAAAGCATTTTCTGACCTACTTTAGTTAGAATCCTGAATATGCAGAATAATTACTGCTGACTCATGCTGTCATCTGAATCTCATTAGTTCCAACCCTGCTAGAAGTGGGTTTGAGTGTCTCTGTGGGACAGATGCAACTAAGGACAGATACAGAAAGTTCTGAGAGTCAAACATTATCTTCTTTATTATGTGTATGCACTTTACCTAACATAGAGGGTCTTGATCCTTCATTTTGCTTCCAAAAAATATATATAATAGGCCCAGCAGAAAATCCTGGAAACAGTCAAGTCTGGGGAAAAAAGCTTAGGTTGAAAATATGCATCAGCAGATGAGATTCTTTGCCTCCTGTCCCCACCACCCCACATCATCAATACCGCCAGATCTTAGGATAGGACTTTATACCAATCCTACGGAAACTCAAAACCAGTTTGGAACCTTAACTGCTGACAATGTGTTATTATATTAGTACTTATTGATTTATAAAGTGCCTTCTGCAGTACAGAATTGCAAACTATGTATATGCACATAAGGATCCTATTTAAGATGGAATACATAAGTCATTATAATGGCACTATAGGTACAGTTTATTGTCTGGTAATGAAGGAAGGGTCCTACCCCCTGATACAGCAAGAAAATATAGGGAGCTAGAATACAGTTTTCCAGGAGCTGTGGTAAAGATGAAAGTACTTTTAAGACCCAAAACATTCAGAAATTTGGTTTCATATCTCATACAACATACCTTTGTGTCATCTTCTTTTATCCAAAAGTTGCCCTGAAAAATTTGGCTAAATCCATATGGGCTTAGCAGGTGCTAACAATCACAGTACAAAATAATACATTGCAAGCAATGCCTTGAGACGCTCATGCTGCCAGTCAGTGAAGTCTGGCTTTTTCTGTCATGAATCACAGATTCTGTGCCAAACAGTTATTTACAACTCCCTGGCAGTGAATTGGGGATGCAGGCATATACATCATGATTGACAGGCTTTAATTTTTAAGTAGAAACTTGTCTCCTGGCTAGCAGGATTTAAATTGCTCTGAAAAACTTTTGCATATAAAGTTCTAAAGCCAGCCCCTACACTGATAGCCTGGCACAGTAGGGGTTGAAACTCATGGGTGGAGACATATCCAGGACAAGAGACGTCTTGCAAACTCAGGAGAGGATACCCTGTATGCAGTGCTCAAAGGGATATGTTAGTAACTTTTGGGTAGTACACATCGTTGGGAGCAAATGTGTGTAAGTAAAGCTGAAGAATGGCCAGTGGTAAACCATAAGTCTACACTTAGGGGCAAAATCAACCTGGAAGACATCTTCTACCATGCTCCTGGGAGTTATACAATAATTATACCCCGATAGGATACCCTCTATTCCCCACCCCACGTGCTGCTACTGTGCTGATACTTTATTCCTTGTTCTTTTTTCTTGCTTATAAAGTAGCAGAAGTACATCCTAAATACATTTCTCTAATTTCAGCACCCCAGTTAGTGATAAAGTTATACAAAAATATAAGTAATTGTGCACTTTGTCAGTCTATGGTCAGATTATGATCCAGGACAACATATTAGCCAATGTATGCATACAGACCTCAAACTGCTAAATGTATGTTTTGGTTTGATGACATTTTAACCTGAGGAAGCTATATTTATAACCAAACTCCTCCTCTTATTCCTAGATAGGGTCAGAACAAGGAAGATGTTTGCGTGCGTCTGCAGAATTAAATACCTTTGTAGTCTATTTCCTAGTAACACTGGAAGCATCTACACCTGCAGTTAGGGCAGCTAAATAAACTCTGGTTAAACTCTAGATGGAGCATTTACATGTGTGCCTAGGACTGCAGCACGTTAAGCCAAGGCGGCACAACCCTGGCTAGCACCCTCGTGACCCAACCAGCCCCAGCCATCATCTATATATGCACTGCGGTGGAATAAATAACTCCACCATAGGGTAGTACTTGTCCCAGGAAGTATTATCCTAGAGCAGAGTTAGTCAGTTTACTGTGGCCTAATGCTGCTGCACAGGTAGATGGTGATGCTTTACTGTGGAGCTAATTACGTAACTCCGCAGTAAAGTGGACATGTAGATGCACCAACTGAGAATCAAATGTAAAGAAGTAAAGAATTATGAATGGTTTAACAACCAAATGGCAACCCCTAAATTCAGGCTTTCCTGAACCAAGTTAAATGCAAAACTCTAAAGTGTAGAAGCAACCCACTCACCCTAACTTTTCCTGGCATGCTCAACACTATGTTTCCAGGACTCATCCTTCCTGTAGTACCCTAGAGACAATTAGCTAATTCCCCTCAGCTTGCCCTTCAAATCTATGTACATGAAGCAGGCACTTGTGCACCTTCCTATAGCCAAGGGGAGGTGTAGAGATTTAAGTATTTCCCTGCCACTCTCCAAGTAAAGCACTCATACATCATACTATTTTTGATCTAAATGACTTGCTTGCTCAAATATTGACATGTTCTTTATGGTATTTTGCTATTACCATATAATTTAGTAGCATAGTAATTCAGATAGTATTATTAGTAGTTTCCTTAGAGGAGTCTGTTATATCCTTAGTATCATTATTTTTATTAACAGCAGCAATAGCAAATGTTCTGGATTGGCCTGTGTAATTTCATTTTCTTCCATCTCCCTGTAGGTCAAAATACTATTAAAACACTAATAATAATGAAACTTTTTCTTCTGATGAGAAGTGCTATCCTAGGCGGGGGTTTTCCTGTATAAACATTTTATTTGACTGACATCTTGGTAGTAGGAAAATAATAGTTTACCATCACTGTATGAGAATTCTTCAGACTTTAAATGGTAGTATTGGAGTGATGTTGTAGCCATGTTGGTCCAGGAATTATACAAGAGACAAGGATTTCTGGGGGGTGATATCTTTTATTGGCCTGACTGCATGGTTGTGATAAAGTTAGACAACCCTTCAAATGTGAGGGTGAAGAATGCCTACATTTGAAAGCTCGTTTAACTTTATCCCGACTATGCAGTTTGTCCACTAACATTACCCTAAAAATACTTGCTTTTGAGACTTTAAAGAAATCTTATATAGGATAGGGCGTTTTCCCCCCTTTTCAATAATACTTTAAATGAATTCCAGCACAGAAGACATACTTTCCTGAAACACAGCCTCCTAGTTTTGAATCCTAGCCAGTCATTAATGTGCTGCCTTTCTTACCTAAGGTACCACAACTGCTTCCTAGATTCAGAAACAAGAAAGTCAACGTCTTTTCAAATAGACAAATTAGACTCTGCTCTTCAGTGTGTGCAGGCTAAGGTAAAAGCAGACTACCTGATCCTGTGAGGAGGTCCTGAGCACCCCAAACTCTCATTTAGTTCATTTTCTGACCTTTGGAAAATAAATATAGCTTTCTGCTGAAGTCCGAATAATCTTCTTCAGTCTATCCAAAATGATACTGGAAATATTTATCATTTTACATGTTTAGAAAGCAAACAAGGAGTTTGTATAATAACTTTCCCCAAAAGTTAGATATACATTTTAACATTATGAAAAGGAGCATTTTCCACAGTTGATAAAAGGAGCAGCAGCATGCACATTACAATGGGTGATATAGCAATCACAGAAGCATGTGTATGTATAATATATACATGAGAACTTGATTAATTGAAGGAGATTCTGAGGGCTATTTTATCTCATATTTATGGTTAAGAAATTGTTGATACACTTTCCTATTAGTGTCTCTAGAGAAACAAAATCACAAAAATGAAATAAATAAGAAATATATTTTAGCAGCTCACTTTTATGTTCTTCAAATCGTGTTTTTTTTTTTTTTACTTTTACCTAACTTACAGTTGATGGACACTGCTTGCTAGTAACTTTTCTCTGATATTTATTACCCTGAGCTTGTAATCTTTTAACATGTTTTCTTTATAATGGAATTTATTATGCCACTGAAATGATGATTCCTGTAATATAAAGTTTGAAATAAATGGTCTTTGCTATTGGCATTTTTGATCTTTCACTCACACAGAATGATAGTTGAATGCCAGAGCAGCTCAGTATTACATGATTCCCAAAATACCATCAAATTAACTAAGTCTAATCCATGCTGTTACACAGAGCTATATAATAGGTATCATATTATCTAGACATCCATAAAGTTTTAATGAGAGTTACCAGAATTTGCAGTGGAGGTTAACACTTAATTTGGATAGAAAGCTGAGTTAGTTATATGCAATTGGTCTGTGATTCATGTTTTCTATTTATATTTAAATCTAATTCCCTGGCTTTGTTTCACTCCAACCATGTTAACTGTATAAAGAACCCTTACTCAGTAGCCTTCCAAAAAAACAGCTAGTGCCAAGTTGGCATCAAGATGTGACTGGTTTGCCCTCTAAAAACTGTCAGACACTAATATATATTTGCAAATCAAAGAAATGGCTATAATCCTAAGAAAGAGGACAAAATACACAATATTTAAAACTTTTGTTATAAAAGATATCCAATCAAATGGATTAGATTGTTTCAATTGATGAACTTCTGAGGAAACCTAAAAGCCAAAAACCTCCTGAGAGTTAAGTGAAACTTGGCAGTCTTGATTTTTTTCCCCTCTAGAATTAGCTTTCTTTTGAGTAGCATTTGAGGAAACAATTTAGAAAGTGCATCTGAAAGTCTCAAGCTGATAATAAAATACCCTGGGTGAAAGTGTACAGACATGCAAAGGCAAGATGAGAGAAGCACATGGTTATGGCCCTAAAAAAAAAAGATGTTATTAACCTGGGCCCAAATTACTTGCCATTAAAAAAAGACAATAAATATAGATTATTAACATGGAGATGTATATCTCCTGCTATATTTTAGAGGCCAGATTCTGATACCTCTATGCACAATTAATACTACTTTGTTTTATGACTAGTCCAATAGACTCTAATGGGACTAAGCTCAAAGTAAGGTTCTATCCACTATGACTAAATACTGGAAAACAGAACTGTGAGTAACTGAAGTATGATAAACTACTAAACTTGTCAAATGAAGATACAGGAATGTATGAAGATATCAGAGTATATAGAGTATATGAGACTGTACATAAATCTTCAAAGTGACTGACTTTTTTGGTACTATTAAGTTATAGTGTTTGTAGGCAGAGACTTAATCATTTCTATGAATATTTCTCCTTTGAGTGTTTATTCCCAACAGCAGCGACTTGGAGCCACTGTGTCAGATGAATGATAAAGATGTTATATTGTCTTGTTCACATTCTAACTCAATGGCACTACACATTTATTCTTCAAGCTCTTTGTTTTTTTCTTCCTAGCTATAACAATCTGTACTTGCACACAATAAACATTCATGCTGTTTTAAACGCTACAGACAGATGTTGTTTGGATACCAAACCACTGTAACAGAACAAATCTGTAGATCTTGGGTTCCTTCTGGATTAGTTACCATAGTAAGTACTTTACATGTTACAGTTTTAATATATTACCATGCATTGTATTCACATTGGCATTTTTTTATTTGTTTGTTATGCTTAGCTTTGCATACTGTTTGCTACCCAATACAAGCAAAGCATTCAGAACAACTTCAGGAGGATTGTCACTTATTCCTTTTCCTATCGTAACTTCCAGCATTTCAAGTTCTGTGTCTTTTTTATACATTCAGACAGGCAAGTATTCGCTACTCAGTGGACACACAGCTATTTACATTTGCAGCACTTACACATAAGCAGGGCAGATAAAAACTTAAACTGTAAATGAAAAAAATCCACATCTCTTAAAGACAGCTTCATAAAACATTTTTTCAGTATACAACTTGCTCCTTTGGATACACTTTGCAAATCACATATATGAATACATTATGTATACATTGATTCATATCTATAAATTTATTCAAGTTTACACACACACACACATGCATGTGTTGCATGTGTATAATGTATGGACATACACAGAAAGCTATAGGTTCATGAACCAGTATGTGCACAAACTGAATAACAGCTTACCTAAAGAAGAAATTCCTCTAGTCCTTTCACTTGAGTTTGTCTAGCATAAGGGAATGAGACATCCACTATACAAATCTCTTCACTTGGCTCCAGGTAAACTAGGAAAGAGTTTTCAATTCATACCAGCTGCCCGAACAGTATCCCAGGAAGACTCTGGTTGCTCCAGCCCCTAGTAACTGAACTCTTCCAGCACAGTCACATTTTATTTAGACACACACTGTCCTTTTCAAAACAAGCAGCCAGCTGGAATGATTCAAACCTCTGTTCAGCACACCGTTAAAATGCAGCTTCCTCCTTGGACATGGGAATTACACCAGGGAGCAGTCAGAGTACAGCAAAAAGGCTATGAGAACTATTTAATCACCCGAATACCAGCTGCTCCTGCTACTACTGCTGCTGCTAATGCTGTGCTGCTGTGCTTCTTGTTTAGCTGTAGTCAGTCTCCCTCTCCCTTTCTCTCATATCTACGGAACTATAACGGCGTCTTTGCAGGATTATGATTGGCAGAAACAGCCAATTCCTTCAGCTAATCAACCTCAAGACTTTCAAGGACTAGAAGCTGTTGTGATGTCATTCAGACAGTGGGATGTTACACATGAATACATTCCAATAGAAGCTAATTCAGAGATCAGCTGCATTCCTCTCACACCACAGTGATTGATTAGATGCTCCTGGAAGATCTGCATAATCTGCCATTGTACAGTTGGCCCACCTCTTTTACAACCTGGCTTTGTTAAATGCGGGGGGGGGGGGGGGGAAATACTAGTGTAGCTTCTGACACCCACACCTGAAGGTGTAACTCAAATGAGGGAAAAATGAAAAGTTTAAAGGGTGATTTGCCTGGAAAGAATACGTCTCCGGCAGGCGAAAGAAACATAAACGCAGAAAGTAGAACAGGAGAATCACACCTGCATCAGACTGCCGGCTCTCACCCTCCCCAGTGCAGAATTTAGAAGATAGCTAGGACTACCTAAGAGGAGAAAAAGCTGATTTTCATGTAACAGAAGCGGTATAGCCAACATAAAGCATAAATTACTGATCAACTTTTCAATCCTTTTCAGCCGGACATACAGAACCATCTCACTTCACTTAAGAAATACAAAATAGTCCACCTGTATAAGACACCGATATTACCCACTGACTTTGTGACTATTTTTGCTCTCACATACTAGTCCATTGCCAGGAACCATGATTTTTTATGCACTTTTCTTATCTTATATTACATTGCTGAGGTAAAACCCAGCTCTTTCACATAAGAGCTTTCAGTTTTAGCTGAGGCGACTGAGGCATAGGTAGCTGTTTTCTGTCCCCTTTCTGACAGTTAACCACTGTGTTGCTACTTCTGTGTAGCTCTCAGACATCTTGAAGTGCACAGGGGGGAATTTTTAGCAAGGAGATCAGAACAAACCTATATTCAGGTGATGAATGACACTGAATCTTTGATATCTATGCAGAGACAGCAGAGAAGACAGTTCCCCAATATACAAGGTCAGCGCTGCAGGATGTACACAATAAACTGCATCAACTAAGTTTATCTACTTCAGAAAAGTAAATTACTGAACAGACCTTGCCCTGATATGAATCTGAGGTTCCAGGATAGCAGGTATTCCTAGCCTGTGGCTCATTTACCCTTTCCAGCTAAATTGTACAATGAAATCCAAAAAAACTCCAGGTGTATTTGATGTAACCCTTAGATTTTCCACCATATCTGCAAGTGTTCTTAATACATTGTCTTACAACTATCTATGGAATTTGAGTGCCTAACCCCCTTAGGCCCCTTTGAAAACCACAGTCTACAACAAAACCTCTGCAACATGTTAGAAATTCAAGTTAAAATGTCCTTTACAATCCTAAGGCCAGGTACACACATTAGATTTTTATAGGTATATATAATCAGAGACTGGGCTATACCTGTAACAGAACAGAAGTTCGACACACATAGACTGGTGTAAAAATAATGGAATCCAGTTCAAGTTTTGCCACCCCCAGGAAAGGGCAACTGTGTGGTCTGTTCGCTACCAATAAATTAAGCTACTCATAAGATACCATGTAACTTTCGGTAGATTCCATGTCGGGGGTTTTGAATGTCTGTACCTAGCCTAAGAAAATACATGAATCTCTAAAATCCTAGACTATTTATAACAGCAGAACTCTATCAAATATACAAATTGTCCTGGGCTTCATGATATGATCAGTCCCATATATCCTTTCTCTCTTTTCCTATTCGCACATTTGACTCCCATCAAAAACCAGGATGAAGTACCATGGGAGAAGGCCACATCACTTTGAATAGGAAAGCTTAAAATACACCACTGTGAAAAAAGCAGGATGCTCCTCTACTGCTGTCAGGTGTACCAGGCACATCAGGATGTTCTTTTGAACTGAATAGTACATCTACCAAATACAATAGGTTAAGTAGGAGGGACAATAACCAAATGGTTACACTATAGGTTGGGTAACTTGTAGAGGGACAATAACTAAATGGTTACACTGTAGGTTGGGTATCTTATAGCGGGACAATAACCAAATGGTTAAACACATATTTGAAAATCTATTCCAATTTAGGGGATAAAAGTCAATACGTGTAGCTATTCTCAGAGTTTTATTCCTTAGCCATACTGAAAGAATCCAACATGAAACACAGTAGCTATGCATTTGCACCTCTTCAGTACCTCCTCATCCATCCTGCCTCATCCCTATCTTGAGTGCAATACACAGCTACTACTACAACTTCTGGATGGCATCCATTCTATACTCACTGACACAGATATCCACAAATCAATACTCATTTCAGCTCTTCTATCTAGGGTAAAAACAGAACTGAATGCTCAGGATCATGATCTAGGTCTGTTCTCTTCGTTCTACTCTATCTTTAAGATTAATGTTGTAGGGTGCCAGGCTGATTTTCACAGCATAAATAGCTGGCCCCACCTTAGTGGAATTATGTCAAAAGATTAAATTGTCTGTTAATCTTGTTAAAACACTGGCAGAACAGCTCTGTCTCTATGCAACAAGATGTGTGCACCCACATTTGGAGAAAGGGAAGTGCAAACTTCCACATATCAAATTTTTATTCATGTATATTTTGGTTAGTGGGGGATAAGAAAACTCTTCATGCCTAAATTCAAACTGGCTTGAGTGCGATTGGTCTGAAAAGTCCATCCCACCCTCAGATTAGGATGTTACTAGACTCCTATTTTACATCTCAGAATCTGTAAAAAGGGACCCAAAGAGAGGCCACCAAGGGAAAAAAAATAAATGAACGAAAAAATAGCAGAAGGAGGAAGAAAGGAAAATTCTAATATTTAAATAGATGTAACATACCCATATGTTTAGGTTGTCAGCTTCTGACACCCACAACTGAAGTGTAGCTAAAATAGTACATCAGTACACAGCAAGTGTTTTGCTGTCCCTTCTATATAGCATGGAGTTCACATTAACCAGTCAAATATTGGTTTAATTGAATTAAAATTGGAAATAGAATGTTAGTTTATACATTTATTATGTTGGTCCATGAGGTTATAAACACCAGTAACCCTCCTTTTCATTTGTGTAACTGGAAAATTATAGATAAAATCCCCAAAGTGCTCTTGGCAAGTTCCACTACATTCTTCAATGGCAGATATCTTCCTCTCCTCATCCTCTCTAAAATATAAATGTTGCTTTCATGTTTCACAAAGATTATCATAGTTTCGTAGTTTGTAGGGTCGGAAGGGACCTGAGCAGATCATCAAGTCCGCCCCCCTGCCATGGCAGGAAAGAGTACCGGGGTCAAATGACCCCAGCAAGGTGATTGTCAAGCCTTTTCTTAAAGACCCCCAGGGTAGGAGCCAGCACCACTTCTCTTGGAAGTTGGTTCCAGATCCTAGCCACCCTGACAGTGAAGTTGCACCTCCTGATGTCTAATCAGAATTTACCCTTGTTTTTAGAGATTCTGGAAAAAAGTAAAGTACAATTTATTTTCCTAAACTACCTTCCGTCAATCCCACTATAAACAGTGTCTTGTTGATTTCAACTGGATTAATCTAAGGCCAAGATTTTTAAAAAAATGAGTAGTTAAATTTAAATTGGATTTACAATGGATACTTAGCATCATGCCTCTTATTCATATATTTCAGTATGGATTTTAGAATCTCGGTTTGCCTATCTGTCTTATGCACTTATACAACCCTGACCACTATAGTACCCAAGCACCTCAGTCTTTAATGTATTTATCCTTAGAGATAATCTGTCGAATTATTCCAATTCTACAGATGGAGAATAGAGGCATAGAGATTGTGAGTCACTTGCTCCACATGACATAACCAGTCCATGGTAGAGACAGTAATTTAACCCTGGTCTCCTAAGTCCAAGATTATCTTGCTGGCCCACACTTCCCATCTTTTTAGAAAACTTGGCTTAAACCTTTTAGCAGCAGAGAAGCAATCTTCTGTTACTGTTGCATGTAGCTTTTTCTTGAATGTATCTTCCCATAATTCTCCTGGCTTTCTATGGCAATGTTCTGAGAACATTTCAATAAAGTTATTCTGGTCTTCCATTCAAAACTTTACAGGTGAGAAATGCCTGGTATAAAAAAATGAAATAGTACATGTAGTACTAGTTTCAACTAAAGCACCTTCACACCTCTTGTCCAGAGAAGGATGGCTTTTGTCACGAGATTCATAATGAGCTTAAAAAAAAACCTCTACATGTCTTTCAAAAACCTTGCTTCTCTCTGACCTGTGGAGGCTTTGTATGAACTTCCCTATAATTTATCAATAGAATTGGGGCTGATGCATCTTTTTTCATAAAACACATTTGAAGAACTGATGGGGTCAGTTCTTCAGTGAGAGTAAATTTTCATAACCACATTGGCTTCAATGGAGCTATCACAATTTACAACAGGAAAGGATCAGTCTCTAAATCTCTAACAGGCCTCAACAGGACATTTTCTATTTGTATTGAATTAATATGAATAACATAGAAAACAATTTAAAACCCGAGTAGAAAATAAGCTTGGTTTTAGTGGTCTGAAATTGGTATTTCTCTAAAGAGAATTTTTTTCTCATGGTTTAATGAGTTTTGTAAAAAGTGCCAACCTTTTGCCTCTGAAACAAAGTGTCTGGCAGTTGTATAAGCTCAAAAGTGTACAGATGAAATATAGATAACACCCAGATTTAAGCTTCATGCCTCACAATGCACCCAAGTCATTCTTGTCTTTTACTGGAAGCGCCTGCCTTGTCATGAGTTATTCTTTATTGCCCTGATGATATATGGAGAAGATACTGCTAGTAATCCACTTAAGCATGAAGCGCTGATTTGAAACCAAAAAGCTCCCAACCTGTTACCATATTTTATGAGCAAAACAAAACAAAAAATGCAAAAATACAACCTTTGATTCCTGCTGTAGACTTCCTTAATCATACTGCTTCTCTTATATTGCTACATTTCTATGACAGGGGGTGCTGACTAATCGGAGTATCTTAGTTCTATAATGACCTTTGCATTTTTAAACGTTTCTTCCCTTGTAAAATAACATTGATATTCTGGTGTAACTTTGTTCCTGTAATATGCTACTTTGAGAGATGTGCTGAAACAAAAGAATATTGAAATATTCCTTAAGCCAACAAAAATCTTTAATGTTAACATTCCTTTGAACCTATTACTATTTTATGCCTTAAATATTTACTCATCTAAAAAATAAAAGTCTGTGTCATATGGTGCTTACACTAAAGCCAGTAACAAACTCTCATTGACATAACTGGGTACAGAATTGAAATTCATAAGGGGTTTCGTACTAAGGAACTTTACAACACGTTGCAGAATAAACATTTAATTTCTTTGGTTTTCATAGAATGTTATGTCACAGTTTCTAATGGTTGGAGATATTTGGGCATTAAAGAGTTTGTGTCCTTTCCAACACCACTGCTCTTATATATTCAATCTTGTAACATCATAACCTTGAACATGTGATCTTTCATTCCATTCTCCACTGACATATACTGATGTAACAAATACAGGATGATTACGACTTCCTTGAAGTATCCAGAAGCTAAGTAAATACATCTTTGCATGAGGAGTAATATTTGAACTTAAAACCAAAGAGAATGTAAAAATGACTGATAAATAATAAGCTTTTTTTTTTTTTTTTACTTGTACCTAATCTTAATATTTTCTCCACTGTGAAACATTGGAAGGCTTGCTGATCTAGACACTTCTCCAGAATCTATGTTTCTTTTTCCTACTGGAGATTTTTTTTCCTGTTTCGCCCTGCTGCAGGAAACAAAGGGATTACACCAGCACTGGACTGAGGTACTAGAGTGTAAAATCAGTTTTTTCTTCTTTTCTACCATTGAAACTGAATGTGTGCCATTCCTGCTATAAGGAGAAAGGCTGGGGCTTTCCTAGGAGCATTTTTACTCTGAAGAGTGGCTGTGGAAAAGTGGTAAATCATTCCTCAAAATGTCTGCCTTTTGCAGTATTCAGACTGGTAATGACTGAGGTTAGATACTAACATATATTTTTTTTAAATATTTTTTTCCCTATTAAAACAGATAAAAATGCTGCAGAACTAATACAAGTAAATATTGAATTTTGGGCATTATTAACAAAATTGTTTATAACGTTCCAAAAAACTGCAGTTACATAAACCTACAGAAAGATATAAGGTCATAAAGGCATGGTTCCCAAAAGAATTTGAAATCAAAAAGTTTTTCAGGCCTAATAGACCTGCAAAGCCTTTACTGTGAGGGACTATAACATGGGAAGAACTCAGCTTGGCTCACAAAGAACTAGGTGGAGTTTCTCTACTTTGTCAGTTAAGACTAAAAGCAGTGTTCACTTATAAACTGAGCATAAGTAATGTGAAAATCACTGAGAGAAAATAAACCTGATACACCCTACAATGTTGTTTTCAGACAGTGAATTTTCATACAAGAGCTACATTTTTTGTTCCAGTGTTCATACCTTGTACCAGCCTTTCCTCATGAAGCTTAAATTCACTGAGTTCAAACTTTATGTGGGCACTATTGAAAAACACAGAAAAGGAGAGAAAGCTTTCATGAAGTGCCTTTGAGAACAGTCTATAATTGGGATGTCAAAGGACAATGGGATAAAAAAAAAAAAGTCCTTTCCCTAAAGGAACAACTGCAGAATAAGTAAAAATTTTGTGGGTTAAGGAGGACAACTCATGTTTATTGTAATGGAAACATAACACTTAGGAACAGAAGAAAAATTGTCACAATGTTCAATGGTTGTGTAGCTCAGTCAGGATAAACTTTGAGGAAACAGAGATATGATACTGTAGCACTGAAGTACATGCCTTTTCTAATGGCTAAATCAGCATACCGATCATTCAAATAAATCCTTTCAAGATCCACTAGTTAAAAGTTCACACAAAAGAACAAAAAAGTATGGAATCAAATTTTAGTTGTACTCGTAAGTTGCCTAAAAGCAAGTGGTCCTTAGTAAACTGGAATCAAAATAAGCTGTTGGAAAATCCATCACCATATACTGATATGAAAAAAAAAATCCAAGAAATAGCACACCAACAGCAAGCTAGGGATTCCCCCCGCCCCCTTCCCCGATCAATAAAAATTAAGTTTCTAAGAGTTGAATTCTTGGTTTAAGAGCTTAAGTGATTCTTTTTTTTCCCTGAGTTATTTGAATGTGTGGAGAGGTTCATAAGGTGTCTTAATTAGACAGCCTATAGCTCCAGTGGGAGTCCCCCTTTAACATGCCTACTAAGAATCTTTAAATTCCATAATCCACTTCTGAATAAAAGGTGAAACTACAAAAGACATTTTCAAAGGTGAAACTACAAAAAGCATTTACCTTCCCTTTCTCTCTTCCTTTTTCTTTCCTTGCCATCCAGATATCAAAATTCCATTACACTTTAATGATGATTTTCTTCTGGGTTGGCGCCCTCAAGCCCAGCATTTTTATGTAGTCTAATTCAAAGCTAAAAACCCCTCAAAGTGAAAAATCCATTGCTAAATCACTTGCAAACTGGTATTCCAGCATCACTGTAATAAAACTGTAAAAACTAATCCTGTCGTATAGAGTATTTTGTTTCATCTGTTAGCAAATTTCTTTTATCTTAGGAATCCTGATATCATTTGTTTTCTGTCTGTTCTAGTCCTATTGGGAAAGGCTTCTCATTTATGAGCTACTCCTTCTAATGCTCCAACCAACATGGGAAATCTTAATGTCACACTAAGCTTTTGTAAATCCGTTTCTATTCTCTTAGGCACCCTTCTTCTTTGTAAATTGCCATCACTCTGAGGTAATGTACTGGATACTCAGAGGGATGCACTCATTCTTTTGTTTGACAAATTGATTTCATCATAGTGGCTATGGGGTACATGAATGCCATGCATTGGAAAAATATCTAAAAGGAATCTGACAGTCTCCTTATATTTTGAGCTTCGCAAAGAGACATAACAAATTATACTTGCATTTTCTTTAAGTGTTAAAGCCTGCTCATTTTCTTTAAGAGAGAAGTCCTCTTAACTTCACTAATACTACTTGGGTATGTAAAATGAGGACTGTGGGCCTAAATGGGTTTGTGTTAAGCCATCAATCACTAACTGCATATTGTAGCTCCTTTTAATACCATTGCATTCAAATTGCACGGGGGAAAGGACAGAGAAGTGCAGCACTAAATGAACATGACAGTCTCCTATTCATATCACATGGGACTTTGGAATCTGCTGAATGCCTACATTCTAACAGGAACTCGAGCTTATGCCAGGCCTCACTGTGTTTTCAGCATTTCTTTCTTTAGCTAGTGAACTGAATGAAAGATTGGGTGAATCAAACCTTTTTTACAAGAGTAACTAAAGTGCAGGAGCTGTTACATTCCTTAAGTCAAGGAAGAAACAAACTTACAAATATGTAATGAAGCACTGTCTTTTACTTTGGCCCAGCTGTATTGTTTGTCAGCATTATAAATAGACTTATGCGACTGCAATGAACAATACAGATAGCTAAGAAATTTTAAGAAATAGTTCATCCAACTAGTAAAAATCATGACCATATTTTTATATTTAAATTATATCAATCTTTTAACCAAAAAACAAAAAAATCAGAACCATCTATGTGCAACGGAATAAACCTAATAGATTAATGGACCTACTTATTTCTGTCTAGTTTTCTCACTATGCAAATTATTTACAAAATAAGTTTCATATCAACAGAAGAGTAGTACAGAGAATCATCATGGCAGGGTATAATTATAACCAATGCCCAATGATCCCCGTTTTTTCAAAACTTGTTATAAGAATTGAGTTAATTCAAATAACTAAAGGGAAATATGTATGGAATGGTCAATACTGAGAGCTTTCCAACCCTGAATAGCTGTTTGGTTTCTGAGTAGATACCGAGTCCTTTATGTTACCTTATTCTGTATCTCCCTCTGTGGTCCCACTCACTGGGTTACATGTAAAATTAGATGGTAAGATTTTAAGAACCATTTATTTCCTTTCTAGTAGACATCCTATGCCATGGGGCAAATTAAAAATAATAATCTAAAAATAATTTGCCTACTTATATCATTAATGAAAAGGGTGTTTATTTGTCTTAATTTTAAAGATTACTAAATAACAGCTTGAACAGAAACTGTAGGTAGGATAAAAGAACTATAGAGTTGGTAATGCATACTCATTATTATACCAAGTTTGAAACAAGTAGATTCAGTGATGAAGGGACATTAGAGTTCTGTGTTTCAGATAGATGGCTTGTTGTTTTTATTTAAAAAAACCCAAAAAACTTTAAGAAGAAGGATTATAAAACAATAAGATTCTAAGACAAAGAAGTGACAGGACATACAAACAGTAACATGCTTATTTTAAATCTGTACATCTTGTGCTCCCATAGAGGGCAATATTGCATAAAAGATTGCATTCTGCAATGAATTAGGTATCTGCCAATTCATCTGTGTTGATACACTTTAAAGAAAATTGCTGTTACAATAAATTTGATGCTGCATTTCCCCTCAGTCAAGCTATGACTAATACATACAATAATACACACAAAACCACATAACAGATCCTCATTAAAGGTGAAGGAAATTAATTTTGTAGATTACTTACTAGTAGATTACAGAGGATAAACAGCCCCTTTTTAACTTACATTATCTGCTCAACAACTGAACCACAGTAAATACTTATTTTATACCAAAGTTGGCTGCATGAACTAATAAGAAAATACACAAAAGAACGTCATGCCTATCATTTGAGTTCACATTTATCAGTAAATATAAATACTTTAAATACAAGAAAAATCCTTTGAACGTTTTAAATCGGATACCCATGTCTAAGTTTAAAGATAGAATACATAAATATGTAGTAAAATATGTAGTAAATATATATAGTTAAAGGAATAGAAAAGATAAATATCTAGTAAAATGAGCTGTGGAACATTATCTATGGCTAGATACAGGAGCTATACATAATCTGGATTAAGTGATCGGCAGTTGAACCAAACCCATAACTGTACAGAAGTTCCAGGCACACAACTGGGCATAGGCAACTGGCAGGGCACAGGAGGGCAAGTGCCCCCGCCCCTGACAGGGCTGTCCTCACCACTGATGCCACCGGCAGCATCTGTAGTTGCTTGCCAGCTCTGTCTCCTCCACCGATGCCTCTGCCAGCATCTGCAGGTGCTTGCCAGCTCTGTCCCTGGCACCAATGCTGCTGACAGCGCCTGCTGGTGCTCACCAGCTCCGTCCCTGCTGCCGCTGCTGGCTTCTGCTGGTGCCCGTCCAGACACAGGAGGCACCAGTTGCCCATGCAAACTGAATTAAAAATGGAAGATCCTGGTCTAAGGTAGTCTTGGATCAATGTGCATTCAAACTTAAGCAAATTATGTTAGTCCAGTATATTGAACTTCTGTATCAGATCAATTTAGGTCAGTATTTTCCAGCATCTCAGGCTCTTTTTCAGGTCCCTGCTAGCACTTCCTCCCAGGGAGGTGGACAGGAACTCAGCCTGCACTCAGCTACTCCAGCTGAGCACCCAGCAGGCACTCCCTCTGTCATGGAACCAAGTCAACAAATCCTGTGTCCCCAGCCCCACCTCCTGCCTCTTGCCAGCTGTCAACCCTAGGCAGGCCAGACGCAGGGGGAAGGGAAGGATACTCACAAACTTCCAGGCAGCACACCCCACATTCCCAGTCTGTGTTGGTGGGCTACAAAGTATCCCTTCCCTGCCTCAGTTCCTTCCAAGCCCCAGGGTGCCTGGAGTGGCTCTGGGAAGGACTCAGAGGATTTTGCTTCCCCCCGGATCCAGCTCTGAGCTCCTGGATAAAGCAGCCATTGGGTTTAAATCCCTGGGGAGGGCAGCCACAGGCAATTCCAGTGTGGGGTCAGAGGCTGCATTACAGGGAGCTGGGCAAGTCCCCACCCAGCCCTGCTGGCCACTTGAGCACTGACCACTGATGGCTGGGCTGGCTTAGATCATATGGGCCTATTTCTAGAATGATCTCATTGGCAGCCTCCCCAAGCTCCTTTCCCTGACCTGGGCCAGGAATGTGCAGTGTGCTGCTGGCACTGCCTCCCCCATGGCAGCTCACAAGCTCTGCTCCCCCCCCAGCCTCTGTCCTGCCTGGGGTAGACTTCCATGCCCTCACCCTGGACAAAGCCCAGGGACCCCCTGCCACAGCCCCACAATGCTGGACCCTTACTGGGCTGAAGTGTGAGCACGCTTCCCTCTACTGGCTACTGTAGCTGATAGATTCCTGTGGCTGATAGATAACATGGAAGTGGGGGGAGGCGTGCTTGATGGGCAGCCAATCAGGGATGGATCAGCCACTTGGATGTGCTCAGCAGGGTCCAGCAGATCAGGAAGACCACTGGGAGGCATACACAAGTGACCCCAATCTGGTGGCTTCAGCCAATGCCTGCCTCCCCCTCCTCACCAAAGGGTAAATGTGTTCTGTTCAATCATGATCTAAGCTTGGGTGCTTAGAGTAAACTGTGTAACTTAGACTGATTCTGCCTCAGCATTTTTGAATGCCTGAATCTAGTCTATGTTCACTGGTCCCATTGGAAGGGAAGAATACAGGCATGTTGTGATTTGCTACTGTGAACTGCAGAGGCGAGATTATCATAAAGTGTTCCTGTACCCATGTACTCTCACATTTGTGTTGTGAGATATGTAAAATCTATGTGTTGGCCACCCCAGATCCCAGAGCTTATCTTCTTCTCTGTCTTTTCAGAAAGCTGAAACATTGAAAGGTTCATGTTCCTTTAGAATAATCTCATATATTAACTGCCTTTGCTAACCCTATTTGTAAGTTCCAAAACTCCTATGGAAGAGTTAAGGCATGATATTTTAAGTAACAACTATATAAATAACACTACAAATAATATTACACTAAAGAGAAGCACTTTAGAAAGTCATTTGTGGTACATTACAATGCATATACATATCTTATTTCATGCAGATTTGAGCAGGCTGCAGCTAGACCTTGAAAGGTACAGTGAATTTCCATTGAAATTATGTTGGGTTACAAGTTGACTAAAGGCCCCTATTTTAAATAGAAATGTTCACTGCTCTGAATATTAAGCCTATCATACAGAATCCTCCAAATGTACACATAAATGATGTTTGTTGAATAAATATTTTGATAACAGAGCTCGGGCCTGATCTTTCCATTTTTTGCAATGAAATGAGGTATTTGAAGCATGAATATCTCATTTAGGTCCACTTTTTTATAACAGGTGCTAATACTGGACATATCTATACATGTTCTTTACCATGCAGTATACTAATTTATTGCAGAGTAAAGCATCACTGTCTATACATGTGTGGCAGTTGGGCCAGTGTAGACTAATTTACAGCACTGTCAGATAGGCCCGTCATACACAGGCACTATCCAACAGCAGAGTAAATTACTGAGCTTAAACACATAAGGTGATGTTGGAATTAGTTTATGTGAGGAAATAGAAGAGCCCAAGAGAAGTAAAATGGCCCCACCTGTATTGCAAAGATCTCCGCAGGGCTCCTTCTTCACCGGATGTTTCAGGAGCGGAGGGGAAGTCAGCCAGAACTCTAGGATAAAAGGAGACATGGGGCAGGCAAAAGGGAAACCGGAAGTGACTGACTCAGACAGCAAGATGGCAGGGAGAGCCAGAGGCACTGAGGAAGCAAGGGAGACCAGGCTTAAGGGAAGCAACTCTGTAAAGGGAGCTGCCAGGGGAGAGAACCGTGAAAGGAACGCCTGGAGAGAAACAGAAGCTGCCATGAGGCAGTTACAAGGTACCGTAAAGAGCCTAATAGCAGGGCTGAAGAAAAAGGGTATCACAAAGTTGGGACTATAAGGGCAGAAGTGCCAGTTTGATTTTTTTGTTCTCCTTTCATTAGGGTAAGAGAAAAGTCACCCCAGATAGTGCGTTTACAACTATCATTACAGTAAGCCAGGAAAAAGACTGGCTAGGATTACTGGCAGGTCTGTGCCAGGTTCCAGCTGGGTGAGGTACAACCAGGCCCATCGGGGATACTGATTGGCCAGACCTAGAGACCCAAGGAGCATTTTTTATACTGCTCAAGGGCAGATTGTGGAGACAACTGAATTATCACCCAGTGGAACAGGTGAGGATGTAGAGGTTGGTGGAGCCCTCACTACACTAAGACAAATTGCAAAAGCCAAAGCATCAAGACCCACACGCTCTGGCATTCTGTTTTCTCCCGTAACAACAAGTCGTGGCAGAAGAGATTGCGGATGTGTGGGATGATGTCAGCAAGACATTGTGGTGGACTTCGGCTTCTTAGCCGAGGTGCTAAAGCTGTCTTGGTGTAGAAGATAGAGTAAGAAAGGAAGAAAAGGAAAAAAGCTGCTCAGACAGGTGATGAGCTCTTGAGATTGACAACACCTAGACTGATAGAGACAAGCCTCTACCACAGACAGGGACGGGACTTTGGGGGTAAAAGCCCACCATTGGACTGTTTACTCCAGCTCAAATTGCACCAGAGTCTATTCTATCACATTAATTGCACATGTAGATGCACCCACTGAGTAGCACCTTCCTCCATAATGATATCACTGGGAGCGACTCATGGAGATATTTTTCCATATGAACAGGCATACCCAAAAGGTGTTTTATTTCACTAAGCTGCAATGCACAGTTTACTTGTGATACAGCCACTACCAATTCCTTGTTTTTCTTCATTTTCTCTTCCAACTGTTTTTAATATGGTGAAAAAAGTCTTTCCTTATAGCTGTATTCTATATTACCTTGCTACAACTTATAAGCTAGGTTGCAAACTTCACATTCAAATGGTTGTATGATCTCATTGTGGAATGTCTTACATAATTACACACTTGTGAAAATAGATAATTCCCAAGTTGGTTACCAGTAATCAATTTATTTGCTCAAGAATACTCAAATTAAGCATTTTCTTTTCCAATTTAAGAAGCTGGGGTTAAGTCTGTTATTAATATTCAAAATAGGCATATCCATCTGTAAAAAATAAGAAGTGACAAAAATCTTTAACACAAAATTTAAATTAAAAGAAACCTCAAGCCCATTTTGAGATCCATACATTTTTGGGCACCATTTTTTTTGGATGTTCCTTTTCCTGATCCTCCATATCACTGTTCTGCACTAAATGTGAACAAAACTTCTGGTAAAGGGAAGGAAAAATGCCACTTTCCTTACATACATGCTTGAGACCCTTTAAAATCATTAGAAGTTCTCATACAAATAAAACAAATAGTATTTCAAGTCCAAAGCCTACTCCTCTTATATTCCCATTCCTAGAGGTCTAAGCCCCAATAGTATTTAATGGGAACAATATTAGGGAACTCCAAAATGGCTGAAAAAAAGAAGATAAGATTTGGATGATCTAAGCATGTGTTCAGCTTCACTGAAGAAACTGCAGACTGTTTCAGGGCTTGTCATTGTCACTTACGAACTTGAAAGAGTAGTGTGGTGGGGAGGGGTACAGATTTAGATATGCAGGAATACTGTGGATTATATGGATCTCAGACTTTACTACTGTCCTCTTAATATTGCTGTAAGGGAGGAGAGCCGGCGCCGGGCTGGGAAGGAACCCAGCCGGGCATAAGCCGACGCCGCCTGCACATAGTGGCCAGCGATGAGCGGCGGGAATTTGAACCTTGCAGGAACCCAGAAGTGGAAGGCACTGGGGCCACCCGGGCCCATTCAAAAGGAGTGCTGGCGTGGGCAGTGGAGGCCCGCATTGGCGGAGCCAGGAGTGATGGTCCCGGCAGTGACAGAGCTGGGAGAGACGGGTCCGGCAGCGGCAGCGGCATTGGCGGAGCCAGGAGTGATGGTCCTGGCAGCGGCAGAGCCGGGAGAGACGGGTCCGGCAGCGGCGGCGGAGCCGAGGGATATGGGTCCGGCAGCAGCAGCGGCGGCGGAGCTGGGAGAGATGGGTCCAGCAGTGGCAGCAGCGGCGGAGCCAAGCTAGACGGGTCCGACGGCGGCGGAGGCGGCCGAGCCGAGAGGGATGGGTCCAGCGGCGTAGGAGCCAAGAAAGCCAGGCCCGAAGGCAGCAGAGCTGCCAGAGACAGGCCAGAGGCAGGACGATTGGGAGCAGTGGATCCGGGGATGGCGGCACCCGAGGCGACGGACGCAGACACTGCTGAGGCCAGGAGAGCGGCGGAAGCAACAGCACCCCAGTGCACCAGGGCCAGTGGACGGAGCGGCTGGACCTTTTGGGGTAGGCGGGACCCCGGGGCAGGGGTCCGCACACCAGGCGGGAGGCCTAAGAAGGGCGAAGATGCCAAGGCGCTGCAGGGTGCAGCACAAGGCCCGTAGGGAGCAGGGCTGGGATTTTTGTTCCTGTTCATATGTTTGGACTTATCGTACTTTATCGTGGGGGGGCTGTCTGCGGCCCACCCAGGACACAGGAGGCCAGGCGAGGGTGTTGGGGTGGAGGAGCCCTCAGGACATTGGTATCTGAGGGCCAAGCCGGACAGCGACGGAAGTCTCATCCTCGGACGGTACGCTCCGCACCAACTGAACAGCATATCGGGTAACAGCAAGTCATGGCAGGCGAGGCAGGTGTACACGTACGTCCGGGTTGGGTGAGCCTTTATTGTGAGCAGGGAGGCCTTGTCCCCTTCCTGAGGACCTGGGGCGGGAGGGACTCGGCCTAAGGGGAACCACTTACAACTGGTGCATTGCCCAGGAAGCGGCAAGGGTTTCCTAAGACGATCAAGCCAGGTAGATGGAACACCCGCCAGGAATGACGGGGGTGGACCCTAAGCAGCAGACGCTGAGTCTGATCGTGCAGTTACTGCAACAGCACCAGCAACAGTCCCTTAGGCAGATGAGCCTTCAGGAACACTGTTTACAACAGCCCACTAGGGTACCCCAGGGCACCGGGGACTTTAATGTACCGAAAATGACCAGGGAGGACGATGTGGAAGCCTTCCTGGAGGCCTTTGAGTGGGCGGCAATAGCCGTGGGGTTGGAGAAGGCCAGGTGGGCAGGACAGGTGGGGGTCCTATTAGTGGGGCCGGCACAAGCCGCCTACCAGGCATTGTCCCGAAGTGAGGCTGCAGATTATGACTGGGTTAAAGCCGAAATTTTGCAGAGGTTAGCTATAACCCCGGAACGACACAGACGAGCCTTCTGAGGAAGGAAGTCGAAGGAGGAGAAGAACCCTCAGGTCTTGTGGCAGAGCCTAACCGATAGCTTGAACAAGTGGCTGCGACCGACGGTGGCATCAAAAGAAGAGATCTGTGATCAGATCTTGCTGGAGCAGTTCCTGGGTGATCTAGAGGACAACACCCAACAGTGGGTCAGGTATGCGGGGACGGGAGGTACCCCTCAGGGGAGTCAAGGAGATCCGAGAAGACAAGAGGATGTCGGGGACGGGCCCTCTTTGTTTTCTCTGTGGAGGGCGAGGTCACATAGCTAGAGTGTGCCCTCAGAATACCAGAGGACGAGATGGGAGGAGCAGTCACCACTGGGAAATGGCCCCGAAAGAGAAAGAGGTCTTGGACGGGGAGCCCATGGAATGCGGGGTCGGCGCGGGAACCCCTCCAGTGGTGCAGCCACTACCTGAAGTACAGGTTTGGGTCGAGGGCCATCCTCTGACAGCCATAGTAGACACCGGTTGTGCGCAATCCTTAGTGCGACCGTCCCTGGTCGAGTGGAGGCGAGCGCCCCGGTGTACAGGAATCCACCTGGTTTGCCTGCATAAACGTAAAGCCTACTTCGAAAGACACCTATTGGAAGTGCGGGTACAGGGGAGATGTTGACAAATCCCAGTCGGGTTGAAGGAGGATATATTATATCCCATGATCTTGGGCAGAGATTGGCCCAAGATATTTGGGATTATCGCCGACTTCGACCGCTCCGGAGCCCCTTCAGGTGGGTTGGCCGGAGAAGTCGGACCGACGGTGGAGGAGGAATTGGAGGACCTGACCAGTAGCAACCTATTCCGGGAGACGCAAGAGGTGGATGTCGAGCTACGTCCATTCCGAGAGGCGGAAGAAGGGTATCAGGAGTCGCAGGTGAGCTCCCCCGCAGACCAGAAAACGGGGCCTCGGGTTGAGCTCAGGCGGGGAGTGTTGTATCGAGTTAAGCCGGGCCACATCGGGGGTGAGGAACTCGCCCAGTTGTTAATCCCACGTCCCTATAGAGACCCGCTGCTACGGCTGGCACACGGGAACCCCTTGGGGGGCATTTGGGGAAACATAAAACGGAGGCTCGACTAACTCGATGGTGTTTTTGGCCACATCTATACGAGAAGGTGGAGAACTTTTGTAAGTCCTGCGAACGGTGCGAAAGGGTGAGTGCTAACAAACCCCCCGGGCCCCGCTGCAACCCATGCCGATGGTTCGGGAACCGTTTGCACGGATAACCCTGGACATTATGGGCCCGCTCCCATGTAGTACGGCGGGGTATCAATTTGTACTAGTCCTAATTGATTATGCCACCTGGTTCCCAGAGGCCATCCCATTGAGACTGGTGACAGGCACCCGAGTGGCAGAGGAACTTATGAAATGGGTGGCGAGATTCGGGATCCCTAAGGAGATAATGACTGACCAAGGGACAAACTTTATGTCCACGGTCCTAGCCGCAGTGTGCCAGGTGCTGCAGATACGCCACCTCAAAACGACAGTGTACCACCCGCAAGCTAATGGGCTAGTCGAGCGCTTCAATGGCACCCTCAAGGGGATGTTACGCCGATGCACACAGGATGACCCTTGTAGATGGGACCTGCTGGTACCACCCCTGCTTTTTGCAGTGAGAGACGCTCCCCAGGCGTCGATGGGGTACTCCCCATTTGAGCTGGTCTTTGGGCACAGGCCACGGAGTCTCTTAGACATAGTTCGGGAAGGTTGGGAGACGGGCCTAGGCCCCGAGGAGCGGGCGGACAAGCACGTGCAGGGCTTGAGGGAATGCCTGCAGCGAGCTAAAGAAATGGCCCAACAGAATTTAGGGGAGGCCCAACAGCAGCAAAAGAACAATTATGATAGAACCACAAAAGAACGAGAGCTACGGGTAGGCCAGAAGGTATTGGTGATGTTGCCTGACTCCAACAGTAAATTCCTTACCCAGTGGCAGGGGCCCTTTACGATCATGAGAAAGGTAGGCCCGGTGGACTGTGAAGTCCTACAGAATGGGGTTAGAAAGAAGAAACAGATATATCATGTCAACCTGCTTAAAGAATGGCAGGAACCCCAGGGCCTCCTACTCTATCCGGAATGGGAGGATGAAGAGTCTGGGGTGTGTGAAAGTAAGGCATTCCCCAGCCCTAGTACTAGCCCAGGTGTCTCAACAGATAGACGGTTGGGAGCCCAGCAAGAACAGCAGATCCGAGCCTTAATTCAAGAATTCAAGGATGTTTTTACGGATAGGCCAGGGAGAGTGCGGGGTGTCAAGCATCAAATCATTACAAAGGGAGATCAAATTGCCCGGGAGAGGTGGCGGAGAATCCCCTTCCATCGGCTCCAGCCCATTAAGGCTGAGATAAACCAGATGTTGGCGCAGGGAATCATCACGCCCTCATGTAGCCCTTGGCGCAGCCCTCTGGTGGCGGTTACAAAGCCCGATGGAAGTCTGCAGTTATGTGTGGATTTTCGGAAACTAAATGCGCTTACCCGATTTGATGCTTTCCCGATGCCCCAGGTGGGGGAATTAGTTGAACGTATAGGGCAGGCTAAATTTATCTCCACCTTGGACTTATCAAAGGGGTATTGGCAGATCCCCTTGAGAAAGGAGGATCAACCAAAAACAGCCTTTGGCACCCCATGGGGCCTATTTGAATTTAAGAGGATGCCGTTTGGGCTAAACGGGGCAGCTGCCACCTCCCAACGACTGATTGATTGGCTGCTCACGCCCCATCAGGAATACACAGCAGCCTATATAGACGATATTGTGGTATATACTGAAACCTGGGAGCAACATGTAAAAGCCCTAAGGGCGGTGCTGCAGGAATTGAGGAAAAAGGGGTTGACAGCCAATCTGAAGAAGTGTGCCCTGGGTAAACAAGAGACCCAGTATTTGGGGTTCTTAGTAGGGCAAGGGCGAGTGAAGCCGTTGCAGGACAAGGTAGCAGCCATTAAGAACTATGAGGCCCCGTCCACCAAGAGGCAAATGCGGGGTTTCCTGGGGTTAGCCAGCTATTATCGACGGTTCATCCCTCGATTCGCCGAGATCGCAAATCCCCTGGTGGAAACCACAAAGGGGCAAAAGGCCTTCAAGGTGGAATGGAACGCGGAGAGGAGGAAAGCGTTCGAGGACTTAAAACGAGCCCTGTGTCAGGAGGCTGTATTGCATACCCCTAATTTTAATGTACTGTTTACCCTGCAGACAGACGCCTCGGCCCATGCCCTAGGGGCTGTTCTAGCCCAGGAGGTGGACGGAATAGAGCGCCCCGTGGCCTTCGCCACCCGGAAACTTAATGAGCATGAGAAAAGGTACTCGACCATCAAGAGGGAGTGCTTGGTGATCAGGTAGGGCATTGATTATTTTAGGTATTATCTCCTGGGATGGGAGTTCCGGTTGTTGACTGATCACGCCCCGCTGAAATGGTTGAACTCAGCCAAGACCGACAAAACCCAGATAATGAGATGGGCGTTAGCTCTACAGCCCTTTCAGTTCCAGGTCGGCTATAGACCAGGGAAAACCAATACGGTGGCAGATTTTCTATCACGGCAAGGAGAAACACAGCCCGCGCCCGAAGGGAACCCTCAAGGTCCCGAACAGGGAAGAAGACAGGTGCGAAACGGGGACAGTTCAGTGATAGAAGCGCCTAGCGGCGTCTTAAGGGGGGGATCTGTAAGGGAGGAGAGCCGGCACCGGGCTGGGAAGGAACCCAGCTGGGCACAAGCCGACGCCACCTGCACGTAGTGGCCAGCGACGAGCGGTGGGAATTTGAACCTTGCAGGAACCCGGAAGTGGAAGGCGCTGGGGCCACCCGGGCCCATTCAAAAGGAGCGCCGGCACGGGCAGAGAAGGCCAGCGTTGGCAGAGCCAGGAGTGACGGTCCCGGCAGTGGTGGAGCCGGGAGAGACGGGTCTGGCAGCGGCGTTGGCGGAGCCAGGAGTGACGGTCCCGGCAGCGGCGGAGCCGGGAGAGACGGGTCCGGCTGCGGCAGCGGCGGAGCCGAGGGATACGGGTCCGGCAGCAGTGGCAGTGGCGGCGGAGCTGGGGGAGACAGGTCCGGCAGCAGCGGCAGAGCCGGGGGAGACAGGTCCGGCAGCGGCAGCGGCGGCGGAACCGAGGGATACGGGTCTGGCAGTGGCGGCGGAGCCGAGGGATACAGGTCCGGCAGCGGCGGCAGCAGCGGAGCTGAGAGAGACGGGTCTGACAGTGGCAGCAGCGGCAGAGCCAAGGTAGATGGGTCTGACAGCGGCGGAGGCGGCCGAGCCGAGAGGGACGGGTCCAGCGGCGTAGGAGCCAAGAAAGCCAGGCCCGAAGGCAGCAGAGCTGCCAGAGACAGGCCAGAGGCAGGACGATTGGGAGCAGTGGATCCGGGGACGGCGGCACCCCAGGTGACGGACGCAGACACTGCTGAGGCCAGGAGAGCGGCGGAAGCAACAGCGCCCCAGAGGACCAGGGCCAGTGGACGGAGCAGCTGGACCTTTTGGGGTAGGCAGGACTCCGGGGCAGGGGTCCGCACACCAGGCGGGAGGCCTAAGAAGGGCGAAGACGCCAAGGCGCCGCGGGGTGCGGCACAAGGCCCATAGGGAGCAGGGCCGGGATTTTTGTTCCTGTTCATACGTTTGGACTTATCGTACTTTGTCGTGGGGGGGCTGTCTGCGGCCCACCCAGGACACAGGAGGCCAGGGCAAGGGTGTAGGGGTGGAGGAGCCCTCAGAACATCGGTATCCGAGGGCCAAGCCGGACAGCGACAGAAGTCTCATCCTCGGACGGTACGCGCCACACCAACTGAACAGCATATCGGGTAACAGCAAGTCGTGGCAGGCGAGGCAGGCACATACGCACATCCGGGTTGGGTGAGCCTTTATTGTGAGCAGGGAGGCCTTGGCCCCTTCCCGAGGACCTGGGGTGGGGGAGAACCACTTACAACTGCCTTTTGAACCTCTCTAGTAGGTGTGGACCATAAAAATGCTGGTGAACAACTCCTCCCCCCACCAAGTGGCAAGCAGGGAGTCAGATTGTTCCTCATACCACTTGTTTTTATCTCACTTTGATGGAAATTTTCCATCCATCTCTAACATCTGCAGCTGTTGAGAATCCAGATACAAAGGGGAGGCTTTCATGCGTGAAACTCTCCTTAGCCCCATGCTACATGTGTGTGCTAGGAGATAAGCCCTCCTTCTTAAAGTCATATGTCTCATTCATGGGCAGATCTAGGATTTTGAAAAGAGGGGTGCAGGTGGTTTGGTGCATCATCATATAGAAATAACATGATATATTTTTCTCCAGTTGAAGAGAAATGAAAAGCTTTACTAAAATGTGAGGGACCAAGCATTGTATTATTCAATTTATGATCAAAGCAAAAACAAGTATAACTATTGGAATGTACATTAATATGCTAAATGATATATTAAGTTTAAACTAACTCCATAAACTAGGCAAAAAATATTCAATATGGTCAAACAGTATTGTGCTATTAGTCCTGAAGGCATTACATTTAATTGTACATCTCTTATTCAGATTTGTAAAACAAAAACTAGTTTTTTTAGCATCTTGACAGTGCCTCCAATACTTCACTGTCAGTCATTTCTACACTTGAAGTAATATTACTATATCCAAGTTAAGGTTTTCTGCTAGAGCTAAAAACAGCCTGCAGGGCTGTGAAATAGAAGAGGGACATTACCAGAAATGGCTAAAAGACAGCAAAACTGGAACAGTAGAACATCAAGACCATTAAAAAGGAGACACAATATTGTTAAGTGGAGAGAGATTAACAGAAGTCAAGTCGATGATAATGAGCCACAAAGTCAATTAACTCCATCAGTGCTGCCTGAATAGAAATACAGCTGCCCCTCCTAGGCAGATGGTTTTAAAGTTTGAGTAGACCAGGTATCAAAGAGGGATGAAACTGAACTACTGCACCCTCTCCCCTCCCACCTAAATCCACCCCAGTCTCATTTTCATCCCTCTGTTAGTTCATGGAACTGGATCATGTTGTAAAAAGAATAAGTTGTGTTCTTCTTCTTTCATTTTATACTGAGTATTTTTATACTAGAGACATTCTGGAAGCGTATGGAAAAAACTGCAGAGCTGTATTGAAGTACAGTTCCTGTCCATGAATAACTCCGGCTTTCTGGCTATCTTGGGGTGATCTTCAGGTACTAGGGACTGAGCACCCTGCTTATTCAGTGGAGGAGGCATGTGGTATCCTCATAACAGAAAGAGCTGATGGTCATTTGTCCCTTTCATGTTTTGGGCCCACTAATTTGCATATCCTTTGATTGCCGAAGAGAGTGTTAATTAGACCATTTTATATCCATTACATTTAATTGCCCTATTTCTATCTAGCCCATAAATACTTGTATATGGTATGTGTATCGTATTTTCAAAGAGATGCAGAAATACTGGTTAATACTGATTTATTAATTTCATTATTTTATAACTCTTTGTCACTTCTGAAAGTGGATATTCAATGTTTCACTCCTTTTTTTTTGCAGGAGGTACAGAAATAAAGAGGAAAAAGTAAAAAAGTATGTGTCCATTAGATTCAAAATTTGCATTAAAAATGCATACCAGTGAATTTGCCCATTACTTTTTGGAATGTTATATTTTCATTATTAGATGTGATCCCTACCAGCATAATATTCAATTTTCAAATATAAGTTCTGTTCTCGTTTATGGCTGAATTCTGACCTGCACTTTAAACTGCAAGAGTGTTAATGGAAGTTCATTCACTCATTCTAAAAGTAAGTCTGAAAGCAATCCTGGCAGTTAGAAGTAAGTCTTTCATATCACTCCACCTTGACAGAGAGCTTAAGGAAAATAGTCCTTAATATACAAAGAAAACAATTCCCTTTCCTTGCTTCTTATTTCACCTGATAAAACAAAGGAAAGGGTTTTCTTTTTCTTTGTTTTTCCACTCTTCCTTCTTAAAGCAGATCCATGAATCTTATTTGAACCCTCCTTTAATAATCCAAATTAATCCCTCCAGGGATGTTTTAGGTTTTATTTTGCCACTCCCTGCTCCCCAGCTCCATCTCCACTAATAATGCAAATTTGTATAATAATATGCCTCCCTCCTCCCTGGCCCTACATTTTTTAGTCAATGTAGGGTTCGCCTGAACAATAATTGCATACAGTCTGTGTAAGGGCAAGTTTACACTTATTGCTTAAAGTAAACCCTGGCTCAAAGATCAGATTTTTTAAATAAAATCTTCAATTTATAGTTTATCTTCAAATTTTGTTGGTTTGCATAATAAAGGCTGAGCCTGAGCTAAAGTTGAAGGAAATTTTAATAGTTCCTCATTTTGTTCCTCCTTTTATAAGACAACGGGAGTAATTTATAACTCCACTGTTATGATACAGCTCTTCTGGTGATAGCTATGGTTTTACGGTGGACTGGCAACATGTGACTATTAGGACCTTGTACTCAAACCTGCCTCCTGGAAGGCTTTGAGTGCCCTTAACTCCAGCTGGAGTATTGCTCACAGCTGGAAAATCACACATGCTCTATTACTGCAAGCTGTCTGATGTTTATCAATAGACCTAAAATGCTGCCTCTTGGAAAGTTTCCAGATAATAGACAAGTAAAGCTATCAAACAAATCATCACTCAGTCTATTCAGTCATTTCCCCTCTTTTTATCAGTATCTATCTCTTTTACAGGAGCAGTCTGTCAGATATTCAACTTCCACAAACAAGACCTTCAAGTATGCTAAGTTAGTTTAATGAGTAAATTTACCATACTAAGCCGAAAGCAGGCCAAATTATGGAAGTTAACCCCAGGAAATATTTTGTATTTCCTGAAAGCAGGAGACAATAAAATCAGTGATACTAAAAAGTAGCATTTAGAATAGCTCCCTGTTACCTAGCCAGTTTATTTTTGGTATGTGATTGCAAACAGTCTCACAGCTCAGATAGAAAGAAATGAGGAAAAGACTAAAAGAGGAGAACTGAAATAGTTATTGCCATAGGACTGAAATAGTTATTACCTATAGGGGACCCAAAGTGGAATTTAAATGTGATGTATAGAAAGGGAGGAAAATTCAGTTCATGACAAGTGCCAATAGCACTTTTGTATGGTTTTGGTCTATGATTAAAGTCTTTTACTATGTCAGCAGGAAAATTCACCTTAGAAATATGTTTTAAAAGACAGGAAGCAAATTGTATTTCAGTATAAAAAGAAAAGTCATCAGTGAACAAACAAATTCTTAATAAAAAGCCATAATTAGTCTCATTCTCCACTGTCTTGAATACTGTCTAGCTATAAACACCTGTTTAAAATGGCTGTGAAAAGCTAAAAAAACCCAAAACAATACTTTATGCCTATTTTTCAGGCACTTTGAATAAAGGTAAAACGAATACAAAAGATGCATGTTAGTGGAGAATCAGGCCCATAGATGAAGTTCGGGTGAACTGGTAGAATCAGACGCATGCCGGAATGGAAAGCAGTGAATTATCTGTCTCTCTCCTGTCTATGCAGGGTTCATATAACTGTGTAGACAATATTTGAAAGCTCAAAAAGATTTTTTTTTAAATAACAGTGGCTGTGGATTGAATTGATTTGATATGATTGCATAGAATTTTTCCAAGTCAGCAACTAAAAAGGAGTTTTTCTTGTGACCAGCATGGGACCTGGCTCGCTTTCTATATGCTGTCACTTAAAGAGAATGCTACCTACATATAAACACTAGAAAATTATGATTAGCATTTAAAATTCAGAACCATTGTTCTCCCATGACCCAGCTGAATAATAGTAGAAAACAGGTACAATTCTGTTGTAGTTGAAAACTGTTACATAATATGTGTGTTGGAAGAATCAAGCAAACAAAATCAGAGAAGAGTTGAAACAGAAGTGGCTATTTTGAATCTGGCCTAGAAGATAAAAAAACAAAAGTTAAGCTATAAGAAGAAAAAAAGGCTCCTATTCTCAGTACTTGCTCCTATTCTCAGTATTTAAACTACCTTTCCTGTGGTTGCTATGGTACCAACGTCTACCTTACAGTGCTTTGAACTATGGCATGAAACAAAGCCCACTTTTTAAAACAGTATTTGCTTTAAGCTGGAGCTTGGGACATAATCCTACGTTTTTTACTTGTGTAGATGAAACCTGAGATTGAATGGGATTTCAGTTAATGGGAGTACTCTTGGCCAGAGGTCTATCTGGGCACTGTTGTGCCCTGGGTGGCAGCAGCACACAGGGCAGCATCAATGGTTGAGATGCCTCCACTGCTTTTGTGACCCTCCCAACTTGAAGACTGGGGCATCCCGCCCCCACTTCAGCTATACTACTGGAAAAAGCCCTACGCAGTTTCAATAAAATTTCTGGTTGGGTCCTTGGCACTTTACACTATTCCAGACTCTTGCCTATAAGGAACTCAGTATGAGTGACAGATAACATCTTAAAAGCTGGGTCACATAGAGCTTAGAAACTTAATCTAAAACTTATCTAAAAGCTTTTGAATTTTCTATCATCACCCAGTCATTTCCCTCTTTCCAATCCAAACAGAACATTTTCTTCTCCAGTTTTTAATAAAATGCTTTTAATATCACCAGTATTAACATCACTCAGATTAGAATTTTATAACTGTCAGTAAAAATTTCAGTTGCTGTACATATTTTAGTATACATCAAAACAGAAATAAATCCTCAGAAAAATATGTTATGCAACAGCAATGAAAATACCCTGCATTCTTAGGATAAATTACCCAAAGAACTAGAGAGTACTTTGGCACTAAGAAAACAGAAAGCCTTTATGGTAGCAAAAGGGGGCTTAAAGAGATTCAAAAGATTTTCACAAATGTGTCAGTGTTATGCGAACTACTGGAGACAAGGAAGGCCCTTAAGAAAAAGAAAACAAATTGGGGGAAAGAAATTAATCATAACTAAAATTGTAATTTTTTTTTGAAAATGTTTTCAACAATTAAATAATGAAACAAAGACAATAATTCAACCAAAGGCACATGACAACTAAGAAGTAATGAAGACCAGTAAAATAAAAGGGAACTTATATTTATAAAATTTTTAAATGTTAGAGTGGAAGATGTTCAGAACTAATGTAGCTTAATCTCTTTGGTCCTCATTCAGGAAGGTTAGGTGAATTTGTAACATCAGTTATGTCAGTATTTCTGTTGTCTGCCACAGAACTACTATTATGTTCACTTTACTGAATCAGAACCAACATCATCAGAAGAAACTTCCCCCAAATTAGTTCATCGATATATTAAGCTAGGGAAACCATAAAACCCTGTTTTCTTGGGGTTTGTGAAGCAAATTGAAAAAGGCACTATAACATATTCTGTAATGGCTGATAGCAGAGGGCTGGACTGTTTTACCTAATATACAAGTAATAAAACTAGAGATAAAAAGTTATAAAGTGAAATTAAACAAGTGTGTTAAGGATATTAAGCCAACTACATAGTAAAAAGTGTGTGTGTGTGTGTGTGTGTGTGTGTGTGTGTGTGTGTGTGTTCATGTGCGTGTGTGTTTATCCAGCTATATTTATGTTTGGGTTTATATTTTTAGAAAAAAAGACTGGGTGCCTCAGTTTTTGACTGCCGATCTTCACATATCTTAAAAGCACCTGATGTACAGAAGATGGGAATAGTAGCCATTTCTGAAAATCCTCTCTCCCTCCCTTTCTCTCTTCAAGCACATACGGTTGGAAGGTTAATCTCCTTTGTACTTCTGAAAATTTCCTACCCATGTGATTCCTCATTTTATTACATGGCTTTGTAATTTATCAAATGGTTATCACCTCCTTATAAAAACAACAAAGAGGGGACATACAAGGGTAAGTGTACTAAGGTTAGCAACAATAAAAATGGTAAAAAAGAATATTGAGTACTTAAAGGATGTAATGGCCTGAAGCTAGAAAAGGGAAAAGTTCATGAGACACAGTAGGGAAAAAAAAAATTAAGGGTAAGGTCAATTGGGAAATGGAATCATTCAACTATAGAAAGCTGTTATGGCACCATCACTACAGAGATGATGATGTGAACATTAGACATAAGTATGGAAATACTACAAAGGAAAAAAAAAGCAGTAGTAAATATTCTAAGTAAAGAACTAAGCAGAGAACAGTCTCGCACAGATAAGCAGCTGGAGTAGAAGACCCAATCATCCTTTTATATTGTCAGTATTTAAGATTTTACTTTTGTACTCCAGCAATTGTTAATAGGGATGGGGAAACAGATCATCTACTTCAACCTAGGAGGCCATATCTACCTTCACATCTATAGGATGAAATTCCTTTCCTTGTGAATTTCACCCTATACTGATTTATATATCCAAAGTGTTGATTTTAATACCTCTGATGCATGGAAGGGAAAAATACTGTGGAATGACCAGACCTTTAAAAAGAGTTACCTGACATTAGAAGAAAAAGCTCTCTAACTATTGTCACCAGGTATTGCTTATATACTGTCCACAAATACATAAAGTACTCAGTAATGACAACATCAGTAATAAATAATTATTATAAGCTACAATATATACTATGGAAAGATTTTACCAATCATAAAGATTACTTTCTGTACTGTCAGATTTCTGTACTATGGAATTACAAGGATTTATTGTACTGAAAAGAAAAAAAAATCTGTCTGCTGATAAGATCACATATCAAGAATATGCAAAATAATTCCCTTTATATTTGGCTAAAGCCGAGGTAGCATTTATCTTCTCTATTCTAATTTGGACTCTGAAATTGTATAGCAATGATAATGTAAAGAGGCCTCACCAATCTGCATTTGCTACATGCTCTCAACACAGGAACATCATCTAGTTATGCCACTTACAAAGAGCTGGAATAAGACAACCGTTGTACAAGGCTGGATTGTGCCTGTACCTTAGGTTACTTTACAGAATTGGAGAACATGCTCAGCTTTGCCTAGCCTTTACCATGAGAGCTAGGATTTGCTTCCTACCTCTTCTTCCTTACCCACACTGGCCAGAGAGCAGTAGGAAGCAAAGAATAGGAGCTGTGCCTTTTACTCTGGCCTGTGGAGCACCCTGTGAAGTGGTGTATGTGTGCTCCTTCAGGTTGTTAAGCACAGCACAGCACAGGACAGCACTTTTTTTTTTGGAGTGCAACTCTTATGTATTGCTTTTGCTTATAGCACAACCTAATCCTAGAAACAATTCCTTACTCATTGCTAATGTTTTTCATTTCTGTACTGCTTTTTATTTGAACATCTCAGAAGATGCAGGCTAGGTATCCCAGACCTTCATATCCCCTGGATCAGCCACAGTTACCTCCGAGTTCTATACTCTTCAAACTCTGAAGACTAGTCTCTTGCAGCACTTTTTAATAACCACCCTAGATGGGAAGGTGTTGGTGTGGGGAGAGAAATTAGTAGGCTAGAAGGAGCATCCTGAACCATCTTAAAGGAAGGCTATGGCAGAAGTGGGGAAAAAACCAAGGCCTCCTATTTATTTGCCATCACGCAATGGTGCCACTTTTCAAGCTTTATACTTTAAATGGAAGTTTCATTCAAATTATATAAGAGAATTTTACAATAAAGGCAGACGCTTTCTTGCTCCAGCTGCTGATTGTTCTGGTGGAACTTAGCCCACTTGATTACGTGACTAAACATCAGGCTCCTTAGGGCAGGGCAAGGCTGGATTATTTGGAGAATTCAGGTATTGTGCCTATCCACATCATGCATACATACAATATAGTATAGGTAATTACAGTATACTGCCATGGTGAAGAGTTGTGCTTGCAAAAATACACAGAAAGCTGCATTCAAATATGCCTCCTATCACCTCCCCTTTGACAAAGCTAATGCTTAACACTTAAGAAACCAAGGAAGTACCAGGAACTACTATAAAATAATAATAATAATAAAAAATAAAATTTAACTGTTTCTCAAGCCAAGACCATGGGCTAATTTCTATTTCACTTGCTAAATGGCACATTGGCAGAGGCGACGATCCCTCATGATGTAGGACAGCCTATACTACAATCTTCTATATTTCTAGTAATTAAGTACTCCAACAGCATCAACTGGTTTACTGTCTCAATGCTATTCAAAAGTATTCTGATGCATTTTCCCTACCTTTGATGCTTTTAATGGCCAGGTTTCAGTACCATAAAAAATAGACCTTGCATTTTTTCCTAATTGTTTGTGTTTGTTTTTTGTTTCTTTTTGTGTTGACATTTTCTTTGGCAACCTATGGAAGTTGGGTAGCAGGTAGCTGCCTATACCAATGGCTGAAGTTTTAATAGCCTTTAAATATTGAGTACTTGCCTGTTTGGCTCTTCCTTGAGACAGGAAATAAATTCAACACTACACCATTTGTCAAGTTGAGCACCCAAAAAAATTTGGTGCTCAGAATCACCACTTTCTCTTTAGAGTTTAGGATAACAGAGTGAATTCTTGGCTGTAAATTAGAGTTAAATTGAAAACAATCTAATGTAAAACAAATGAATATCCACAGTTAAATATGATATTGCATGGCGAAAAGAGATGAGTGGATATGTCCTGGTGGTATTCACAAAAGTTTGATTCCAGATTTTTTTCTCAATAGTAGAAAATAAAGCCTAAAATTCCAGCCAAACTTTAAGTGCCATTGCCTGGAAGGAATTTCTTGACAGTTTTCTAGGCAAAAATGGTGATACATTTACAGTGGTTCCATATAAGAGAAACACTGTCCTGGCAGCCCTGCTGCTTTGCCTCACTCTTAAGACGTAACCACTACCCAGTGGCTCCCAAGATTGGGAGTCCCCTTTCTGGAAAGAAGGCAAGGGACTTTGTCTTGCTTCATCAGCATCTCATGGGACTGGGAAGACGCTCCACACCTTCCCCAGGCCGATTCTTGGTCTAGGGAAGGTGCAGAGGGCAGGGGAAAAGGGACAGGTACATGGTGAACACCTGTACTGCTACCTCCTACAATACAATTTCTAGTAGTGGAAATATCTAACAAATGTCCATACTTAGAAAGGAACAACCCACTCAAGACTGATTTGTTTTTTCAGTCCCTGTCACTTGACCTTTTTGTGTGTAAACAATGTACTATTGTTACAACACTACTCATGGGTTTTTTCTCAAGCCCACACAATCCAGGCAAATGCTAATTTGCTCCCAAATATAACATATTAGAACAGAGACCAAGTTCTAATGGCTGAGAAACTCTTGGTGTATCTACATGTGACGCTATGTCACCACAACAATGTGGTATGGCAATGAAGCGTTCATGGATATCAATGTGACCAGCAGCTACTTCACCATAGCAACGTGCTCGCCCGGTATAGTGTATGCTATGGCATAGTAGCTATTAAAAATAACCATGTGCCACATGTAAGGCATAGTACGGGCTGTTACTGCACCATGATTTAGTACTTCCAAAAGGAAGTACTAAGTCACAGTACAGCAACAATGTCATCTTAGTGACACATGTAGATAGGCTCAGTGAGTGACATTTTAGGTCCTGAACCTGCAGTCTGATCCATGTGGGAAAACCCTGTCACCCAGATTATAAATAGTTGTGTAAAAATAATTGTGAATAAAGCAATGTTATTAATTATAAATTAAATCAATTATAAAAAAAATGGCAGGATTAGGCCTTCTCTATGTAT
The DNA here is from genome assembly GCF_001723915.1 of Gavialis gangeticus. Classification (NCBI taxonomy): domain Eukaryota; kingdom Metazoa; phylum Chordata; order Crocodylia; family Gavialidae; genus Gavialis; species Gavialis gangeticus. The sequence goes on from NW_017729030.1 coordinate 19,023,213, forward strand.
TTACGAAAGAGTAGTGTTTTTAATCAAAGCTAAGTTATATTATCTTGTGATATGCATGCTATCTAAATATGAATATATTACTTAGCACTTTTTGGCATCTTAAGTGAAAATACATAAAATTAAGTTTTTGGGTCTTGATCTTAAAATAGACATAACACACTGCACATAAAAAGCACCACCAAACCAATGAAGAGTTTGCACATGAAGAGTTGTGCATCTGTACAATGTCAGTAGGAAGGTCTGCAAGGTTCATGACCAGATCTTTCCATGAAACCTCAATGCATACTTATTGCAACAAGTGGTAAATGGGCTCATCTGTGAGTACAGCTTAGGTGCCTAGTTTTTTAAATTTTGTCAGTGTACATATATAAGTGGTTAAACTTTTTTAAAAACTGAATTACAGTAAAATTGATGAAATGATGGAGGAATAAACTCTACTTTTATATTTGAAAGTGTTATTTTCAGGTTTACTTCTATTCACATGAAAATGCCACTCTCTCTCTCTCTCTCTCTCTCTCTCTCGCTCTCCTGTTTTGTTTCTTTCTTATAGGTATTAATTTGTTCTCCTGATGTTTGAACACCTTCTCTGTGTCCATCCATCTACTGTTCTTGCTGTGAATATGTTCTTAATTAGTGTTCTAAAATGTGGGTTTAAAATTGTAATACAGTAGGCGTAGAGGACTGGAGAAAAACAGTACTAAAGAGGCATAATTATGTTCAAAGGAAACAGAATAAAAAAATATGAAACTAAATGTTTCTCACTTTCTATTAGGATGTACTAGTGATTTCTGTATTAGCTCATTCACAGAGATTCCAGCTTTAAAGTTTTAGTATGCCTTCAGTTACACCTGGGAAACTTTACACCTTATAGAAAATCAGGGTTACTTTCATACTTAAAGTTAAACATGTGATTTATTTGCTTTATATATGCACACATAAGCTGCAACAGAATTTAATTCTTAGTTTCAGCTTTTTCCTGACTGCCTAGGCTGAATCAAAATATTTTTTCCTTCAAACATCTCTTAAAAAATAAAACATTTGTAGCGAAGTCTTTTTTTATGGCTGTGTTGGAAACTTACAAGATAAAAGCACAGCCTCCTTTCATAGTTTGAAAGGTCTTGTTTAATAGTTTTATACACACCACTAAAATGCAAATAAAGTGGTACATTTTTACCACTATAAGTGATCGGACACTGGTCTATATCCATACCAGAGCTGAAGCTCAGCGCATGTAGACTTGTTTAAAAAGAGTGGAACCTAGTCTAAGATATGTACCCCTTCCACCAAAGGAAGAATGTATATTCTGTTTGCTATCAATTTAAACTACACCTCTTACAGAAAACCGGGCAACTTAAATCAATTCCACCTTGGGCTTTTTGAACATCTGTACCGAGCCTAAGTTTATAGACCATGACATGCACTACTTTTAAGCAATCATTAAGAACCCTGAATATTATCACAAAGTGAAATGGTTTTCAGGGCAACATGAAATTATGTTAGTGCAATAATGAATGAAGAAAACTCTTATAAACTGCAACAAAATGTGATGAACAAAATTTGTTGGAAGAAAGTCTTGATGTCATAATCTGGTGTCACACCAAATTCATATTCCTGAAGGAAAGAATTAAGATCATCACCAATTCTTGTATGCAATTGGAATGAAAATCAAGTATGGTCTGTAATCAAGTGGGAGGTTTCAAGGGTATGGTAAGCAAGTAAGATATCCTAAAATAAACCTTAGAGTACATTTAGAAATATGGTGCAAAAGGAATACTGAGATTTTGAAGTAGGAAAACTATGGAATTTTGTCATGAGGTCTACTATTGGATAAACAATAACTTAATATTAGCCTTGAGGGAATGAACTGCTGTTGTTTAGTTCCTAGAGTCTCCATATTTGTCATCCATGCTCAATGGTACCAAAAGCTGTTGGTAGGTCTACAGTACCAAAATCAGTATGGACAGATAGCCTTTTTCCATAACCTAAAAGATATCTCTCACTAAAGCAAAAAGCAAAAAGTTTTATAAAGAAGAACACTAGATTAAAAGGAGTCCCAGAAATAATAATGGCACCAACAAGAGCTGGTAGACCTCAAGATTGTATATGTCCATGCTCAAAAGGAAGATGGGACAATGATGCCAGTGTTGAGAGAGATCTTTTCTAGTTAGTCATATGTAGAAAAATGCTATGCTGTATTTTTGGAGGAACCAGACACACTAATAACAATGGAGCCACCTGAACAACCTCTGCAACCCCACCGACATCATGATTTTCTTTAATCAGGGACCCAGTGTCATCCAAGAGTATAGTAATAGCAACATGAACACAGCAACACAAAAGTCAGTGATGCAGGCCCAGCAAACAGGCCAGGAGAGTTTGAGTGGGACCCATGCCTGGGAGAGAAAAAAGAAGTAGTGGTTGCCTAGGGAAGAGGTATGATTTAGTGTTGGTGACTAGGAAGGCATGATTGCTTCAGGCTTCATATTGTATCTTCAGTTAGGAAGACATTTTTCAGGGTTGTTTGGAGGAGTGATAACCCTAAGAAACCTTTAATTATCAGGACATCTGGTGGGAGGAAACACAATAAGTTCACAAGCACTCCAGAAGTGTGGTGGGGATAACTTTTTAGTACAGATGTTGGACAGACCACCTGGGGGAAGGTCTTTTTGACCTGCAGCTCACAAACAGGGAGGAATTGGTTGAGAAGGGGAGTGTAGAACATAAATTCCAAGGTGGAAGCTTGGATGAATGGATTATAAGGTAGATAGAAAACTGGCTGGATTATCAGGCTCCATGGGTGACTGTTGCTGCCTTAGTCGGGGGGGGGCATGTGCCCCCCTCGTGACCAATCTTGCTGCCCAGGGGCGGGGGGTACCCCCACAGCTGATCTCACTGCCCAGGGTGGGAGGGAAGTCCCCCTGCAGCAGATCAGGCTGCCTGAAGAGAGTTCCCCTGTGCCGACTGCTGCAGCTGTTTCTGCGAGTGGCTACAGCCTGCTTCCAAGAGTGGCTACAGGGATTGGCTGGCACTTGTAGGGGAGTACCGGTGCTCCTGCCTGCTCCACTGCCCATCACCTAAGCAGTGAGCATGGCTGATTGGGGGTGCATGTGCAACCCCATACATCGCTACTGTTAGGCTCAAAGTGTAGTAGTCATTGGTTCAATGTCTAGTTGGCAGCTGATATCAAGTGGAGTGCCCCAGGGTTTGGTTCTGGGAACACTTTTGTTCAATATCTTCATCAGTGACCTGGAAGATAGGATAAAGTACACCCTCAGCATATCTGTGGATGACACCAAGCTGTGGGGAGTAGTAGATACTGGAGGGTAGGGCTAGGATTGGCAAATTGGAGGATTGTACCAAAAGAAACCTCATAAGATTCAATAATGAGAAGTGCAAAGTCCTGCACTTAGGATGGAACAGTCCCATGCACTGGTACAGGCTGGGGACTGAATGGCTAAGCAGCAGCCCTGCAGAAAAGGACCTGGGGTTTACAGTGGATAGTAAGCTGAATATGAGCCAACTGTGTGCCCTTGTTGCAAAGAAGGCTAACTGGGCTGCATTGGTTGGAGCATTGCCAGCAGATCAAGGGAAATCATTATTTCCCTCTTTTCAGCACTGGTGAGGCCACATCTGGAGTACTGTGTCCAGTTTTGGGCACTCTACTACAGAAGGCATGTGGACAAATTGGAGAGAGTGCAGGGGAGGGCAACAAAAATGGTGAGGGGGCTGGGGCAGCACATGACTTATGACAAAAGTCTGAGGGAACCGGACTTATATAGTCTGGAGAAGAGAAGTCTCAGAGGGGATTTAGTAGCGGCCTTCAACTACCGGAAGGCTGGTTCCAAGGAGGATGGAGCTAGACTGTTCTCAGTGGTGGCATATAACAAAACAAGGAGCAATGGTCTCAAGTTGTAGCAAGGGAAATGTAGGTTAGATATTAGGAAAAACTCTCTCAATAGGAGGATAGTAAAGTACTGGAAGAGGTTACCCAGAATGGTTGTGGAATCTCAATTCTCGGAGGTTTTTAAGACCTGGCTAGATAAAGCCTTGGCTGGGACATCCAGTTGGGGCTGGTCCTGCTTTCAGCAGGGAGTTGGATTACATGACCTCCCAAGGTCCCTTTCAAACTTAATTTTCTATTATTCTATGATTCTAAACTGGGGGTCAACAACAGCAAAATGATAAGAGTTCAAGAGGCCAGGGGGAGGAAGAACGAGATCAGCAGGATAAAGATACCGGTCTTCAGAAGAGTAGACTTTAACGAATTAAGGGAACTGGTGAGAAGGATTTTCTCAGGAACCAGATAGCAGGTAAATCTGTTGGGAAAGGAGGCCAGGAGACCTTGCTGTGCTTTAAGGAGGCCCTTTTCTGGGCACAGGACCAATCTATCCCAATGCAGTGGAGGAATGGGAAGTGCAACAGGAATCTTCATTCTTGGAAATTTTTAGGAGCAGGTCAGGCAGACACTGGCTGGAGTAGTTTAATCAGGGACAATCATGGGGATAGACTAGATGACCATGGGAAGTCTGTTTCGGCCCTACTTTCCTATGATCCTATGACACCAGGAACATTGCCTGTATGAAATGATGTGAAAGTTAAATAAAGGTCCATTTCACCTTCTAGCTTCTGCTCTCATAGGCATGGACAGTAGCATCTCAACCAAGCTAATTACCTGTGTATGCAGAAGCCATCTGATACTGGACTCCTTTTTACTCCAGCAGACCAATACATAATGAAAATCAGCAGCTGACAGTTGAAGCTAGAATTAGAAATATTCCAATTTGAAATATTGCACACACTTTTAACATTGGAAGTAACTTCTGGTACACCTCACTGAGGGATCTGATATTTACTACATGATTTGAGGCCTTTAAAATCAGAACTGAATTGTTTTAAGGTGTGTTCTGTTAAGACTATTGGTCTTAATACAGGCATTACGTTGACCATGTAGTTAACACTACTTCCTTATAACAATCCTTTTGAGCTTTAAAATGTGTGATTATATCCTCAAATAAAATACAGTTGTTAGAGAAATCAATAGATAACACTATTTCTAGAAGGGACAGTGAAAAATGGAAGTTTCTAAGGAGATGCCATATACTACTTGGTGTAATTTTGATAGTTCATGCTTCACCTTAGCCATTTTGAGAATAAAGGAAAATGAAAGCAGCTCAAGTCATTCACTAAAACTAGAACTAAACCAAGACCACTTCTGAAGTTTTTTTTTTTAAGGATAAACCTAAAAAGAGAAATATGTATGCTGATCCCTATTTACTTATTTCAATTAAACATGGAAACTTAGAAGCAAAAACTGGAGAATATCACAGTAGAAGAATTTCTTATTCCATTTCCATCAAAGCAAGAGCTGGGTATTTTTGAAAAATTCTTGAGATGCACTCTTGTTATGTGATTTTCATCCAGTAATGGAGAGGAAGGAGGTCGCCCTCATCTTCAGACATTCTTCTAAATTTTTGAATATCTTCCTGTGTACTTTATATGAGTCTTTGGAATTTCATCCATCATTTTCTCAAGAAGTCATAGGACATAGCAAACATTTTGCAGAATCTTAGAAAATAGTGAAGGCATTCTAGAAATGTAAAATGGAAAAAAGCAGCAAAAAATGAGTTTTAACAGGTACAGGATGTACCCAATACTAATTCCAATTGCAAGAATCTGATTTCAAAATACAGAGGAGCAGGAAAAATAGAGCCAAAGGAGGAAAATATCTGTGCTCTGTTGCCTACCCTACCTAAATATATATTGCAAAAGGCTCAACACAGTTCTACTCCAAATGCCAGATTAAAAATTAACTAAATAAACCCTACAGGAATCCAGGTGGTAGTTGGATTTCAATCTTGGATGTGATGAAGGATGTATATTTAGATGATCAGAGTACATTGTAATGTGATTTGTGCTATGAAGAAACACATTTGGTGTAAGTGCTGACAGAAACATTAATACAATTGATGCTGCCAACTTACTAACCAAAAAAAGTAGAAAGTACACAAAAAAGAAATCTGTTGTTTTGGCTCGACTGTGGGAGTGGATATTATTGTTGCCCAGAAACTAAGACTGAGGAAAAAAAATAAGAAATCTGTTATATATTGAGTTTGTCTGCAGGTGTCCAAAGCTGTTGTTTAAATGACACACGCTTACACGCTGTGTTTTAAAAAATAAATGTTGGCTATTTAGTCTCTGGCCCAGAACGATGCAAAGCACTCAGAGTTTTCATCTCAAATGTCTACCTGCAGGTGCTGGAGGTAAATTTACTTTTGTAGATAAAGTATTGTTGAAAAAAATCATAAACAAAGGTTAACAATAAAAACAGAACTGACGTGGAAAAATTATTGTCTAGGGGGTGGCACTAGGATTAATCTGAGGCATACTTTCATTAAACTTCTCCATTAATTCAAAGAGTTTATGGTCAACAGGATAAGAATTCACATTTGCCTTGGTAATCTGTTCCAGCAGTTAATCAGACTGGATGTTAAAAATGTGTTCCTAATTTCCAGGTAGAGTTTGTCTGGCCTGCAACTTAATGGTATACGAGGGTAAGGGAAGTAGATTACCAGCATGTTAATTATATTTGCAATTATACCATATTGAAAGATCATTTTCAGGTTGGAAAAATAACTCTGGCACAAATTAGAAGCCCGCTAAGGTGTTTTAATTTATGAATGGAAATTGTTTAGTACAGAGTACCTCAAGGTCAGGTGACCCTAAAGCAGATTCAAGGATTTTTGGACTGTATTTGATGTTTTCTTCAGTCATAGCAAGGATGGACTGCAGTATGTACTGTTAATATTGGTGGGCATCTGTTATAATAGTGTAGTTTTCAGGAGCTGTTCGATGCCCAAGACGCAGCAGGGCTTCCCTTCAATTAGAAAAGCTTTATTTTAATCAAATCATGGTTGGTAGAAAAAATAACATGAGTTTAAAATAAAGTGGCAGGGGGTGCACGGAGGAACCGGCAAATTACAACTATTTTTTAATCCAGAAAGCTAATTGGAAAAGTTTATAAAACTACATTGTGTTCAACCCTTTCTCATATGGATCATATTCCAATAGGTATTTACATTTTAATGCTCATCAGCCTATGAGTTTTCTTAACCTAGGCTCATAGGCTCCAAGGCTTGACCAAGTGGAGTGATCCTCCAAATCTTAAGGGTTTTTCACTTATTACTAATACCTACTTATCTGTCTCTGTCTACAAAACAAAAATTTTGATTCAGGGGTTAAGATTTTACAGAAGCTATTGCAAACTTATGTATTCTCATTCCTGCCAGTTAATAATGAATTTTACCTACGTCAAATGAAATATTAACAAAATTATACATTTAAGCTGTTTTTAAAAGCCTTACTGAAGCAATGAAAGATATATATTTTTCCCCAAGTTTTTTTTTTTAATTATTATATCTAGCAACAAAGGCAGCATGTAGACAGGACTTAGGAAGCACACTGGGCTAGTCAAGATTGATCTGATGAGTAGAGAAACAGGCTTACAAAATACAAAACTATGCACTGAGACAGAGTGAGAAAGTGAGCACATGGAAAAGTGGATTCAGTGTGTACTAAAAGGCCAATTACTCACTCTGCTTGGCTATTATTAGCTGAGGATGGCAGATGTGTGACAAGTTCAGGCTTATCCCAAGGACTAACCTTAAATATATAGACAAATTTCCATTCTTCAGGGAGATTCAATGTGGAAGACGGAGAGCAGAATATGAACAATAGAGGTGAAAAGGATGCTGAGAATAAAATGGCTCCTAACAATTAGTCACAGATGTCAGGAAAAAGTCAAGACACACTTTTGTTGGACAAAACAGGGACTTCCATGTGTCCCTGATGTACTTGACTTCACCCTGATTCTTACCTGATGGCTAAATAAATCTATCATCAGAAAGAGCCATTCACTAAATCAGCAAACAGCTCACTAAAACTCCCTAAGTGGCTCTCCGGCTAAAATTATCGTCCACCCCTGCTCTAACCTGTTCTTAAAAATGTCCAGGTATGGAAATTCAAAATCTATTCTAGGTAGACTGTTCCAAGGCTTGACCATCCTCATAGTTGGAAAGCTCTTCCTAATTTGACCTAAATTTCCACTGGTGCAGCTTGAGACCATTGCTCCAAATCCTATCCTCTGTGGCCAAAGAGAAAAGCCTCTATATAATTTCCTTTCAGGTATTTGGAATCTGTTATCAAAACCCACCCCACTCTGGTCTTCCCTTCTGCAGCCTAAAGAAACCCAGGTCTTTCAACCTTTCCCCATAGATCACGCTTCCAAGGCTCCTAATATTTTTGTTGCTCTGTGCTGTACTCATCCTTCAATTTGTCTTCTTCCTTCTTGAAGTGTGGGTCCAAAGCTGGACACACTACACCATGTGAGGCCTCACCAGTCCTGAATACAGTAGAAGAATTACTTCCCTTGATTTGTAAGTGACACTCTTCTTAATATAATCTCATATGTTTTTGCCTATTATTGTTTGTTTGCATTTTGCAACAAGACCACACTGTTGGCTCATATCAGTTTTTGGTTAACTATAATCTTTTTCTGCAGCACTGCAGTCTAGCCAATCATTCCCCAGACTGTACTCGTGAATGCAATATTCCACCCCCAAATGCAGGCTTTTGTACATGCTGAACTTTGTCTAGTTGATTTTAAACCAATTCTTCAGTTTATCCAGGTCATTCTGGATCCTAGCTCTTGCCTCCAGAGTGTCTGCAACTCCAGCCAACTTGGTGTCACCTGAAAATCCTCTAGGCGTGCACTCAATCCTTAATGCATTTATTAAATAATACCAGACCCAGGATACACCTTGAAGAAATCTTTCATGATACCTTCTTTCAACAGAGTGTTTATTTAGAGAAACACTAGGAACTAAAGCTTTACGTCTGGAAACTGAAGCTTTACCTCAGAATCTACCAAGTTCCCAGTGTTTGTCTGAATAAATTTATGGAATCATGGAGACTATGGCAAGAACTGAGGTCAATAATTATGTTATGTAAATTTGCTGATGTTTTAATCCATTCAAAGTATTCTCCACTTCCAAAATTTGTTCCTGTGTTTGTGAAGTGGTTTTCATTCTAGTACGGCAGTGTGGCTATAGGTGGAAGTGGGCATCATGCTGGACTTAAAAGTTATATTAATTAACAAAGATAAATTGTTTCATGTCACACAATAATTTGTCTCTTCATTGCAGATGTCATCATCAAGAAAATAAGTTCTTGTTACAATGAACTCTACTACAGGTAGCTCCCTAACAATACTGAGGATAAAAACTAAAAAAAGCTCATTTAAAAAATATATATAAACTGCAATTAATTTTAAAACAGAAATGGTGCAAACTAAAGCCCTGGATACACAGTGTGTAAGAACATGAGAATCCTTGGCTCCATTGAGGCCAGTATCCTGTCTTCAGCGGCCTTGTCTTTCTCTAAAGCACATAGTAGATGCTTTAGACAAAGTGTGTAAGAAACAGCACTTGTATAGACTTCTTTCTCCCTTGTCATGCCTTACCGTGTTCAGTGATGTATAGCTCTGTCACCCAGAACTGCATAACTGATACCAAGGAGATTTTTTAATCAGACCTCTACTGCATGCACACTAAAATCCTGGAAACAGACATGAAAAGACTGAAGACAGCCTGTAGAAACTAGCATGAGGGAACTCTCTCAGCAACCTCAGTATTGTAACTAAAAGCAAAATATGGTGGACAACTAGAAAAATGTTGGAGAACTGTGTGAGAAGCAAAGGCTTTTTGGTGAGAATTTTAATGAATCCACTCTGCGGTTGAAGCAGACGTTAGGCAAGCTTTTGGGCACAGAGTACCATTCCGAGAGAATTGCAAGGAGAATGATCGTGTGGGATAAACCTTTTCTTTCAGAATTCCTGTTTTTGAAAAGTCATGCTCAGTTGCCAGACCAGAGAAACAGCTATGTCATGTATCAGGCTGCAGACTAACAATCACATCTGCAGAAACTTCTCCTTCCAAGCCAGGAAAAGAATGCAAGCAGAGGCCTTGACACTAATGCATGGAGGAGACAGGTAATGAGTGTCATCTCACATATATGCCATTTTAATTTTTTTGTTTTGTTTTCATGATATGGGTCGGCTGAGCTAGGAGAAGAGAGCTGACTTCATTTCCATTAAGCAAGTTGTGCTATGGAAAATATGGAATTAATATTATTATATTGGCAAGGGTCATAATTTGGTGCGTAGGAAACTACCTACCTGGGACCTAAAGCAAGAAAAAAAAAAGTGTTAGAAACAATTTGGGTTGACATGTTCCATAGTGCTTTGTATGTAGCCATAAGAAGGGACCAGTCAATATTGAAAGGCCACACTTTTCAAATGGAAAAAAGGTCAGTCTGCATTTTCTGTATCAGTGTGCATATCATTATGTTAAATATTTAAATAAATGTATGAATGTACATGTTAACAATTTGCTTGGTCCAGAAAAGTGCTTCTTCCACTGATCCAATGGGACATAACGTTAAGGAGGTGCACAAGCGATTTGGTGAATTGAGAGCTGATTTGCTATTCTACATTAAGACTCTAGGCCAGCTTCTCCTTTGCATTACAATAGTACTGTCCCACTGAAATCAGACAATACCTCCCAAGCAGTTTAGAATGGAATTTTTTTCTTACTGCTTAGGGCCATGGAGGAATTTGTTGGACAAATTAAAGCTAATTAGGGCTTATGGGATATATTGATTTACATGCAGGATTGGAAATATAGTCCTATAAAAACCAGACACTACAATTAGAAAAAAGAAAAGAACTTGTCTGACAGCCCTCATATACATTCCTGATCATGCCATAAGACATGAAGGGTACACTGCTAGAGTGAGAAATCAAACGGTTTCCTCTTCAGAACATGTTTAAGGATTGCATTGTAACCGTTAGGCACAAGGCCATGTAGGTAACAGGTCACCTTGGAGACAGATCAGAGGGAAATTTTATCCCGGGCAGCTCCTAGGCCTGTAGAGAGAACCTGCTACATAAATCATCTTATAAATCACATGAGGGATTGAAAAAGGGCATGATGACTCAGGATGTGGGGAGGGTAGGAGCAGGCAAATCATTGTTCGCATAATCATCCCTCTCCATAGATCAGAGTTGATGGGTTATGAAGCTGTGGTCTACCCTTCTCCATCCAGCCATTGTCTTTGGGTTTGATTGTGCCATCTGAGGACACGGGCCAGGAACTGTCACTGTACTGCCCGAAGAGCCTTGAACAAGCTGGACTTGAGACTGCAAAGCAGACTATAGAAAACTTCTGGGCCTTCTCATTCTTTTTTAAATCTTTGTGCCTTCTGATTTTTTTCCCCCCACTGTGTACTTCTTTAATTAAAATAATTAAATGCTTTAAATTAAATAAATAATTTAAATAAATAAAATTAATTCCAGACTTGGTTGTGGAATGGTCCACACCAGCATCAGATCATTGGTTTATTTTAGCAGTGTCAAAAATTTAGCCTGTGAGCTGGACCTGGCCCACAGAGCAATCTCACTATGGAGCCCCTGAAGGGGTTGCAAACTCAAAGCGTTGGGCAACAGGGGCCAGGGCCTGCAGTTAAAATCAGTTGTATGGAGCCCTGTTGGGCCTGTTTCAGCTGCAGGGGTGGTGAGTGATGGCTGTGTTAACCATCATGCTACTAGCACTCCTTACCTTGCCATCATGGGCCAGTCTGGATCAAAACTAGGGGTCTCCTTGCAGTCCAGGTGCATCCGACACCCCTGGTTGATATAGTTAAACAGTGGATAATACTAGATGATCTAGAGATAGGCTACCATTATAGTACCTGCCATAACACACCTGCCATAATTTTGTAAGCCACGGAAGTTTGATGGATGAAGAGATGGGATTCCTTCCTGGTCTCTATAAAGTGAAGCATGAGTATCTTAGATTACTGAAGAGATGCCCTTTTTTTCATTTCAGTTATATGACACAAAGGGAGAAAGCAGAGCAAGCTTGTCTTATAGCTCACAATAATATATATATATATTTTAAGTAATTGATTCATGCATTATATATATCTTGTGCATTCAGAATCATTCCTCTTATCCAAGTCTTGACAAACTAATCTAGTATTCTCCCATGTACATTCAGCAATACCTGTGATGCAGAGCTCCATTACAAACTTTTACTTTCAGTGTAATCACAGATGAAGTTAATGTCTGATTAGCTGTGAAAAGTGCATGCATCCAACACAAGTCAGAACAAAATACACTGTGCATTATCCTTGCCAGTGGCTGCTTTATTTGCTGGATGTGGTTGTAAGGTCACAATGCCCAAAATAAATTCTTCCTACAGGATTAAATATAACTTTTTAATTGTTGTGTAGCTGATACAATATCCTAATCAGCATCCTATCTCAGGTTTATAGAAATGTGCTATAAACATGCAGCTTTAACCTTCATTGATTTCAAGGACTCTGTCATTATCCCATTTTCCAGGGTGAGGTGATTTCTAATTACTGCACATTCTGGTGTTTAATTTCATGTGATAAGCTTGAAACTAATAGATAAATGGCCTTGGTTGATTCTGAGGACAAAATCATTTGTAGAAAATAGAAGAAAAAAAAAACATTTGAATGTAATGCCCACAGACAGTACTCAGAAGCATACATTCAACATTGTAAAGTATCTTTGAAACAAGATTCACCTACAATTTACTTGCAGGCCATGAAAAAATTTATCATTTGCCCTCTATCACCCCATCAAACAAAACTCTAACTGCACTAAAATGAATGATTATGTTATTTCTTGAACCAAACATCTTTTAAAAGCAATGACCTCTACACTACAAGGCCCATCACTCAGGGCTCATTTTTCTTACAACCTTAAATAACAGTAAACAAATCTTGCAAGTTATATTTTCAAAAGATTATTTCATACTCTTATGATAGCACTACTCTTTAATTTCTTTCTTAACTGAATTGTTCTACATCTCCACAGTGAACCATAGCATTTTATGCAAAAACTAGATCTCAAACTCATTGCTATCCTCCCAGGCTGAAAAATTAACTGTTAGATGATATCATTTTTGGTGGAGTATTCCAAACATGTTCTAAGTGGCTTGCTTATAGCAAGTAAACAAAATTTGTTACATGGTTAATACATATATAACTGGGTAATATTTATAGGAAGAGGAACCATCTTTGCATTTACACTTTTTAAAAGCATCTAAAATATAATTCATTGAACAACCAAAGAGACTTTATAATTTGCTCTTCTGAGGGAAATATAGTGTTTTGCAGCTTCCATTTTGCTGCACGTGCAGGGAAAATAATAATAATTAAAAAAATTAATAGCAGCAGGTGATGTAACCCAAATCCATTTGATTTCCACTATTGCTATTATGCAAGCAGTCAAGTGTAATGTACTTAGTTCATGCAGTACTTATTACTCCCCAGCACAGCTTGTCATCAGGGAAAAATTAAACCAGATGAGAAGCAATCAAGCCATTCTGGAGGGTCTGGAAAAGTCTTCCTTCCGACTGCTTCCTACTATACACTAGAGTTGTTACCCTCTCAATGCCCTGTGAGCAGCTGCATGTGAAACAGCTGCTCCACCTCTGCTTAAAGAGTCTTGGGGACTATTGATGTCATTGCTTTCCTCCTTATCTATTCAGCAATGAGAGCAAATTGCAACTCAGGGGATGCTAAATTAAAAGTCATTTTCTCTCCTGATTTAATATGTTAGTGCTGCATACATAAGTCTATATAAAATGCACGTTCACATACTCATACCTCCACTGATTTGATATGATCCCCCTCCCATACACAAAAGGTTGTCATTGATTTGTTTCTCATATCAACCTAAACAATATTATACTGCAGAATGCAGCCTGGCTTGACAGGGGTTGAAAGGAAAGAAATAGAAACATACGGGAAGATGAAACAAATATTTTGACTCGTGTATTATACATTCCGTATTACAGGAAGTTAACATAAAAATAATGAGCTGGTCTTGCAGCAAAATCTTCTGAGGATGCAAAAGACTGAATAGTCTATCTATCTAGCAGAAATTGCTCTTTCCCTGAAACATGTCCCATATACCAGGCTTATTTTAGAAATTGTTTTGTGTTTGTTTTTCTTTGTGTGTTTGTGGTGGAAGTTTTGCCATCTGTGCAACTGCATCTTTCTGAAAGCAGATAAATGGTATGATAAAATAGAATTAATGCTCTGAGTACTAAGGGGAATGGGACATCAGCAGGGATCCTAAATTCCAATGATTTTCTTCTAGTGAAATATAATTCCCAATCCCAGAAATGTCCCATACAAAGGGTCTCCTTTGAAAGACATACAAACCTTCTTGACAGCTGGCAAAAATATTCAGTGTGGATGGTGTAGGGAACCTTGGACCCTGGAGATAATGGGAATAGAACCCCAGGCCTTTCTGCATTACTAACTTGTCCTTTGATAAATGGGAAGCTTGTGATATATGTAACTTTTCTAATTGTTCTGCCTCTTCTGTGGGCTTTCCATGGGAGACGAGGATAAAGAATTCTGAAGTACCCCCCCAAAAGGATTTTCCAAAACTATGAAATACAATTTCATATTTGTACTAGAATATGCTCACTTTGTAAACATGAATATTTCTTCATGTAGTGATTAATTTTCCTGATACCAAAGACCTGTTACTTTCTGAGAGAGAAAAATGTTACTACTTCAGCTAGTATTTCCATGTGTTTTTAGATAGTAAAAATCAAGGTTTTATTACCCAGAGATGCACAGGAATATATGCAACTTCAATTAATCAAAACATGTCACCTACCTGGGATTTGAAAACTTGTCAGCCTTATGCAACTTTTCTAACAGCATTTATAATGCATTGGTTTATTCTGATTATGGTAGTCACCTTCCATTGTCCAGCCCAGACAAAAAAATAAAGAAATATTACAAATTTAGAGCCAATTAAGAAGCTCCTTTAGTTAATATGTTGGTGCCTGGTTGCTTTAATTGCTGGAAGTTTCTCAGCTGATTCCCTCTGTAATGGTGTACATAGGCAGACACAGTTCTCAATCTCAGAACTTCCCAATACCCTTAAACTGGATTCATTTACTCAAAATCACTGCGTATACTCAGATCTAATACTTTGGAAATACAGATCCATAAAGATGGTAGATAGGATTCTCTTCTGCATCAGAATACTACTCAATACCGGAGAATGGGGGAAAAAAACAGAACTAATTTTAGACTATTGATTCACAACCAGGGTGCCCTGAGATCCTTTTGAGGGTGCTCTGGGTGCCACACAATATTAGCAGTGCTCAGTGTGCAAACACCTACATGATTCAAAGGAGTCTGAAATAGAAATTTTTAACATTCTGACTGAGTTCTTTGTAACTGAAAAATTGCTTTATTACTTTTTCTATGGCCAAAGCATGAGTGAAAGCTAAGAGCTGGCATTTTCCATAGGGGTGCCTTGAGTCTAACAAGGTTGAGAACTACCATCTTAGACACAGCATGAGTTTGAGCTACCTACTCTTAAGTGACATTGCTTAGTACCACTGACACACAGAATCAGATCCCACCCCCCAAAAAAAACAAAGGTGCTGTAGCACCTGTTTTTTAGCTGCCTGAACTGTGAAGTAGAATCCAGAACTTTGTATTAAGCATCTAGACTCCTTATACTGGGAAGAATTAGTTACTTCCAGGGCTGGATTAACCCTTTAGTGGGCCCTATGCAAACAAACTCATGGGCTCCAGCCCAGTCGAAACCTCTCTCCCCACCTGGCACTGCCAGCCGTGGGAAGCAGGGCTTGGAGCTGCTGCTAGGAAGCAGATGCCATGGTGGCGAGGCCAATGGAGGGGAGGGGAAGGGAAGGGAAGGGAAAGGAAGGGAGGTGAATGGGGTCATTCACACCACTGCCATGGAGGAAAGGACCAGGCCCCCCTGCAGCTCAAAGCATGTGCCTAGTTTGTGTATGTATTACTCTGGCTCTGATTACCCCTGAATGGCATCCACAACTGCCAGAACACCATTGAGTGAGCTACCTAGGGCCAGAATGCCCAACACGCAGCCGTCTAGGAAAGCCCAAGAGGGGATGTGGCTGGGGTACTTTTTTAAGCTGATCTTTAACTCAGGGCTGCCAGGAGATCCCTCCATCTGCTCAAGATCCACAGCTTGGAACCTGGTTCTGAAATTCAGCACCTCCCTTTCTTTCAAAGACTGGATATAGGTCATTCTTTACTTTCAAAAGAATTTCTTTACAATCCCTTTATTCTAGATGTGTAACTGAAAGGAACCACGAATTCACAAGCAACTCTGGCCCTGTAACTCAAACTATGTGGCAATACTGCAACTATATAAAAAATAAATTCTTTAAAATACACTATATACATAAAATCCAAATCATGTGTAGGTCTGCACTTTCTGGTCATGCTTGAGACTATTCATGTAATGAGTCACTGCTTCAGCTGAGGCCCACCTAGAAATAGATCTACAATAGATGCTCCAAACTGGGAACGATTAATCCCTCTAGCAGCTATTCATTGGCTGATGCGCTGGCAGGAAGCCAACCCCATTATATACAGCCTTAAAAGCAGCAGAGCAGACAGTGGGTAGCTCTCTGCACAAGAATTTTGAGTTTTGTAGACTGTCCTGATCCTTATCCTAGCATCTTGCCTGGACCCTGGTCCTTTTCCTGCTTCTTATGTCCATGCCTGTCTCTGACCTTTGCTTTGTTCTTCAATCTAACTCTCAGCTCCTGACGAGTGGTTGCTTCCTTTCTCCCTAAGCCCTATTCAATAGGAATGTTTGCTTATATCCTGGTTGCTGACAGTCCATGAAAAAAACCCACTCACACACATCTATAATGCATACATGACATACATGCATCCACCTGCCCATCTACTTAAAAGCCCTAATTCAAGCTTCCAAAAATTTGAGAGGAAGTAGGAGCCTGGATTCAAACTTGGCATCTCAGTTCCATTTCTTATATGCACAGTAAAGTGAATGGTTTTGTTCTGAAATTGTACAAATGCAGTATTGGTTATCATATCATCTTGCATTACCATTTGTGCTATCCTCACATTTAAACAATACTTGCTAGCGTTTCATAAATAATGATACGAATCTAGCAGATAGATATTTAGAATGTTGTAGTGTTAATGTTAACCACTATTTCTTATCATAGCATGCATATGCAGATGTTGCCTTAAGCACTACATTTAATTCTTGTAATGTGAAGTGTGTTTGGTCAGGGCTAGTGTTCTTGAACAAGGGCTCTCATTTTGATTAGCAGGTTTATATATCAGGCTAAAGACATTTCATATTATATGGTCTACATTTTAACTCCATTTGGCATAAAGGTAGAGGCTTTTTTCCTTGTGTAAAAACCTGTAAATCAGATTAGAATTGATTATATTTGTTAGTTTAATGAAGTAAGGTAGTGCATTTCTGACTAATGCATGGGAGAGTTTTTATATAATAGAGAGTGCTGCCGTCATAAATCACTCTGTGGTGAATGCAACAATTTTTTATTGGAGGTCACCAGAGTCAGCAGCAAAATCAATTCAAATAAAATTACACAGCAGCTGTATACATCAGAAGATTGTAATGGGATTAATATACTTACATCCTTGCTCACTATACATACCTAAATTAAATATTAATGGTTTGTATATAGGTGAAGTTACCCTTACATTATACTTATAATGGCATTATATATCCTTATGGCAGACAATGTAAATATGTATTCAGCTAAGAATGTCTGGAGTTTATGTCTAAATAAAAGCAAATTTTGGACTTGTGGTTTGAATAAAGAGCTTGGTATTTGCATTACTCCTCTATATAGGCGAAGATTCAGTTTTCAAAATTTGATGAATTCCTCTCAAAGTTACATTACTTCTTTCCATAACAAACTCAATTGCAAACTTTAAAACATTGTTTTGTCATGTTGCACACATTTTTCTTGAGGAGCAGAATTGCAGCAGTGGGTGTTGTTGAAACCATTACTGTCTATTGCATGGCTTAGATTCAGAGACTGATATATCATCATTGGAACAAAATCTAAAATAAAAGTTTTCTTTCTTTTTTTGAGGAAACAGGCAGTAAGATGTGCTTCTCAAAGCTACGCAATGACCTAAATGTCTCTTTTTCAGCTCAAACAACAATAATTTCCCTGCCCCCCCAATAAAATACCTATATGAATTCTGAAGGGTGGCCAGTATCTTCCATGCTCTAGGGGAAGACACCATTCTCTAGGACATCCAAATTTCAGTCTATATGGGAGTTGGACTTTTCTATTTCATGTCACTTTTTCCCCTCATGTGGATGTCTTTCCTTGAAAGAAGGCAGTGAAAGGGATTTTGATGCAAGGTGAAACTTTACACCACATTTAAAACTTTACACAACATTTAGAAATTGATGGCTGGTAGTTTCTCTTATCCATACAGAAATTTCTGGGTTTTGGTATAACTTTGATGTGTGAACAGTTTTGAAATTTCATAGAACATTCACAGGAAAAACAAAAAAAACCCAATTACAGCAAAAATAGCACAGGTAAAAATGCCTACCTTTCTCCACCAGGCCATTTATTGATTGTTAATTTAAATGAAATGAGAGGTGTGTGTGCAAGACACTTTAAAGTGGGCTAAAATCTTTTGCGCTGCTTTAATGGTGGTGTTTGCATGCCTCAGAGAGGTATTGCACATTAATTCCAGCCGCTGTAGGATATTTGGCTGTGTAATGCACCTTAAATGACTTGGGGTGCAGCAAACTACAACTCCTACAGCCGTGGAGTGAAGTACTGGGCTCCGTGAAGCTCAGGGGCTCTGCAGGAAGCCCTGCCGTCAGCCTGGCAGCAGCCTGGGAAAGCAGCTCCACCCAAGAAAAGCGGCAAGCCTGATCTTTTTCCGCCTCCCTGGAGCTTGCCTGCCTCCCTGAGCTACGTAAGGGCCTGGTGCTTCCCTCTGCAGCTGCAGTGCCCTCTGAGTGCCTGTGGGCAGATGGGGGGGGCCGCAGCTGCCACAGAGGAAAGCAACAGCCCCACCCCCCACATCTCCCACAGCCCAGAGACTGCTCCACCTGCCGGCAGCTTGCCCTCCCCTCCCCGCTGAAGAGGCAGATAAGTCAACGGGGTGTGTGCATGACATGGGGATTTAATCAGCTCTAAAGTGAAGTGGTGTTTTTTAAAACTCACCACTTCAATTTAGGGCCCCTGTTTCATCAGGTATCAGGTAGGGGTGTGCAAAATGGGCCGTATTCAATTAGGATTTGGATTTGGCTCAAATTCAATTCACTGGTTCGGATCACTGTCCCAATTCTATTTGGCCAAATCTGAATCTGAAGTTTCAATGCTGATTCAGGGAATCAGTGATTCAGCCATGGACACAGCTTTAAACGTTTTTTTCCACATACCTCAAGGTACCAGGTGCAGCTTGTGAACGCTGAGATGGTGGGGTGGATGAAGTATCCCACAGAAGCGGGGGTGGGGGTGGGGGGGCTGCATGCTCGGTAGCAAACCCCCCTGTGCCCTTCCAGCTCAGTGATCAGCCATGGGGGGGGACCCTGCGTGCCCCCCCAGACCGAGAAGGCATCAGCAGCTAAGCTGGGGGGGTCTCCTGCATGCTTCATGGAGGACCCGGAAGTGGACCAGAAATGCTTCTGGTCCACTTCCAGATCTGCTTCTGAGCATTCTGGGGAATGTCCCATGGGAGCATCTTGTTCCCATGGGATGTTCCATCCACTCCACCATCTCAGCACTCATGAGCTGCTTGGTACCTTGAGATATGTAGAAAAAAACATTTAAAGCTTCAGCTATATCCAAATCATCAAATCTCTCTGAATTAATTTGGAGGGTTCCAATTTGATTCAAAGACATTAAAGGTCTCCTGATTCAATTCGGATTTGGAGATTCAGCCACTGAATCGGGCCGAATCTCCACCAAATCGAATCAGTGACCAAAGCTTCGCACACCCCTAGTATCAGGGTATTGGAGAATGGGAAAGGACACTATATAAGCACAAATACAGGTGTCCTTCTGCACAAGGCACAATATTAAGAGTTGACCACATCAACAACAGTTCTACAAAGACTTTTCAGCCTGTCCCTGCAAAAAGAGAAATATCCTTCCAATAGTTATGAGCACTGAGAGCCTAAGGAGTAGCAGAGGGTTATACACCCAGCCTAGACAAAGTGTCAGGAGGTCTTCTTCAGAGAATAGCTTCACAAAGTTTCCTGACACACTGGGTTACCATGTTCACTACGCTATTATTTACAGGGTAAAATTTAATACATACACCCATCAACAAGTAGCCATCAATTCTCAGGGAAGAAATGGAGAGAATTTCTGTGATCCTGTCCCTCACTGCTGATTGGCATAGGGTGCCTTCACTCAGTCTGGCTAGGAACAGACATTCAAAAAGCCTGAGCCTGAACTGATTCAGTCTTAGGTTAGTCTAACCCGGCAAGGCTAAGGCTAAAATCTGTTTTGTATCCAGACAGACAGCCCAGAAATGCAGGCATATGCCTGCAATCACTCAGGCTAGAAGCCAGTGGGCACTAGAGCAGCCCTCCCTTCCCTTGCCAAGGACTGAGCTGAGTGGGGCATGGCCAGGCCCGGGCAGGACACTGTGATTATTCCCTCCTTTTCCATCCCCAAGCAGCCCATCAGGGAATGTTTATCACCCCTAACTCAGTGTTTATTTTCTTAATGGGTTGATAAAGCCTCTCTCCATTAACTAACAGAGCACTTCCAAGGAAGGACATGAAGCTTCCTGTTGATATTCACTGGATTAGCCATGTTAGCAGACCCCAGTGAGACACTAGTCATATTCTTATTGCTTTAGAATAAGTTTGAGTCCAATTATGCTCAAAAATTACCTCCATGTTCCTGAGCTTCTAGGTGTTATTTGTAGCTATGAGCTCAAAAGGGAAGAGACAATGTGATGAAACAATTCCATGCAAAGTCTTTCAGCTTCTTTTAAATATTATAGTACCTTGCAGCTTCTCAAAGTCACACAGACAACTTGGCATACTGCTATTGCCATACCTGAAAGCAAGTCAGGGGCCACTAATAAACATTTTGCCAAGGAGGTATGCACTAGTACTTATATCAGTAGTAACGTAGACCTTCTAAGCCTATACCTTGCTAACAAAAAGGTCTCTAACCATATTTTTACAACTGCTGTGTTCAAAATTTAGAATAAGTTACAGGCATAATTGTAACTATAAATATATTAAGAACCCGTCAGGTCCTGGCCATATAACTAGTCAATAAACTTAACAGGTCAGTTAACTAAATTGAAAAGCAGTAAGTTCAGTCAAACTTACTGAATTAAAGTAATGTTTGTGGTTCTGTAGTTATAGGAATTAAATTAAATGATAGAATAGACATCTGTGGAATAAAATGAGAGTAGTGTTCTGATGCTTAAACTATGTGTTATCTTAGTCTTAAGAGTCACCCTGTATCACCCTGTCAGAAGGTACAAAATCATGTCTTTATTTACATCTGCAAATCTGCTTTTCATCTAAGGCCTGAAATGACACAGGCAAAAACAGAACAGCTTTTTATTGGGCAGTTGCCCCTTGAGCATATTTAGTATACTACAATATGATGAAGCAATATAAAACAAAGTAATATTAAATAGAGAAAACTGCAAACCTTTCCAGAGGCATAAAGGACTAGAAAGCAAAATAATATTAAAAAGTGCTGGCCCCTTCAATTTATTTCTGACCTTGGAGGCTGCCTGCACCCGCTTGGTAAAATTATGAATAATTTAGGTACTTAAATAAGTGGCCTATTTTTAAAAAAGTGCTCAGGTACTCAGCAACTGTGAAAATGAAGTCCCTGTTTAGGTAACTAAATATGAATTGATGCCCTGATTTTGCAAACTGCTGAGAATCCATAGAAGACAAGCAGGACTCATAGTAGAGATGATATCTTTTATTAGACCAACAAGATTTTTGGGAAAAAAATCTTTAATTGTAAGCTTTTAGGCAAAATCACCCTTCATCAGGCATTGGAAAAAAGATTGTAAAAGTTATCCTGGGTAGAAATGAAAGTTCATATTTCATGGGATTTCAAAGAGCAGTCAATAGATGGAAAAATCCTCTGGGAAGTCAGTTCATAGCTGGTATGGTGCCTCTCACCTGGTTCATACCAGTTGATTGCCTTTTCCTCTAGACCAATACGGCTACAACCTGGCTACCTGAGAATCTGTAGATGCACCCACAGCTCTTAGAACTAAACCACTTATTTGGGTGCCTCAGTATCTTTTCAGCACTTACTGTTTCTTCTTAAATTCTCTTTTTTTTTTTTTTCAAAAAACTCCTGTGAAGGTTCTCAGCAAATTGAAAATAACATTTATTTTTAAAAACAATGCACCATAGGAGTAAACCAGAAGCCAACTGGGACTTGACTAAGAGACTATTTCCTTATATGATTATCCACTGTATTATAGATTTACAACCAACAGCTATACTGATGAAAACAAAACACTTAATGCTAGAATTAAACTGACTTATGTGAAACATTTATAACTTGCAGTATTTTGCTATTCCATGTTATGCTTTAAAAGCAGCATCTGATGGGATTTTTTTTACTTTAATGAAGCACTAAATGTACTATATGTGAAGCTGATTTTCCCAAATGGATAATGCAGTATTTCCTGAGCTAAATTTATACCTGCTAAATACTCAAGCTGAACTTTTATAACTCATTACATGATGCATTATTCACAGTACTGGTTGGAGTCTGGGTTTTGTCAATTTCTTATTGTTTATAAGTTTTAATTCTTTGGATATGCTATGGTTGTCAAGGTGTTTCATCTTAAAAATGTCTAAAAAATCTATGTTAGAGACAACAACCTGGAGTTTTTAAGTGTCATTAGAAATTCTGGTAAATGACTTCTAAAATTTGAATCTAGTTTTCCTCATCTTCATATGATAGGCATGTAGAAACTGTACATTTTAGAACTTCTATTTCTCATTTGAGAACATCAACATTTCTTTTCTTACAAAATTTCAAAATGGAGATGGGGTCCATACCTGTTTATATACAGCACACTACAACATTATTCTGTACTATGAAAATGTTAGTTAAATCCTGCAGTTCTTACCTACTGAACCTATCAAGAATTTTGCTGCACAAGGACTTCTGAATTTGTCACTGAGTGAATAACTAATCACTTTGCAATCAATCTTCATTTTCCAGACTATAATTTGGGGAGATGATTGCAGTTTCAAGGTAGGATGCATAGGATGGGGAAGGTTAGGGGAGGTGAAATTCAAAATATTTTATTACCAAAGGCATTCTAAAATAAGAATTAAGAATTAAACATGATCTTAAAGAAGCAGGTCATGAGACTGATATGTAGATTACTGGGAAGAGATTTTTTTTTTCAGTTAGGATTTTATGAACATAAGAATACATTTTTTAGATAGGAGACTTTTTGAGATATGGAATTATGTTACCATGGTCTCTTCCCACCAGAAGCAGACATAAAACATGAGAAATATTAGTAAGTATTCTTCAGCCAGCAAAGAGGAAGGCAGGGAATGCATGACAATACCCTCAGATAAATGATAGAGCATTTTTTTAAAGGCATAAAGAGAATGTTGGAGCCAGATCCTATAAACACATAGATAATAGATTAGTTGCATGGGGCTAAATGGCATTATACAGAGACACAGAGTTACTCATATGTAAGCGGTTAGAAGATCTGGATCTTGGAAGGGACATATAACAAAGCTGTAGAATTGGCAGTAAGAAACACCCACAAAAATACTGACAAGGTAAAGAGTCAAAAGAGAAACAACACTGATTGCACTAGAAACTGAGGTTTCTAGGATAAAAGTACCCAAGGCAGAAGACTGTTGGAACAACTAAAGAAGTAGGTGGGGATATTTTTCCCCTTTAAAGGACAATTTTGATTCTTATATTTGAGCTTCATAGGATAAACACATGAAAGGATTCAGGAAAACAGGACAATGCACTAAATTTTACAGATACTGTATTCTCATCAAACTATCCATAGCTGCAGAAAAGCACATTTACATTTTATATTGAAAGAAAGAACATCAGCTAGGAGGATTTCATGGTAAGCTCTCTCCTTCTCTCTCTCTTGCTCTTTAAAGTCAATTAATATTTAACTCCTAAATGGAATGCCTTCTGAAGAGCCCCTTTGCAAGTGTGTTTGTTTTTTCTCACATACTGTGAATATTGGGATCACTTACATAAAACACACATCTCCTCACACAACTCATTTATGAGCTTCAGCCTAGCATATAAGGACCACACCAAAGAGTGAAAGTCGGGTCAGTTTCCATGAGGCTGACAATAAAAATGAATTTTGATGGTGATTTTAAAACTGAGGACCTGTATTCAGGAACTAGATATAGGCCCCCCAATTATTTTGCAATATACAACAGAATAAAATCAATGGAACAAGTTTTGGTCACTAGCAACTTATCTCAGATAGCAACAAGTGGTAGTGATGAAAGACATGGCTGTTGAGCAGACCTCCCCAGCATATTCTTTGTTCCTGACTTATTTTTGTTTGTTATTAATAGGGACCTAACTAAATTTCAAAGAGACAAAGGGTTTTTTTGCAGCCTACTTGAATCACACAGGGATGATCTTGCAGGCATGTTGTGTTGAACACATCCCTTGCCATTGATTGGAGGAGGGACCCTGGCGACATTGTCCCTCACTGCTGATTGGCAGAGGGTGCCTTCACTCAGTCTGACTAGGGACAGACGTTCAAAAAGCCTAAGCCTGATCTGCTGCTATAGTATATAATCTTATTTTGAGCTGTAGAATTGTTGCCACATTTCTTCAGTTAGAGAAGTGATTATTTATGGTGCACAAACCAGTTT
>NW_017729030.1:19053044-19066893 GCF_001723915.1 Gavialis gangeticus
AGACAGGGCAGGCACTAGAGCAGCCCTCCCTTCCCTTGCATATGGCTGAGCTGAGGGGGACATGGCCAGGCCTGGGCAGGATGCTGTGATTATTCCCACCCCCCACAAGAAACCCAGCTGGGAATGTTTACCAGTCCTAAACTCTGTGTTTATCAACCCATTAAGAAAACAAAGCCTCTCTCCATTAAGTAATAGAGCTCTTCTTAAACAGGTCTTCCAAGGATGGATATTAAACTACCTGTTGATTAGCTCCTAAAAGCCTGTCTGCTTCTGTCCTCTCCCACAGCACAGACCATAGCTAGCATGTGATCTGCTAGCTAATGCTGAGGTGACTGTGTAAGGCATAGGGGAGAGGGGAATAATCCCCGCTTAGCAGGAAGAAGCCAGACAGATGCTCTGTGCCTGCAAGTCTCTGCTGGAGCTCTGGCCAGTGAGCAGAGGGGAGGGGCCAGCTCTGCTGTGGAGCAGAGAGCCCCACCCAATCCAGAGTGCATGCCGGGATGCTGGGGGTGTCTGGTTTATCTGAAATTGGTTTGAGCCAAATAAGTT
Organism: Gavialis gangeticus; assembly: GCF_001723915.1. Classification (NCBI taxonomy): domain Eukaryota; kingdom Metazoa; phylum Chordata; order Crocodylia; family Gavialidae; genus Gavialis; species Gavialis gangeticus. Next base: position 19,053,594 of record NW_017729030.1, read on the forward strand.
AAGTCTGATACTACATTCAACCAGGTTTATCTCAAACTGGTTTCAGCCATTTTCAAACTGGTTTATGTGCACTGACCATCTGTTCTGTTACAGGTTTAAACCAGTTTCTGATCATTTAAACTGGTTTATGTGTAATGTCTGTCCCTAGCCTCAATATAACTACCTCTTTTTTTTATTTTTTTGGTTGATTTCATGGGAAATCATGGCCAATACTGGATTTCCCAGCAATTGCAGTGATCACAGAAAACACTGGTTTTTTTGTGGTTTCCACGAAATAGTGACTTAGGTAGATCCCTACTTATTAAATATATATGAATGCTCCCCATTCCCTGATGAGTCCAAACCAACTCTTAGTTTCTGTTTCTCTTAGCATATGGTTTTCCTTGCTTGTTGTTAGATGACTTCTTAAAAGTAATTTGATAAAACAATTGCAAATATTGAATCTATTTTTTTCTATTTTCAGTGTTAACATTTTTTACCTCCCATTGGAAATATTATCTGTTCTTTTGACTTTTGGAGGAGGAAGATAGGAAAGATTTTTTTTGCTGCTAGTCTAGTTTTGTAACATTTTGATGAATAGTTGTTTACCCCACCTGTAAAATAGAAATATATTTTCCAACTGTTTATGGAATGCCAAATCATTTAAATCACCTTTAAGTTATTTATGACTATACAACATGTCCCAAGATAACTGAAAAAAATTCAACTGTTGCTAGTGGCAGGATTAATTCACAGATGTTTAGAAATTCTGTTACATTTGAATTTTGTTTTGATCTTAGGCATCAGCTTTGTTTGTGTGGCTGGATGGTTGATGAATGTGCCAGGGTGACATACTAACGTGTATTCTCATTTAATATTACAAGAATTATGCAGAGCAAAATAATTTCTTGAAGTGACAAAGAGATAGATGCAAATTCTCAAATAAAGAAGATATTCTAAAGCACATTTTTAAGTTGACTGGTTTATTCATTTTAATATTTAATAACTATTCTATTATGGAACTTCCTCTTTTGAAATAAGGAATCATGTATTCTGAACTGTACATAAAAAACTGAATTTTGTCCTTAGTGTCTTGTTCACAACTCTCCTGAAGTCAGTGTGTTCAATAATTATGAGGCCTGAATTTGTCAGTTGCTATTCCACTGTCATTTTCCAGTGAAGTAAGAGTGCCCACATCATGGCATATCTAAAATGGCATTCACAAGACAAAAATGTTACTGTTGGGCAATCCGCTTGAATGCCTCCCTATTGTGGTGCCTACAGCACCTGAGATCCAAGTACTAGCTGGGCCCAGGACTGCTTAGCTTCTGAGCTCAGATGGGATCAGATGCATTCAGTCTGATCTGGCCATAGGCATCTAAAGCTGTTGCAGAGGTACCATCAATGATACTGTCTGTGGAAGATCCTCTGAATCCAGTGGGAAGAGAGATGTCAGTGTCCTCCTGCAAGCAAACACCACAAGTATTGAATATTTAATGATCATCCAGCATCAACTTTGTTGGGCCAGCCATATCATCCAAATGGGTGACTTCAGGCTCCCAGAGCAAGTTTTATTCTTCCAACTCAGCCAAGGCCTACACTCAAGAGGAGAGTAAAGAAAGCAATTCAGGGACATCCTCAAGGTCAACTTAAAAATTAAGCAACATCAGTGTCAATTCATGGAAGACTATTGCCCAGCACTATCCCAAATGGAGGGACAGTCTGCTGCATGGATCTCAGTACTTTGAAATGTCATGACAACAACAGGAGATGGAAAAGTGGCAGAAGCAGAAACAGCATGTTGCAGATCAAATACAAACATCCAGCGCCACCCGCCCCACACAAAAAAACATGGTTGAGCTGCAGTAGAGTCTGTGGATCCTGGATAGACCTTAGTCATCTTAGGATACACAGATTACACATAAGACAATCATCTTTGACTGTGAGGGATTGCCAAGACAAGAATAAGAAGTTGTGGTGCCTGGTGTGGAACTGTTTCTGGGTCTCCTACTTACCACACATGGCAATAAGATCTCCCATCTCCCCATGACCAGAGTTGTGTGACCAGGGTTGGGAACTGGAGGAGAAAGGGATGGCTTTATGCATTGGTGTGGCAGTGCTTGTACAGTATCAGCATCTGAGGTGAGGGTCTGGCTGTGAGGTGGTAGATGGATGCATAGATAGATAGATGGAGGGATGGAGGGATGGAAGGGTGGGTGCACATGGGTATGCATTCCAGCCCCTGGCTTTCCCTCACTCCAGCTGGATGTGGCCTCTGATCCAGAATAAGTGTTTGGTTTTTTTTCTGGCCACCTCCACAACCTTGAGCTTTCCAGGGGCTACCAGCTGCCAGCACCCCACACCTCAGTCTAGAAATTTCCATGGGCCTCTACCTGGCAATACTAGGGTGGCTGGCCATGCCCTACCCATTGCTGAATTTTCCAGGGGCAATCACCTGGCTGCTCTGGCTGACATGCTTAAAGGCCTTCATGCCCCATTTCACTTCCTACTGCTCCAGGACCCTGAACCTTCAGGCTAGAAAAAAATATGGCAGCATCACAGGTGCACATTGCTCAGGTACCTGTTGGCAGTGGCTGAACCTCAGAGGCAACAGGGTTTTCACCAAGCCAGTCCTGAGGTTCTGCTGACCCTTGACCTTTCAGAGGCAAACTCCTGCACCAGCTCCCACTTAGGGGAGGAGAGGCAGGGGAGAAATCTATATAGGGGTTTGGGTCATGGGATGCCTGAGTTTGGCCTCTGAGATGTGAGGTCTTTGGGGGTATGCCCAAGTTCAGGGGTATGGGGGTCCCCAACTGGGTATGTTTGTGCTGGGGTCAGGGTCTGTGGGGTGGTGACCAAGTCTGGGAGCATGGGGGTCCCTAAATGGGTGCTCAAGGGCTGGGGTTAGGGTTTGTAGAGCTGTGCCCAAGTATGAGGTTTCTCATAGGTATGTTGTTGGGGTGTGAGTTTAGGCCATGGGGTACTTTGTGATGGCATGTTGGGGTGAGAGGACATAGCTCAGGGCCACCAGGTGCCTGGGTCCTGGGGCCCATGATGGGGACATAGCCACCATACTCCCTGCCTTGTCCTCTCTTCCTCCAGTAAAGGGGGAAATGTGCAAACATGGAATTCTCATTTTAGAAGAGAAAACCACAGATTTTGCAGTTTTTCAAAGAGCTTTCTGCAGGCTGGCAGAGTTTCAGACTGCAAGAGGTTGGGAGGGAGCGGGAAGATGCTAGTCAAGCAGGGGGTGCCATGTCCATATATAGGCACATGGCCACCGGGCAGCCTAGAGAGCAGCTCCTTCAGGTAAATGTGGTGGTGTGTGTGTGGGGGGGGAGGGAATTGAGGCCCCCCATAGGGAAGGAGAAGATTGGTTAGGGCTGGAGCTGCTGCCCAGCTGGATGGTGCATGGAGCTTGGGGACCGCGGCTGCAATGCATGGCTGCTGTGCCCTGTTGGGGAGCAGGACGGGGCTGTGGGTAGCTTGTCTGGGGTGTGGGGGGTAGGGGCTGGCTCTCTGCCACTGTGCGCACTCCTGGGGGCAGGGGGGACCTGTGTCCCACAGATCTGTGCTTGGGGTGGGGGCAAGCATGGGCTATCCACTGTGGCCTTGGGCTCCTTGCCCTGCTGCTGTCCCTTGGGGTCTCTGCAGCCTGGTGGGTGTGACCCAGCATTGCAGGGCAGAGCAGGGCCATGCAGAAAAGCTGCTTATTGCTGCAAGCTCTTCTCTGCCCTGGTGATGCATCCCCTGTCTGCCCAGTAGCTGTGAGGGGCACAACCCCATGCCACTGCTCCTGCTGCTGCAGCGTGCACAGGGGATGTGTTGCCAGGGCAGCATGGAGCTCACAGGGGCAAGCAGCTTTCCTGCACAGCCCTGCTCTGCCCTGCAGTGCCGGGTCACACCCACCGGACTGCAGAGGCCCCAGGGGAGGGCAGTAGAGCAGTAACCCAAGCCCACAGCAAGCAGCACACAGTGTGCACCTGCCTTAACCCTATGCACAGATCTAGGGAGCATGAGTCCCCCCTGCCCCTTGGGAGTGCATGTCATGGTAAGGAGCTTATCCCAAGCCCTGAGCCCACAGCAGACAGGCAGCAGGGGGGTGGAGCCAGGCCCCACTCCATTGCACCAGCTGTCACTTCCTGGGACTGTGGACCTGGGTCCCTAATCCCACATCCCTGCCAGCTGGGGTGGCTCTGGCAGGGCTGGGGGTCATGGGCTGTGGGTGGGGGATGAGGAGCATCAGGAGGGCTGAGGGTTGTGAGGGAGGAATGAGGGGCACCAGCAGGGCCAGGGGGCCTGTGGGGGACCTTTCATTTTAATTGCAGATTCCAGGGTTTTTATTAGAGAATTTGTTATTTTTTTATCAGCAAAAATGAGGATCCCTGGTTATAATTATAATGTGGAACAGACTCAATTCATTGAGCCTGCTTTGATGCATTCTAATTGCAACATGAATGAGCAGGTCTATAGGCAGCCATTGGCTCTAAAATAAAGAGGCCAGGAACTGGTAAACCTGATATGGAGCGAAGCTGATGACTGGTCATTTGCCACTTGGATTTTGGTGGTCTCTGACTTAGAGCCTTTTGTTAAACCTGAGAGAGGAAAGCCCCTAAACTATATAGGCAGATGAATTCATGCATGAAAAAGACACTCCTTGTAGTCATCTTATATCTTGTGGTTTGGTTCTTCACTTGCTCCCCAGTAAATAGTTAATCTTTTCTTCATCCCTGAGCCCCTATTTTCTATTGTTAACTATTTCTCCCCTTCACTAAATAGTGTTGCAATGATCTATCAAAATGGTAGGGAGAGGAAAGAAGACATGATGTGGGAACTATTTGAGGAAATAATGATAAATTTCTTCTCCCCTTCAGTCACACACACTAATCTTGTTTTCTCATTCATGTCCCAATAAGCAGACAAGTTGTAATTTATCTACATTACTAAAATCTCATAAATTCCATGCACATACATGGCGTTGGAGCAATGTGACTTGCAGCCCTAAAACAGTATTTGCTAGTAATAAAAGTTACTGGATGCCAGCTATGTCATATACCCTTATGCCTGACCAGTCATTTTTACTTTCATCAACTACAAGCATAAAATTTGAACATTCAGGCTATTGAAAAATACATGAAAATAATAACCAAATACTGTGAAAGAGCTTAAAAGAAAACAAGAATGAGTTACACAGTAGTGGTTTCTCCTGCATGAACATCTGTAGCTCTGCAGAATTTTGTTATGATCAGTTCAAGAAGTTGGGATAAGAATATGGACAACATTGCTTTCCTGGGAAACCCACAAAGTTGCAATTGAAAACCTATAGCCATTTTAATGTTTTTTTCAAGCAGTATAAACCTCTGGTGTATAGCTCATTATCCTTTAGAAAGTGGGTATTGTAGTATGTAGCCTTCAGGAGAAAAGAAAGACAGCATGTCTACGAAGAGAGAATGGAGCAGCAGAGTGAGATCATAAAACATACAGGGATGAAATCAGGATTGTTGTTTCCCAATATAGTTCTCATTGCCTGTCATTTCCATGCAGCCGTTAATCGCCTCCCCAAGGAAAAATAACTGTAACAACACAACATATAATTTATCTTTTCTGCTGGTTTTACTTTATCTCCAATTCTACTCCAAAGAGTGACTGTGTTCAAGGAAGGCATCCCTTGACTTAAAAAAATAATTTTCTCCAACTCTAGCCTCTTGCTTGCTAATATTTCAGTCCAGTATCCACTATCTTACAAGTGATTCTACAGATTTCAGTGGGAATATTTGTAAAGTGGCAGACTGAACTGTAGTTTGATCCCCTGGGTATTAAGATTAATCTCTGCCAAATTTAGTAAACATAAGAATTTATATTTCTTACTAGCTAATTGCCCATCAAGGATGATGGATTTCAGGGAGTGTTTACATGGCCCCCCTCACCCTTTGGGGCTGGGCATGTAAAGACTCCCTCTGCCACCGCTGCCTCCTTGTCCAGCCTCTGGTGCAGGAACTCCCTCCCTCCACCCATTTCCACCTCAAGGGAGGGCTTCCCCACACCTCCCCTCCCATCCCCACTCGCTTTCCTCCCTCTCCACCACCTCCCCCCCAGCCAGCTATTGTTGGGTCTGGGCAGCAGGCAGAAGGGGGGGCACCATGACTGTGACTCCCCTCCACTCCCCACTTCCCTGACTTCCCTTTCTTCTCTGCTGCCTGGCTCTGACAACAGCTGCCACCATGACCCCCCCCTTTCGCCTCCCCCAGCTCCATGCCCACCTGGGCCCATGTAGCCACCTTCCCTTCCCACTGGCTGTTGTCAGGGCCCCCTTCCCACACTTCCTCCTCCCTGCCTCCCACCTGGCCCTGACAACAGCTGCCACCATGATTTCCCTTTGCCTCCCCCTGCCCCGCTCCTCTCTCTCCCTTCCTTTCTGCCTGCCCCCTCCCCCTCTCTGCTGGCTGTTCTTGGGGGGGGGGTCAGGGATGGGGGTCAGAGGGGGGGGCCACCACCATGATCTCCCCCTTCACCCTCACACAAGGAGGCATGGGTAAGCCCTGTTGCTCGGGCAGCTGAGGCATGTTTGCTGCCACCACACACTTCCTCAGTAGCGGGTCAAAATTGGGTCTGCACAGCCTGAGCCTGTGCAGCCAATCAGCATCCACCCTCTTGGCAGTGCATGCACAGTTGGCCAAAAGCATTACAGATGGACAGACACACAGACTAAGCCCTTTATATATATAGAATTCTTCTTGACCTTGCAGAGTCACCACAGTTAGGCGTTAGATTAATTGTTCCAGTGCTTCATGAACAGTACTGATTCTCAAGCTTCCCTCTTTTATAGCAGTGCATATTAGAGACAGAATGGGTGCACCAGGGTCACAGAGGGTATACTTTGACTTGCAAATGTTTGCCATTCATGTACAAAAGGAATAATACCTGTTTCAATTTTAGGAATTGGTCATTAAAAGATGCAAAAGTTTCTTTTCCTTTAAGCTGAGCATAATGGATACAAAAATCTGTTGAGAAGGGGAAAAGAAATGTAACTCCCTGATTAATTTTTCAGGCTGTAACTGAACTTTTGGTATTGTATTGAACATATTACATACTATATAAGTGTAATGGATACTGAATCACCATATGCTTATTAGACATCTTTAAATCTTTCTTTCAAAAGATAACAGGAGAAAAAAAGAAGCAAAACTTTCAATTTGGTTCAAAATAAGTTTGCAAAATTCCAAGAGATTTTGTTTGCATGTGTTAAGAGGTTCTGTAGGTTGTAGCCATGTTGGTCTCATCTAAGAAAAGATATCATATTCACCCAAAGAACTTTGAAAGGTTCTGAAATTTAACACAGTTCTCATGTAAGAGTCTGCTTTTCCTACAGTTTTATCTTATTATAAAGCTATAGTTTGTACTCAGTCACAGATTTATATGCAGTGGTACAAGGGTTTGTAGCAACATACCTTTTATCAAGGGGAAACATATTTCACTTTTTGGATTTACTTATATGGGAGTCAAATGATAAAAAAACCCTCAAAAACCAACCCCACCCTGTCCCCCAAAGAATTTCCAAAACTGGAGGAATTACAGGTGATAAAATATTTTAGATCCCTGTCTCACTGAATGACATACATCTCAGGGAATTTCTGTCTCTACTTGCTTGTATGAAGCAACTTAAAACTGAATGCATGAACTTCTGAAAAAACAGCAAAGGAAAAGAAAAAAATTCAGCTGAGCTCTGCTTAATGGCTTTTGATCACTCTTGTTGGTACAGTTTAACTTGGGTAAAATGTGTGACTCTGTGTTTGAATAACCTAAGAATCAGGCCCATAGATTCATAGATGTTAGGGACTGGAAGGGACCTTATAAGATCATCAGGTCCAGCCCCCCTGCACTTGGGCAGGAGCCACTGCTGAAAATGCCTGATGTTTACTTCAATGGAGCAAAAAGGCAAAAATTCTTTCTGCTCAGTTTGCAGAAACAAAATAAAAACCACTAATATTTATGGTGGACACTCAGATCAAATGGTCCCAACATTGGTGATATGCTTTTAACTAGTTAAACTTAACTACTTACACTTCAGGCATGTTCTCCGCAAGAGACTGAAACTCAAAAATCTTTAGGACTACCTTGTAACAGGGTGCCATCCCAGGGGTGGCTGCAAGCTCCCTGGAAGCCCCCAAAGTTCCTCTTTTTTTCCATACTCACTCTGGGAATAGTCTCCCCTTCACTTGCCCACCATATCTTCCTGTCTTTTATGGTTATAAAGGGGAGGCTGCCCCAGGGCTTCCCAGACCTGGTTTTGCTTGAAAAAACACCTGGCCGTGGTGGTCCTTTGGCTTCTGCCCCTCTACTCTGGCTGGTCTTGCAGCCCCGGCCTACTGTTCTAAGCCTGGCTTCTGGTCCCTAACGTAGCTCAGCCTTGAACCTGCCACTTCAGCAGGGCCCAAGAAAATCCCGTGCACCTAGGACACTAATGGGACCTCTGAACCACCTCTTTAGCTCCAAACCCAAGCCATCAGTGTAAACTGTAACATAAACCATAAGCCACTAAGCTATAACATAAACATCAAGGTCACTTGCCTGTTTAAAAAGTGTTTCTCTCTCTGAGTTGCTCTTTCTTTTTCCCAGGCTGGCTGAGCTGCTTGATCCCAGCCTCTTAGTAGACTCAAGGCAGGGGGCTGCTGGGCCACTGTCAAGATCTCCACGCTCTGCAACTCTCAGACCTGGCCTCCCTGACTAGCTCAATCCCAGGGTTTATATAGCTCTGGCTTGAGCCCTCTTCTAGTTGTGTGATGCTTCAGTCAACTGATCTGACTACAGAGCTATCCTTTAACCCCTGCTCTGCTGGCTGCCTGTGCTATAAAGACTCTGTTTTTAAAGGGACTGTACCACTCTCCAGTAACAGGGCCAGAGTTCCCTGTTACATACCTCAACATTCATTTGCTGCATTGTTGCATGGTATTATGTACCTAAATATCCTAAATGAGCACCTGAATAGTTCAATTAGACCTGGCCTCATCAATCACAATGAGCATTTTATTCACAGAAAGTAGTCTTTTTGCCTTTTTTGTAAGTTACGGAGTTGAAATTTTCATGAAATTGATTTGTGGGAGTTAATTTCAGCTGATACATTCTGTCAGGCTCTCTTCTTCCTTTGATTGTTGGATGACTTGTGATTAGTCACTTACATGTTGTTTCTGCTCCCTGATTGGATGATCTAGCCTTCACAAATTATTGTTATTCCACGATTAAATCAGTTGTCACTATTTGTCTGGATTTTTTTTCCACTCTAACACGAACGATGTCTCTAATGGAAGCACTTAAAGTAAATCAAAATCATAATCTTATTTTTTTTAGAGGTACACTAGTATATCTGCTGTTTTCTTCTTTCTTCCCCCTTAGATGCTGCCACGAGGGGTATCTTAAGGTGCAACAACAAGAATAACGTTATATAATAATTTTATCCTTGAAAAATAAGAAAACACATTATAGGTATGTTCTGTATAGAACTTTACTTATTCAAAGGTTTTGAGCAGATGCTGGATAATAGGTCTGATAATATGAGGTTCCAGCACTCCGGGCATCAGACCATGGATTTAAAGAGTGAGATTCTATGCTGTGACTTTAAGAGGTCCAACATAGATCTCCCAGTTCAGCTGAAGATGGCTTTAAGCTTCTGATGTACCTTATTCTGAATTCTCAGCAACTCTGAGCAACCTGAAATGCTGCTGAAGTTGTGGAAGCTTCTTCCTGGGTAATCAAAACTCTGTAGCTCTGCCTACTCCACTCCAGCCCCAGCTTTTACCAACACCCCAAAGCTAGAGTTTGCGATTGTTCCTCAGACAATGACCTTCAGTCAAAGGAATTTTACTCCAGTTGCCTCCCAGAGCTTTTAGTTTCCTTTTACAGTAGGCCATCTTACTATATAATTAGAGCAGGATTATATCACCATCCATGGATTCCACAGTCACATAATACAGAACTAACATCCTGCTTTCCTGAAAAGCAAATTTAGCTGGCATCCCAGCATAAATTAGTATGTTGGCTTTCCATGGGGAAACTAGCCTGTTTTCTTTGAATCCAAACTTCATTGACCAAGGGTAATACTATTGTTCAGTCAAAAGGAATCTTGTGTAACTGAGCTTCAGATAAACAAGGTTGTGATGAACAAAAAGGTGACTGAAATGTAACCGCCTTGGATAATGGAGAACAGCAGCCAAGTACTAAAGACTGCAGTAGCATTGGCCAAGTACCAAAGATTGCAAGCATTTAAGGCCATGAATGGAAAAAAACAAATTTATGAAATGTATGGGAACTTAAAAGTCTATATATACAGCTGTCAAGATCTTATTCAAAGGAAAAGCACAACCCTTTGCATGGCATTCATGTAAAAAAATCTAACTGGTTTGTGGCAGAATTGTTGAGCACCAAAATAAAGTAAACTGGGAACTCTTAAGTTTTGCCCTTTATATTTATTTGCTTTAGTCTCTACTTGTACTGAGGGCCCCAGACAGTGTGCTGAAATTTTATACTATTAATACAATTCTTTTAGAAAGTCTTTGTCAGACTTAAACTCATTTTTAGATGCTTGATATTGGAGTGAATTACAAGGCCAACACTGCTCCTGCAAGGAAAGAAAACAGAATCACTCCAAACAGTGAAAAGGGACTCAGCAGAGACGTAGTCCACTTGGAAGGCAATGGTGCCAACTATACAGTTTCAGATCTAGTCAACTTTATCACAAACTTTCATATGAAAAAGGAAGTGTAGCCAACCTAATTTAAACTTGTGCTTTGTTTATAATTCACCTCTATTTGGTGCTGTACTCATTTCAGTCTCCCAGTGTTGTCAAAAGCAGATCTAGTATATTCAGAGAAGTTGGTTGGTGTAAAAAAACAAAACCTTCTTCCAAAATCAGAATGCTCATTGACAAGTAAAAACAGATTTTTTTTTTTAATGTTCAAATTGGAGTCAATTATGCTTTTTCTTCTTTTTCCCCTGCTGTCACTGCACTCCCAGGCTCAATCAGAGAGCTAAAATAGACATCTATAGGTTTATAGACAGTAATAAGCAAGTGTGGAAATTCTGAAAATATTAGACGCAAATAATTCTGGAAAACTTATGAGTTCTTCTCCATGAATTATATATGTATACAATATGGTTCAAAATAAGTTTACAAAATTCCAAGAGAATTGTTTGCATGTGTTGAGAGGTTCTGAAATTTAACACAGTTCTTATGTAAGAGTCTGCTTTTCCTTCTGTTTTACCTTATTATAAAGCTATAGTTTGTACTCAGTCACAGATTTATATGCAGTGGGACAAGGGTTTGTAGCAACAGAACTTTTATCAAAAGGAAACATATTTCCCTTTTTGGGTCTAATTATATGGGAGTCAAACTATAAAAAAAACACCCAAAAACAATCCCTCCCCCTGAAGAATTTCCAAAACTGGATGAATTACAGGTGATAATATATATAATTCTTGGGATAGAACTCATGAGTTTTCCAGAATTATCCACGTCTAATATTTTCAAAATTTCCACACTTGCTTATTACTGTCTATACACCTATAAATGTCTATTTTTGCTCTCTGATTGGACCTGGGAGTCCAATGATGGCAGGGGGGAAAGAAGAAAAAGCATAGTTGACTCAATTTGAACATTAAAAAAACATTTCTGTTGTGACTTGGCAATAAGCATTCTGAGTTAAGGTATACTCCCCCCCCTCCCCCCCCACACACATACATATGAATATATATAAAATTCATGGGGAAAGAACTCATGGTTTTCCAAAATGATCTGTGTTCAGTATCTGTCTATCTATCTCCAGGATGTTTGACTAGGTAATTACAGGTGGACAACCTACAGCATGTATGCCAAAAATGAGCAGCCTCCACGTGCCACATGACAGACCAGGGCAGGGGACAGGCAACACAGCAGCAGAAAGGGCAGAAAACGCAGTAGGTTGAGCAGGGAGCATAGATCAGGAAGCAGAAAGCTGAGCAACAGCTCAGTCAAGAAGTACAAGGCAGGGAGCATAAAGCACAGTGACAGATTGGGCACAGGAGGAGATTAGAGTGGCACTCAGGGGGGTTGCAAGGGTAATTTCAGGAACACCTGCCTCAAATGTTGGCCTCCATTGAGTTGAAACATGATTTGGGCTACTCAGCCAGACCAAATGTTCATCTAAAATTAACTTCAACCTTATGCAACTCCTCAGAAACTGAATATATTCACATCTTTTGGCTGCACGTCTTGTTAATTTTTTCCTCCCCCAGATTTCGTCATGCCAGCTTTTACAAACAAGTTGCACCTTTAGTTACACAAAGCTATAGACAGATACATCTGGGAAACCAGTATATCAAGTTACCTATTTTTCTTTAACAAGTAAAAGATCTAGCATCTCTTGTTCCTGAACATAGCACTAGAAGTAGAATCTGCGAAGAGAGAAATGAAGCAAGGAGAAACTAATAGGTTAGTTTTGGTTGCTCATTGTATTACTCTGATTACAGATCTTTTGTGTTGCTTAGATTATGGTCTTGAAGCACCTTAAAAGTATCCAGTACAGAGTTACTGCCACATATGCACTGAACTGTAGCTGTTTTATTGTGAATATGGCAGTTGCTTGATTAACTGAATCTTCTGAAATGTTGTGTCATCTTTAAATACATATTACATCCAAACAAATGAAAATATTAAAACTTAGAATCAAAGTTAGCTGTGCAGACTTAACTCAGTCACCTTGTCTTCGATTATAGCATCTCATTTTTTTTGTTTGTTTTTTTCCCCCTACACCTTCCCTGCCCCTTGGAGTGACTGCAGGCAACAAATTTCTCAGTCTTAGCAAGGAAGATGCAGAATGCTAAGTACAGATGAATTTTTAGAGGAGTTGATTTCTGATGTTTAACTTATTCCTATTGCCTATATGAGAAATATGAGGGGGAAGGGGAATTGAGTGTTTTGAGGGGGAGAAGAGTTCTTATTTATTTATTTATTTTTGTTTTGTTTTCTTTTTTAAAGAGTCTTGATATTTCATAACTGTCCCTTGCACAAGCCCTGAGACCTGGATATCCAAGTCCCTGGGCCATGCTCCTGTACCTTCAGCACCCTGTCATGAAGCACCCCACAGTGTACATGCAGACCCCAACACTCCAGGGGTCACCCTTTGGCACAGCCACACTGACCCCGACCCTAGCACCTGCATACCCAGCCAGAGATACTTCATGGCCCTACATATTGACACAGCTACATGGACCCTGACCCTGGCACCTGCACATCTCATCTCAGAGGCCAGAACCAGGCACCAGGCAACCCAAGCCTTCCAGCCCTCTCCCT
>NW_017729030.1:19066948-19103794 GCF_001723915.1 Gavialis gangeticus
GCAACAGGAGCTGGTAAGGACAGCTTTTCTTTGAAGGGTCGAGTTGGCAGCAGGTAGAACATCAGGACTGAGCCTGAAAGGGTACAACCCAGTGACCCCTGTGGCTTAGCTGCTGCTGGCAGGAACCTAGGCCCTCTGCACCTGGGGTGCTGAAAGTTTTTTGGCCTGGAGACAGGTTCCTAGAGTACTAGGGCTGGGGGATGGTGGATGGGGGCACTCAGCAACCAAGTCAGGGAAGCAGGTGGATGACCCTGGAAACTTCATGATGATGAAATATAGCAGGTTCTCTTCCTCGACCTTGAGGTACATGCTGACAGCCCACCAGTGCACATGATCAGGCAGTAGTTGAACTGCTCCTTTTGGTGGTACAATTGCCCCACATAGGACTTCATGAGCCTGGGCATAAGGGCATAATCCAGGTCCCTGATGATAAGTCAAGGGATGATAAGTGAAGGGATGATTATGGGACTTACAATGCACTGGGGACTCCTGGAGCATCATCTGGTGAAGATATGGGTGAAGCAGACATGGTGGTTGACAGTATTCTGCAGGATGGTGGAGAAATAGCCCTTGTGGTTGATGAACAGCTGGGCACTTTAGGGAGGGCAGAGGATGGGGATGTGATTTCCATCCATGGCCCCCACACAGTTGGGGAAGCCCATGTGGCACAAGTCACCAACCACTTGTGGGTTTACAAAGTAGATGAAGCAGTTGGCTAAGACATTCTGGATGACCAGGCTCACCTCCCAGATAGCCTCTTCAGGCCATGGACTTGCCCACACTGATCTGGTTGGTGACAGAGCAGAGACTGCTAGGAGTGGCCAGCTTCATGACTGTGATGGCCACTCATTTCTCCACAGTGAGGGGTGGCCACATGCTGACATCCTTGTCTATGATGTTGAGGCAATATATGAGCAATGATGTCCATAAAGGTAGCCTGGCAGAAGGTCTGGGCCCACAATTTGTCATCCCAGATGTCCAGGACAATCTGTTCCCATCAGTCGTTGCTGGTGGTGTAGGCCCAGAACCAGTGATCAACCATATGAAGGTGGTGCCAAAGCACCCCAGTGTCCATGGCTCCCTGGATGCCCTTGTCCTCATCTGCCACTTCAAAGTGATTGGCCCAGATGCTTGGTGGGTCCATGATGTGGTAGCTGGCCCTGTGCAGGTTGGCTGGCTGCTGAGTCAGGGGAAGGAAGCCATATCCCATGGCTACCAGCTATTGTATTATGTCCAAATGGCCATGTATGATGTTCCACAGCCTCCTTTGAGAGTCGCACAGGGTGATAAGTAGGACATGCAACAGCTCCTGGGTCCATGGACTTGGGTGTGGGCACTTGGATGCCATGGTGGAGTGAGGGCAGCCTGGAACATGTAGGCATGTGCAGTTCACAAGGCAGGGCACTTGCTCTGAGGCTCTTCTCAAAGAGTCAGGCAAGGGCTCAGTGGAGGGCCTGCAATGTAATGGTGGGTGATTGGGGGTGTCATTGCTTGTATCCAGCAACCAATCAGGGGTTGTTTGTGTTCTTGACTTCATTTGGCAGTCCTGGACAGTCCAGGAATCCTGTAGGGTGGGCACACTGGGAGGTGTGAAGGAGTACCCCCTAGCTGCAGCCCTTGGCCAGAGTAGGCTGCTCGTCTCCTCTCCCACCACTTGTCTCCTTCTCCTCACAAAGGCAAATATGTACACTGTTTGCTACTGATCTAAACTAGGCCTCCTAGAGAAAACTGTTTAATTTAGATTGATTCCTCCCCAGGTTTTTTGAATGTGTATACATGGCCAATGATGCTCCCAGCTGACCTTTACTATTCCTCACAAAATTTCTGGCATGGGGCAATTAGAACCTCAACAGTAGAGGCTTTTTCAACACAAGCAAAACAAGTGTATTCCCCTCATTTAATCCTCCAAGGAAAACCATTTTAGGTAAGACCTTACTTCGAAAAATTAAGCCAGAGATAGGAATTTGGCACAGATATTTCAGCCCAGACAATCTGGCAAAGCTACAAGCAACTGAAAATATGATTTTGCAGTGTTTGGCAATCTTAACTAATGGTAAAAGAAGTAATAACAGATATTACAAAAAACCTGATTGAATCAACTTTATAATTGGAAGATAAGAAAGACACACCCTCTTTTGGGTTACACTGCCTTTCCCTTAGGTCTGCCAGCAGTTCCAACTATACACATGTGCATATTCAACCCTTCCAGCCCTACTATATCATCCCTCCCTAGCTCTACTCTCCTGAATGATATATGGCAAAGTATTGGACGTAAAAATACTGGGAATCTGGGCAAAAATTTACAAATTATTTAACTGGTACTGAGATCTGGGGAGAAAAAGAGATTACCATTTTTATTATCCATCTCTTCTACCTTACTCTGGAAGATAAATCAGTTTTCTTGTGTTTTACACTATTATATCAAGGTAGCACATAATTTGGGACCCAGGACTAAGTTCACCCCTCTGTCAATGGTAATTTCATTCATTTCTATCAATGTGCAAATGCTTGGCTTTCAGCCTGGATCTGCATACTGATAAAGTCGTATCTACCACTTTAAAAAGTGGAGGAAATTGAAGCTGTTTTTATCAGATCTTCAAAACAGTAGTTGTAGAAAACTGACAAATGTATGATTTTGAGTTAAAAAACACAGTAGTTAAAAATGGTAATTTTAGGGTTTCTGGCTTTCTATTACTCAACAACAAAGTCACACTACAGCAATTTCTTTGACGTTTCCAGTTTCTTAAGTGATATTGACTTATGTATAATTTATTACTGAGTCCAAGCAGATACACTGCAATGGCCATTTATATAGAGGATGTGTTCCTGTATTCAGAAGCCATTTACAACTTAGCTACTTTCTTAGACGGAGAATTATGGTAACATGATGATAGGCTTCCTTCAATGTGGCATGATACACAGATGCAAGAGTTGGTATTCTCTTTGGTCAAAGAGCAAACTACCACATACAAACACAGCAGAGGAAAGACACTCATCTGAGATAGCTCGCTGTGCTGTCATTGCTAATAAAATTCAGATATACTCTGGAGCTTTAAGAACTATCTTCTTCCTCCTTTTTGTAGAAGACATTAAAAATAGCATTATAGAGATGGCTTCTCTTGCAGAAAGTAGTTTCTTTGTAGAAAATGTTTCCTTACTCATTATATCCACAAAATTGAATGTGTACATTCATTTTCACTATGGGTGTCTCCTTGGAACAGTCTATGACTGCAGCAATTGTTTCTGAAAGTTAACAGGATATGGAAAGTATATGAATCTCATGACTCCAAGGTTATAACTAAAGAGAAACTGAACATTTCAGAAGCATCTGAAAGACACACAGAGATGCATACAGGGGTGCAGACTCTCTCATGAGTACTGAAGCACAGGTATCTGATACAAAGGGATGGTTTATATCCTCTGAGGAATATCAATTTATTTTTGTATATATCATATTATGTACAATTGCAGTTTGCTTTTGTAAGAGAACACCCATATAAACTAAAGAGAGAAAGGATGTTATTAAACAAATAGAAAAGTAACATGAAATAACATAAGACAGGGGCGTGGAGGGCAGCGGTCTCTGGCTATAATTTTCCCGAGTATTTAAACTGAGGATGAGGTCTCTGCTTGGCTGTCATGGATTGGGACATTCAAACTACATAAAATATTAAATCAAGAGCTTATAACCTTATTCTGAATTCAGCTAGGAGTGGATTTATGCACCTCTGGCTATGCAGGAGTTTATGCCACTGAATTCTAATCTATCAGCAAACAAATCAAGGCTTCAGGCAACTGCATAACTGTCTAACCTGGGGAGAGGTTATCCCAAATACACCCCAAGGTTATTATTCCACTGTCCTGAAAGTTACCAATTCTGGTGGAGGATTATCAGAAGTATTTTTATCCTAATATAATCCTGATTCTGGATGCTAAATAGCATCCTTCAAACTCAGGGACTTGAAGAGTGCTTCCCATTGTGCAAGACTGGCCTATGTTATTGATTTGTGAGCCCTGATTTCTCACTGCTAGTGACACTTGAGACAAGAGGAGCTGAGGAAGATGGGAACTGCCTCAATAGGGAATTGATGACAATGACAGGAGACAACAAGTATATTTTGCTGTCTAGGCATTACTATGTAAAAGCTGACTGCAAAAGACAAGAAGATCAGTGGGCACAAGGAAAATGAACAAAAAAAGAGTAATTCAGGTATCTAGATAAGCTTTCATATGCGACAGCTTTATAGGATCTAATTTTACTATACATGTACTGCAGCTCTGTACAGAAAGAACCAGAATATTAAAAGCAAGAAAAAGCCATAGGACCACACATCCTCTTCCACCCTTTCACACATGCACATTCATCACCATTCACTCATTTCTTCTTACTCCTTCCCCTCACCATCTTATACTGGTTCTCTCACTTTCATTTCATATGGACTCTTGTTCTCCTTTCATAAATTCCTCCTTTCCGTATGTGCTTCCCTTGCATGAAACAAATGTGACCTGTCCTTGTCTGCTACCTTCTCGTTCTGCTAGCCTCTGCTTCTACCTGCATATACTGCCTGCTGTAGCTTGATATGTTTATACTAGTTTTACCACTGGAGTCTGGGTCCAAAACAGCACTCTAGATCAGCTATAGAAGTCCTTAAGAAATCCTGTCAAGTCACTGTATAGGTTCCTACTAACTAGTCAGGATAGCTGTTAAGCAATTGGTATTTAAGGAATAACTTAAATCTATTCAGGATGTCAGTTGCCTCTGTGACCCCCCAATATTTGTGTTTTATATATATTTTTTTTAAAACTTCTGTTACTTCCTGCTGCTGTACAATATCCACACTACCAAAAAAGGAGGATGCTACCTACCCCTTTTCTTTGAAAGGGGAAAGAACAGAACTAACTGGATACAACGTGCTCTCAAATGTCAAAAGTGATTTAAACTGGAACAAGAAATTCTCTAATCTCGTTCAAGAATGATAACCTTGGAGTTGCTATGTAACCAAAGAAGTGAAAGATTTCCAGGCTCAGAGGGATGTTTATAGTAGATGCTGCCCTCCCCCTCCCCCTCCCCCGCTTAACAGTTCAATAAAATACAATATAACTGCTTCCTTCAAATTAAACTGTGAAACCTGGCTCACTATTTAAAAAAAATTAAGCTCTTGGATCATGTCTAATTAAAAATCCTTGACTGTATGGATAGTTCCCTTCAGGAAAATTGTGTCCTTAATAATTGAGCAAAACCATTTAGCCAACACCTGTATCAGTGAGCATTATCTTAAACCCAATTACTTTACATGATTTATCCACTTCTTCCTGTATTTCATGAAACAAACAATCATCATGGATTTCCCTGAAAGGAAACAACAATGATTATGTTAACAGTAACAGGGTTGTTAGTTCTATAACCAAAACAAAAGCCAACATGACTAAACAGCATTTAACATAAATAAAAGTCATGTAAATAAGTCAAGGTACTCTTAAGCCCTCGAGCAAGTGAATATTTCTTTTTCAAACTGGTTTGCATTTGATAGAGGTTTGGAGTCCCATAAACACACTACGCCACCCAGAATTACATTTCTTTCTACAAAAAAAAATATGTTAAGGTAGCCTATTGTATTACTGTTGTTAAAATGGTTTATGCTTTACATGACCACAGATAAATAAATAAAACCACATTATGTAAAAGATCCTAGCCAAAACCTTCCTCCAAGAGAAAGAAATTTTAGAGTAAATTTCCCCAGCTTTCAGTAATGGGAACTATGTGACCCCCCCTTCCCCCAAGAAAGCGACAACACCTGGTTGCTTTCTAAGCTGTTGCTTTTAATATAGGCAAGCAAAAATTAAGTGCGTTATATCTGGGACAATCTTGTAGGACATGATGTTGCTGAATATGTTTGTTATCTTTGTATCATATAGTGAGTTATATTAACTGAGCATGCAAGCAAAATAAAATAATCTCTTTGTATAAACTGATGAAGCTCAGTCAGTTACTAATATTTACAAAAGTGTGACGAAATCAAGAATTGAAATCTTTCTTGTAATTTGTAAAGAACTTGGAAAAATCTTTAGAATACTTTTCCCTTTTTGCCTGTAGTGACCACACTACCCATCAAATCTTTAGAAGTCTATTTCTCTTTCTGTTCTTTCATGTTTCATGCAATCTCTTCTTCAGCCATATTTCATTATAGTTTGTAAACCTCTTACCTTCAATAACTGCAAATGAAACTTGGGCGCAATGTCTCCCTCTAGGCCATAGACAATTTCCAGGTTCTAATAATTCACGGTTACAGTGGAATAAAAGACTATTCCCTGCCATCTTTCCCGTAGCTATAATAGATCAGCTAACAACACAATGTACTTACTGTATAAGAAAGCATGGGCAATTTCAATTACCAGCAGCTACCTAATTGTTCATAGTTCAGAGATACACGTCATTTTGCAGGTCTAATTGTGTTATATAAAACACTTTCTGTTTGGTTCTAAACCTTAAGTTTCCTCATGCACCGAGATGCACATTTGAAGGTCCAGTGGTTTTATCTTAGTTTAAGACAGTAAAACATGTGACAAACTTATCCATAAAGAAACTATAAAGAGAAAAAAATAGCTTTTCAATTGCATGTATTCATTTACAGTAGATATGAAATTCATTTAAACACAGCAACCACAAATATCTGCTATATTGTTCCATTTTTAAGAGGAAAGCAAAGAGCACTATACTATCTAAACAGACTAGAATAGGCTTTTGTTATAGATAGCATGCTGATAGACTAATTTTTGAATTATCATTCATATGTAAGTAAATCAGAGGTTACTCATTGTGATTATCAATTTCTATATCCTCATACAGCTATAGTTCCATTTGAAATACCCCAAATGTTTAGAAAACCTTGCTTTACAAATTTGTAGTATAATGACACTCCAACCACCCTAACAAACTGTTCTAGGTTTCTTTACATGTACTCTGGGGTAGGGAGAGGTGAGTCGGGGTGTTTTCATTAAAGAACTGCTCTATTTAAAATGCCCACAGCATCTCATCTATTCAGCATCCCTTGCTTCAAAATGGTAGCAGAAACACTTGAACTAAAGCTCATTCAATGAGCATTAGTTAAATCACCCCTGCAGCCATTTTGAAAATTTGGGGATGCTGAATACATGTGATGAGGAGGCTCCTGGAGCTTTCTAATTAGAACACTTCAGCAGACTCAATTAATCAAGATTAATTGAGTCTGCTCCAGCGGATTGAGTCTGTTCTGACACGTTCCAGTTAGAACATGTTGGAGCAGGTATCAGGCGCATGTATAGGTTTCCCTAATGACTATTAATTGCCCAAGTCAAAAGAAGTTCCTTGCATTTTCAGTGCTAAGAGGCTTTGATCCTTTGATCAGTAACAATGAAATAGTAAGTTATCACAGAATTCCTCAACTTCCCTTTCTATACTAATCACTGATCTGTGTATAGATACTCATGGAAAATGTTCCCATCATACATTCATCACAGATTTTCACTTGCTCCCTTTCCTATAAGCTACTGAATACAGCTTGTGATCTAAAGAACAGAAAAGGAGGAAACTATTTCCTTTCATTTAACCCTGCTCCGGAACCTGGCAATTCATCTCAATGAATATTTTATCAATATTGTTTTATAGGAGAATGACACTGGAAGTCATGGTGAAGGACACGCCAGATCTGGGAGCTGCATGTTCACACCACAGAGAAAACTACAAACCTTGACAAATCCTTGGAATATGACAGATGTCACTCCACATTCACTGGGGAGCAGAGCTTCACTGGCTACACTCCCTACTGCTAATATGATGAGATGTGTTTTCAGACTAGTTTGTGCATTGTAGGCATGTTGGTATGTGGGCAGGTCAAGGCTCTTAGTCTTCCTTTTACTGCTTTCAGGAAGGTGGGGATTTGCAAAATAAACGTTTTTGTTTATACAGGGACAAATACCCCACAGACCATCCCTTGGCTACCATTGGGCCTTTACTAGACAAAGGACAATAAGGGGGGATAGTGTTGGGAGATGAAAAGGGATGCAGCCAAGAGTGTCCTTTACCAAGCAGGGTCATTACAGTGGCTTTTGCGGACAATACTAAATCCATGTCCATGTGTGTTTGGTAGAATGCAAGAAAGGGTAAGTTGTATTTTGTCAGAAAGATTTCTACCATAACAACAACCATAAAAGAAATGTTTCATTAATGCCAGTTTCTGGTGCCAGTGCTCTAGGTATACGACTGTGAGGTAAGTGGAGCAAACCCCAACAAAACTTCAAACCAGCTGGGAGCCTCACGATGTGGAGGCACAGAGCCGCATGACTGGACAGCTGGGTAAGTGGGGAGGGGAGCTCCTGCCTGGGGGTGGAGATGAGCATGGATGGATGTGGGGTATGGGGATGGGGATGGGCTGGGTGCCATTGGGCCAGGCCAGGCAGCTTTGTGCCTCCATGTAGAGCTTCCAGCACTCCAGCAGGAAGCCACATGTGGAGGCAAGCAGGAACCTGCCTGGCTTGATGGCATGTGACTGTACTTCCAAGCACAGCTTGCTGCTGGGATGCTGAAAAGGCCTTCATGGAGGGTTGGCCCAGCCCGACCTGATGGCATGTGGACTGGGAGCTGCATGCCATCTGGCCAGGAAGGAAGCTGCACATGGAGGCATAGAGCTATGTGCCATCAGGCCAGATGGGAAGCCACACATGCAGGCATGGAGTTGCCCACCATTGGGTTGGGTGGGAAGCCACACATGCAGGCATGAAGTGGTGTGCCATCAAGCTGGGTGGGCTTCTTGTCTCCACATGTGTCTTCCTGCTGGAGTGCTGGAAGCCCCACATGGAAGTACAGAGCTTGTCCAGCCTGATGGTGCATTGCTCTGGCCTGCCATGGACATAAGCATACCAAAGGCTTGCTGCCTGTTGCTGCTGAGCCACCAGCTGTACAAGATGGGGAGATGTGTGGCAGGGTGGCCCACACCCACCCACAACTCCCCCATCCCTCCCATTCTCCCCACACCCCCTCATGCCCATTCCAAACCTCCCCCACAAACTCCACACCTGCCAACCCCACCCCACACACCCCTATACTCCTCCACAGTCTTCATAAATCTCTCCCACACATCCCACCATGTACATCCACATTCAGCCCCCAATCACCCCCCCACAATATACAAAATAAACTATGCACACACATGCAAATCTGGCAAAAATACTTTTTAAATAAAATTAAAATATGTAGAGCACATGTTTGATTTTTAGTATATGATTTGATTTTTTTCCAGCTCCAAGATGGCACTCTCCTGCCCCCCAAAAGGAGTCCTTCCGGGGGCAAGGGGAGAGACTTCCAGTAGGAAAAGTCAGGGGTTAGGGGGTGGGACTTCTGACCCCAAGATAGTGAACAGGGGCAGGGCATCTGTCAAGGGGTGGGGCTACCTTTGCAGCTCTTGACAGCTCACCAAAAGTTGTTAAGTGGCCTTCCAGCCAAAATTATTGCCCATCCCTGATGTATCATTTGTTTCTTGAGCTACTGTATCTCCCATCATGTGACAGGTGCTTATGTTTCATTTTTACTTCCCTGGTTTTTATGTCACTGCAAGCAGCACAGAAAGATAATGAAAAATATCAGATTATACTTTGGATCAAGGAAGTATTGATCAGTTTTGCCAGAAAATGCCACGCAAAAGATCCCACATTGCAAATATACTAGCAAAAGAAAGAGCAAAAGATTTTCCAGAACAAGTATTTGAATATGGCAGAAAACTGTTTTGTAAAATGTGCAATGTTATCCTGGGACCATCAGAGGAGATCAACAATTGCAAGACCACCTCACCAAATCACAGAAACTTTTAAAGAGAAAAGCTGAAATACAGGGAGAATCACAAAAAGTGTAGTGTACTAGGGCTGTGAGAAACAGCACTGTTTTGTTTTGACTTCCATTTTGCCATTTTGAAGGGACAGTGTTTCATTTTGATGCACTTCCATTTTGTTTAGTTGAAACTGTTTTGCTGTTTCAACGTTTTGCCCATAGGCTATAATGGGGAATCACAAAATACCTATGTCTTTGTGGGCTCAGCAGGGGCTAGACTTCCTGATGTTTTCATTCAAATCAGGCAAGAAATGACAAAGCTTCTCAAGTTTCAAGGAGATAGGTACAGGGCTTTCTGGGTAATTGCACCTCAAGCTGCTGACAAGCAAAACTGGTGACATGTGTGACTTTGTATGTTTGTTAAGGCGCACTCTCACTGGCGCTGGAGCCTCTACATGACACGGCAGTGTGTCCCAATGAGGCCACCTCCTCCTCTAAGCCTCATCCCAGTCCATCACTTTAAATAACAACAGGTAAGCACTGCTGCACAGTAGCACTAGCAGCATCTCAGGCAGCCAAACTGTGACAGGGCCTTTTGTTCCTTTCCTGCAAAAGCTTCTTCTCCAGCAGCTGCCAGAGAACTCTCCCTGCCAGCACCAGCCCTGGGGCTTAGATGTGCCCAGAGCCCTGTGTCCTTCCAGTCAGCTGACAAAGGGTGCTGGTCTAAGGACATGGCATTGGCAGACAAGGTTCTGTGTGTCAATCTAATCTGATATCTTTTACCAGACTAACTGAATAGAAATATATCTTAGTGAGGTTTAAGATTGAAAAACTTTCATCAGGCTGAGGAAGCACTTATAGTTTCTGTGTCTGCTGTTCCTGGATGGAAGGAATAGTAAAGAAGCCAGAGGCTGGCATGCAAAGTAGGCAAAGAAGCCAGTCAGTGAAAATGGGAATGGAGGCACCAGGGGGTGAGGGACACACTGTGGGGCAGAAAGGGGAAGAGAGGGATGTAGCAGGAAAAATGGAGAGATACCTGGGGAGTCAGATGTCTGGCAGGTTGTAGTGTGTCAGAATTCCACTGTGTATATTAAGTTCATGAGTTTCTGTACCTAGGAGGTTGATGAAGTGCAGTTCATAGGCTCGCCTGTGAAAACAAGCACTACACCTTACTAACTTAATCACCAGAAGTCAATTTCCTACAGCCCAAAACACACTGAATGGATTCAGGCCATGCCATGACAAGACATGCAAAACCTGGAAACGATATCTGCAGTATAAAGGTATCTTCACATTACATATCTTCATCAGGGCACCAAGTGCCCTCATGGAAAATACATAGGAGACACCAAGCAACAACTGCGCACCAGAATGAGAGCACACCAACAATTTATCACAGACAAGAACACCCAGTTACCTGTCTCTAAGCTCTCAGGCCTGATCCTCGAAGGGAATTTACAAACACTTTTCACAGACAAGCCTATGAACTGCACTTTATCAGCCTCCTAGGTACAGAAACTCTTGGACTTGGTGGAATGGGGCCATGAGCACCATGAGCCACCTGAATCCTGACCACTCAACTAAGGAGAAGGGCTGGCTATCCACAGCAAGCATCTCCCCAGTGCTCTGGGTGATCGGGCTCACCTTTGCAACACCCCCCACTTTCTGTCCATCTTTCCCTCACTGTTCCAGGGTGGCCTGCCTCTGCTTTGGGGGGTTGGGGGCTTTGGAGTGAGAGGGGACTTCCTTTTTGGGCATGACCCCCCTGGTGTCAGCCTGAGGAGGAGCAAGGGCAGGGGGGTGGTGCCTGTGGAGATTCATCAGCATCTCCGTGGTGCTCATGTGTTTTGTTCCCTTGCCCCAGCTGGTTTTCTCTCAGCAGTGCAGGCAGATAGCATATATGGGATCATCAGCGAGCTCAAAATGATCCAAGACCACACTGCCCACTCACTTCTGAGGTGCGGGTGCATGTGTGCATACTGCCTTTTCACCCTCCTCAACAGGCAGAGGCACAGCAACAGGAGGTGCAGACTCAGCTGAGCCACTTGCCTCCAAAACCTCTACCTCAGCCTCCTCTGAATGAAGTGCCTTTTGAGGAAGGAGACCTGGCTCTAGGGGAAACTAGGGGGGTGTGGAGCACAAACTCAGATGATCCCTCCACTCAGTTGCAGATCCAGCTCCAGTTCTTCCTCTGGCACTGGAAAGCTCAGGATGGGAAGTGAAATGGAGATGGATGAGACTGTCACGCTGGTGCTGCTTGTTGTCATGGTGGTGGTGGTGGTGGGGGCAGTTATGGCTGGTGCTCTTGGAGGGGATGCAGACTCAGGCACAGGCAGTGGCACTGGCACTGCTCCCCTCTCCTTGCTCCCTGTAGAACTGGAAGCCTTATGGCTGCTAGTTGTAGGAAAGAGGCCGTGTCTTAGCTTGGAGGGTGGGACTTACAGGTTTCCCTCTACCCCTTCTTTTGCCTTCCCTGAAGGCTTGCCAGCTGCCTTTCCAGCATGCTTCATGGTGTGTTTCATACCGTGTTTGCCTTAGTGTACTGGAAAATCTGTGTGTTCTTCTGTAATGTAATCTGTATTTATGTAAGGTATGTAGATAATTGTATGTATGCGTATTTATGTAATGTATGTATGTATTTATGTAATAAATAAAATATATAAATGTATCTAGCATGTGTTCCTGAATACATTCTATATTATAATATGCAATATATGCTGTGCTTCCCTGCACAGTGAATGGAATGCACACAGTGAAAAAAAGCACAGATTTCTTGTCTGGGGGAAAAGAATCAAAACAGACTAACAAAAACAAAAAGAGGATTTTGGAGGAGGAATAAATTGAAACAAATGAATGAATATAATAAATAAAAGGTATAGAAAGCAAAAGTTATTGAATCCCACTTCCTAGGAAAAGGCTAGCAAGTAGGAAGTGATAGCCTTTCTCTGACACTGCTGAAAGACACAACTCAGTAACTGACCCCAAGGCAGAAAGCTCAGCTCAAACAGTGCTGCTTTTTATGCTGTTCTTCCATTCCTCCCCCAGAGCACTGGGATTGGAAGGGACCTCAGGAAAAGATCAGTCACTGACCCACTACACATGTCAATCTCAGAGCAGTCCTTCCCCACTCTTCCCCCTCCCTCTCCTTAGTTTCTTTTCCCCTGCAAGCAAAACCAGCTTCAAAACTCAAAACTTTTTGAAACTTTGGAAACATTTTGACTGCCTTCATTTTGTTTCGAGGCTGTTTCGAAGCCTTTCATTTCATTTTGATTTTGCTGTTTCAAGCTCAAAACAAGTCGAAACAGCATCAATATGAAACACCCAGTGAAATTTTACACAGCCCTACAGCATACACTTTGAATGTTTCAAACAAACCACAGTAGTACAATGTGAGCACTTGGATGTTGTTCATGACTGAGTCTTAACTTGTGCTGCTGCAAATATACCATTATCTAAAATGGACCATCCTTTCATACACCAGTTTCTAAACATTTGAGTCAAGAATGGTGGTGCAATTCCGGGAAGTTACCAGCTTTCGGATGGATATCTTACAGATATCTACAACACTGAGAGAAAAACTTAAGGACAAAGTGAAGGATAACCATATGTCAGTTATAGTTGGTGAAATGACTGACAATGAAGGCCATTATGTATTGACCATTTTATTCACACCATTGATGAGAAACGCTACTGGTAAGGTGTCCTCCTTTCTTGCTGACATGCACTTCATGCAGAAAACAAATCAAAGCACTGTCTCAAGCAGTCATTCAGACTGTGCAAAGTTATGAAATTGCTTTAAAAAGTGGTTGTCTTTGATCCAGATAATGCCGCATACATGAAAAATGCTTACACAAGTGTACTGACTGGACTATTTTCTGATAACATCCATATAACATGCCTTGCTCACATAATAAATCTGGTAGGGGAAAATTTTTGTAACTATTTGAGGATATCAACACAATGGTAACAACTTTCTCACAAATATTTTATATGGTAGGAGGTACTTACATTACCTCAGTCAAAAAGTTCCCATGCAACAATGGCACCAAACCCAGTGGCAACTAGATGGAACAGCATTTTTAACATCATCATGGCTTTGCTGAAGAAGAAATGGCAACTCAGCCATTGTATATGGCAACTTGGCACCACATTCATTACGGGAACTTGTGAGAAGGCTGTGAGATGAAACCCAGTGCTTGATGATGAAAACTGCCTTGTGTGTCATCAATGCAAGCCAATCACTGACCTAATGGATACATATGAAAGCCAGAGACCCTGCACTCTTTGCTTTTAAGGAAATGGAGGAACTCCTGTTTTTCCTCGAGACACATGCTCAGTTTTCAGAGGAAACCACCAGAACGTTTCTCAGGACTGAAAATGTCAACCATGTAACAACTGAGCAAAGCAGCAAGTTGGTGCACCTGTTCCATTTAGCTGTTGACAATTCAGCTGAAAAGCTGGAAAAGTACATAAGTGATAGTGAGAGTGGACAGCCCAAAGTTAAGTAAGAAATACATCAGGATTTTCCAAAACTCAGAAGAGTTCCTATAATGTCCAATGTCAAGGGGGACTATGCTTCAGGTCCTGGCTTCAGTGAAATTTCAGCACAGGAGTTTTCTTTGTGTACTGGGAAAGTGGCACCCAACACAATCCAGAGCACACTACAATCAAGGGAAGTTGACATTGCTGTGTTTTGGTCATCTTAGGTCAATCGTGTTCCGCAATTGAAAAAAATTAGCTTTCAAATACATAAATGCTGTAACAAACACAGCTGATGGAGAACTCAGCAACTCACTGTACAACCTTGTCCTTTCCAATTACAAGTGTTCTCTTTCAGAAGACAAATGCGAAGAGCTGGGCTTCCTTTAGTTCAACCTTGAAACTTGGAAAGACTTTAACAAATACATTTTTGTTAAAGTATTAATGATGCCTTATAATATTACTATTACTATTATTATTTTATTTATTTGACTTTTTCTGTAGTTTGACAATTATTGTACTGCGTGAAGAACCCAATATAACTGCAATAATGTTGTTACACTGCACACAAGAAGTCTTAGCACGCCTTTGTTTAATTGATTTTATTTTGAACTTGGACTTCGAAAAAAAATTAGTATCTAATTTACTGAAAAAGGAAAAAAGAGTAATTTTGCTGAAAATTAGAAGATCTAAATCTCAGTATAACAAGTCCTTACTGTTTTATTTAGTTTTAAAAATTACAACTGCTGGGCCACATTTTTATTTTTTGTTCACAGAATGGTGAGGCACTAAAGATTCTGTGATAAAATGTGTTATTTAGTTGTATAAATACAAAGTACCTGCATATATTTCTAAAGAAGGTACAAATAGTGTTATATTTAGTTTAATATGTAAAAAAAAAGTATGTAATTTTGCATAAGTTTGAGTCTTTCTCTGCATCAGTTTTGAATTTGTCTGTGCAGAATTCCCTGGGGTGTATATACTGTGCGGGTGTGAGTAGACAACACAATCCAGTTATGTTAGTCCACAGCCAGAAGATGCCAGGTAACCAGGTGCATGCTGATTATGCAGTTATGGCTGATTAGACTTTATCTAGGGCATATTTTGTGGAAACTTGATTTTTTTCTGCTCAGGCTAAGAGCACGCAAAGATAAACTGGTTACTATCATTATATTTTTGTCTCATTTGTTATGCTCCATGTCAGAAAACTTCCCTTGGGAGTAGAATGGCAAAAGTAATCATGTACTTTGGGCCACAGTCCTGTGAGTTTCACGCTCTATAACTCCCTCAGGAATCTATACAAGGATCATCTGCCTGTCTTTCCAAAATCTGCATTTGCTATAACCCTTCCCAGGATCATGTTTGGTATGGGTTGCTGTCTTTATATGTAGCACAGGGCTGAGAGATCATTCTGGTCAGCACCTGGGATAGCTTTTTTATGGCAGGTGTCCCTATGCTTGCACAGCCTGGGTAAGATTGTCAGTGCAGTGGCACTGTGGCTAGGTTGGCTCTAGAGGCAGGGCAGGACAGTTCAGAGAGATAGAGACATGGAAATGCTTATGGAAGGAAATCAGGTCTTCTGAGTCTGTCTGTGCCTTATTACAAAAACCTGTTTACATTGGCAATCATCCAGTTCCAGTTGTGTTCTAGGAGAATTAGGAACTTCTCCATTATAAGATTCTGCAGCACCAGTACTGGTCTCCATGGACTGGAACCCTGGACTGACCTAAGTGCTAAAAAGGCATCTTTGTGTTATGTGGTCCTCACTTATCTTTCCACAGTTTGGTGACTATGCATGTTTTTTTTTCCCATTTCAGTACAAACAATTAAACTACAAGATGAAGAATGATGGGTATTTTCAGGAGGCACATGTTGTTAGTGCAAAGTCTCCTGTTTATTAAGCTGCACACACCAAACAGCTTTTTAGAAAGGCCAATATCCACTAATGTTAATCAATTCTTCTTCTTCAAACTAGAAAGTCTCCAAGTTCACTTCCACTTCATGTCTGACCTCTACTCAGTACAGTAAACAAGCATCAGTTATACAAATCAATTATGTTACCAGCCCATGGGTCAAATTCAGAAGCCTAAATAAAGGGAGGATGTATGCTTTTGGTAATAGTAAACAGTTATCTAACTATCTGAACAAACATAAAATAATATAGGTCTAAGAATCAGAAAAAAAACAGATAGGTAGCAGTGTAAATAAGGCTGGATGACCAGGGCAACAGTTGCAGGCACTGACTTGAGGGAATACAGAAAATAACAGCTATTACTATAGCCACAGAACTGCAGCTGTGACACCAGTAACCCAGTCACCAACTTCTCAGTGCATCACCACTGCCCATACGTGTCCAGCTGCTGTTACACCTCTGCTGCTAGGACAAATCTTAGTTATGCCAAGACCTACCTCTGCAGATGTCTCCTTTTATCTGTTACCTTCATCTGTGCACCAGTGTGACATGTAGGTAATAAATGGTCCATTCATGTTTGATGTAATGGTCCAATCATTGCAGGCATAAATCTGTTATGTAATTTCTATGAAGAAATCCTCTTCTCTGATCAGAAGGGTCAGGTACAGACATTACATTTTTACAGGGGTAAGTAAGTGGAAACCAGTCTATACCCATAGCAGAATAGAAGGTAGGCACACAGACTCATTTAAAATTGGCAGAACCCAATCTAAGATTTTCCTCCCCCACCAAAGGGCAAATATGAGTTCTGTTTGCTACTGATTGAAACTATGCTGCTTACAGAAAACCATATAACAGACTGATTCCACCTCAGGGTTGTTGAATATCTGTACCTAGTCTAGGTTTTTGCACCCTTCTTTTGTGTGGCATGCCACCGTTCCCTTGTGCAGCCTGAAGTGTGTGAACATACTGGCTGCCTATAGACTTGGAAGTGGGGGAAAGGGTTAATTAAAGTGGTTCCCAGGCAGCCGATCTAATTAAAATGGCTCGCTGTCACTTGTATTAAGCACACCCCCTGCTTTTCAAAGTGGCCATGGGGGTATTTTAAATAAAGCTAATTTGATTAGGTTTAGTTAAAGCACCCCCACATCCATTTTTAAGAACACAGGGGAGGCTTAATACACATGACAGTGAAGCGACACTGGAGCACAGAGTCACAAAAGTCTAGGGCTGGAAGGGACCTCGTGAGATCATCAGGTCCAGCCCCCCCTGGCCTGGGCAGGGAAGACTGCTGGGGTCAAATAACCCCAGCCAGGTGTGCATCCAGTCTCCTTTTGAAGACCAGGGTAGGTGCCTTCACCACCCCCACTGAAAGTATATTCCAGAGTCTGGTCACATGAACTGTGAAGTTTTTCCTGATATTCAGTCTGAAACCTTCTAGGAGTTTACGACTGTTGCTCCTCCTTTGGTGAATAGTTGTTCACCTAGCCCCTGATGCTCACCCCTGATATATTTGTAAGCTGCCACCAAATCCCCCCAAAGTCTTTTCTTTTCTAGGCTGAGCAGTCCCATTCTAATTAGAACATGAACGAGCACATCTGTAGGCAGCCACTGTTTCTTTCCAGGAACCCCCTGGCCTTGCTTGAAGGCTGTAGCAAAGTGATTCAATTCCAGACAGTTCTGTCCATAAGCAAGTTCTGTCTGTGCCTGTTCTTTCCTCCACAACACCTGAAATCTTTTGTATTGCCTGAAGCTGCTTGCACTCTTTGCTTGCAAATGGACAAGTTTCTAGTTCAGGGATGGGCAATTATTTCAGGTGGAGGGCCGCTTACTGAGTTTTGGCAAGTCATTGAGGGCCGTATGACAGATAGCCAGGGGCAGATAACTATTAATTTTCTAAAATTTTTAGGTGCCCCAGAGACCAGATAGAATGGCCTGGCAGGCTGCATCTGGCTCACAGGCCACATTTTGCTCACCCCTGGTCTAGTTGAAGTTGGGATTCTGCCTTGCCCCATACTGGACACTTTTCACCATTTGCCATTGTAACAGCTGCTGCTGGATTTGCAGCAGGGCTCAGGATCCCTGCAAAGGCAGAGCAGGAATGTTTTCAGAAAGTTGTTGCTTGCAAGAGCATATACATGTTTTTGACTGGCTTCTGAGGCAGGAGAGGTGAGGGAACTCATCCCGGCTCAGAGAAGGGAAGGGACGGGGTGACCACAGAGCTTGGGAAGGAACCACCCTATAGATTGCCTGTGAAGTGAACCTGCCATTAGTGATGGGGAGAAGACAACCTGGTATCCTTTTTCCCCCTGTGAGGCAGAGGAACCTGTGTGGAGGAAAATGGTGGTAAAGTAGACTTGCCTAGGAGGCCAGGGTGTTGATCTAGGAAGGCTCTGGGGAGAGTTAACTAAAAACCAGCCTGGGGCTGGGTGGGTGATAAACCCAGGGTTGTTTCAGTTATCAGCACAAGGGGCCATGTGTGTGAATTGGAGAAAGGTGCTTTTGGGAAAAGGGGACAGTGTGTGTTTCTTTGCAGATACCACAGACAGCTGGTGCAGAGGAGAACTTCTCTTCCTCATGAGGCTCTAACAGAGAGCAGGACTTTCTGAAGCAGCAGCACCAACCATGGTTATTATATTGCCAGTGTGAAGGAGAGCTGATGTTGGTGTCAACCCTGTGTGCTCCTGCTGAGATTAATTGGAGTCTCAAGGTTTTAGCTAGAGAGTTGTACTGATGGTGTATTTGATTCAGTTTGTATAAAGTGTTTTATTTTATTGATACCTGCCTTTGACAATTCGATTAACAATAGCCTATATTGCTATTAACCTCATTCATATGTTGACTGTTTTGTAAGTAATAAACTGTCAATAGTTAGACTTTATGTACTCCAGTGTGTGGGGAAACTGCAAGAAAGCACTTGATGGAGAGGTAGCCCCATCCTTAGAGGCTGGGAGGTTGAATGAGGCTATTTGATACCCCAGGACCCTGAGTCTGGACATGGCTACAGGTAGCACCGTGGCTAGGGTTACACACAATTTTGGTTGCTTTCTAATCAGGTCAACAGTAGCTGGATCTTGTGCTGGCCTGATTCAGCCTGTAGCAAAACCCCCAGTTTTTCTTGCTTTTATTTATTTTAAAACTGCATTCCCTCCCCTTCCCCAACCATTTCTGACTTTTTATCTCCCTCTCTATTCCCTATAGATGAGTATAAGTAGGCTAAGATGTAGGATAAGCTTTAACATTTTATTTTAGATAGTAAGTTTTATTTTTCTCTCCCCTCTTTGCAAATAAGTTCCCTGATATTTTGATTTAGATAGCCACTGTTTTATAAAAATGATAATTATTATGTTTGTATTGAATTTTTTTTAACTGTTTTTATATTGTGTGATTACTGTTTTAGGCCTATATATGTAAGTTAGCATAAGTAATGTCAAGTTTCCATCTTGTAATGTCAAGCCTCCATCTTATCCCCATGTCTGTTTGTGTAACCTATGACTCATACTACCCCTCCTATGTAACTTGGTTCCTGAATGAATGGGGATGAATGAGGGTGCTTGAGAGACAATGGCAGTAGGTCTAAAAATAGCTTCCTCTGAATGACCAAACCATCAACACCAATACCTGGACCAACGACCCAGCCCTTGGAACCACCCATCAGCATTCAAGAAACAGAAGATGAGGCAACCCACCATTGTGCCAAGGTTGCACATGCTCAGTAAGAACACCTGGAGCCCTCTGGAACAGGGCTGACCTTGCCTGGACAGGCCTTCCCCATAGGAGATCAGAGGTAGTCTGCCCCATAAAAAGGGGTAATGAAGACTGACTCCTTGGGATGCCCTCTCCATCTGGACCAGCACCATGCCACACCACCTATCAACCCAGAGGCCCTGCTGGTGACCCCCCTCAGGACAACACCTACTGGACAAGGACCCCTTTCCAGCCTGGATAGGTAGCTATCAACCCCACCCCCTTCAACCAAGGACTTAGACTCTGCTTCTCTTCTGTACCTGGACTCCAGCCCTTCCACTGAGTCTCTTACTCCTGCTGCCATTGTGAGCGCGCGTGTGTGCGCACATGTGTGTGTGGGGGTGGAACCAATAACTTCATGGGACTGTGTAGTGTGTTGTCTGTTTAATAAACCTGTTATTTTGAAACCCCAAGTTGGATTTTTGTCTGTTTCCTGACTGTTCCTCCTTGCCACCACTTATCTGCGCCCCCCCCCAAACTCTAAGCTGCCAGCCTCAGTTTCCAGCCCCAAGATCCCAGGTTTCTGCCTCTCTCTCTTTCCTGGATGTCTCCTCCTTGCCACTACTTATTTCCCCACCCCCCAATATCTCAGCTATCTGCCTCAGTTTTCAGCCCCAATCTACCTTAAGCAACCCCAAGCCTCAGTTCCTCAGCCAGCTTCTCTCTAATCCACTGGTTCTAATTCCAGTTCTGGCAACTTTCACTCCCTACACTTTAACTCTCTCTCCGTCTCACCTTAACCATCCCCGAAGTATCCCAGGTACCCCAAGCCCACACATACACACTGTACCATCCAAGTTAGGAACTAACCTGTGTGTACGTAAAGGTGGGTTGTATGTGTGTGAACTGGTGAGTATGTGTGCGTGTATATATGTCACTGTGTGCATGATATATGAATTAGTGATCTGTGTACGTGTACTAAGTGTGCAGGTATGGTCAATTGATTGTTGTCTAACTTTTGGAGTGTATAGTGTATGTGCTTGAATTGGTGATAGGTATGCATGTGCCTAGGCTGGTTTGGGGGTGCACGCCTGTATGTGTGTGTGTATGTGTGCACCTAATTTATTTCTGTGTTTGTATATGTGCAATTGTGTCAAACCCTCCTGTCTAACAGCGCAGTATTGAGATTCTGAGAGTTGGCGTGACTCCACAGGGCAACAAGCTCAGCAGCCTAGTGCATTCTCATTGTTCTAAGCACATGTGAGAGTGGTTCCTCCAGAAGTCTTCTGACTCTTTGGTCTCCAGTTCCCCAATATAGCTGATTTCTTATTAAAGACTCTGCAAGCTCTCCAAAGCTGCATATTTGACTTGAAATCTTTGAATTATTTTCTAAAAGTCTTAATTTCCTCCTTTCCTTTGATTTCTGCTCAGAAGTCTCACTTGTTTTGGTCTGAGATGCTCTTCAAGTGCAGTTTTCACTGCTTCATGACTGGCTTGCTCTTTTGCAGCCAGTGCAAAACTATTTAATAAAACTACTAGCTCTGTCCCTGCATTATGCAGAAAATTGTCTACCTTTTGTTCCTTGCTTTTTTCTGTATTTGCTTTTGCTTGGTTGAATCTCTTCAAGTCCTGTGCTGCATTTTTGGAAAGGTTTTGCTGCTT
This sequence comes from Gavialis gangeticus, assembly GCF_001723915.1. NCBI lineage: Eukaryota > Metazoa > Chordata > Crocodylia > Gavialidae > Gavialis > Gavialis gangeticus. The sequence continues at coordinate 19,088,488 of NW_017729030.1, forward strand.
TGAGACTCTTATCTGGCCCATTCTTTTTCCAAAACACCTGCACTCTCTCTCTCAATCCACTTCTGGTTCCATTGTTGATAGAGGGTTCAGCAGACGAGTTGTACTCAGCTTTGAAGAACTGATTCAAATTTATTAGTACACTAAACCGAAGGAGAGGGATAAAACAAAGAGACAACTCTACTACACAGTTCCTTTGGAGCCCTTGCTTCTGACCAAATATCCACAGGCATTTGCAAACAACAACCATGGCTACATTAGTACAACCCCCTTAAAGGGCCAGCAACATTAGAGTGATGAACCAACATAAAACACCTTAACTTCAGATATTGGTGAGCAAAATGCATGTTTGATTTTCTTCCAATCAAGGCCAATATAAGCTATCCACAAAACTGTGCATGCCAAAGGGATTGAACAGTTGTTATTAACACAGGATACTAGTCATATATTTCTGCCAAGCGTTGTGTACATGCCTACAGTCAGCTGTATTCATTTATCACTCTCATACTGATGATCAGATAATAATAGACTCTAATCTGATGCAAGAAAAACTGAAAATGTCTTTGGCCAGCAGAAATTATAACCCAAAGGAAGCATCCAAACAAGTGTGGTCATGTGGTATGTGGCACTGCAAATACATTTGCAGTGACACTTCAGGCACAGTCCAGAGTTTTCCATGCTACAAGGGCACGCTGCCCAAGCATGCGCTGCTCTGATTTTTTCCCCATAGTTTTTTTTTTCACCCCTGGATATCTAGGGATAAAAAAAACCCACAGAAAACCCCCCTGAAGTATCGCACACTCGGGCAGCATGTAACCCTGAAGTATTGCACGCTTGGAGCTGCGCTGTGGCTGCTGGCCAGGCTCTACCCCACAGGATCGTCATGGCTGCAGCTTTGGGAGGTCCCCAGGACACTTGGCCAGGCTGCATGGGCCAGCACAGTGCTGGCTCTAGCCTCCCCCCTACACGACCTTGCTGCATGCCAAATTGTGCGTGGCATGGACATTCCCCTGGGACAAGAAGTAGCAGCTCAAGGTGCACCACCGCTACTTGTCCTCAGGGAACCCAATGTCCACACACATCTGAGCATGCCCAAGCTGCTCAGTTCCTTGTTATTGGTATGCATATAATAATAAATGTTACTGAAGCACCTTCCCTCTTTCTTATTAATTGAAATGTAATTTGCAGGTGATCCCTCCATATAATTTATCTATATCAAGAACTGGTGCTAATCTGTGGCATATGGTGGTTGCCCTTATAAGACTGACAGCCAACTCAAACTACACTTTAACTTTTTGCACTTGTCACTTCTCTCTTCCAGATGTGGGATTTTCCTGTGGGGGAAAGAACGTAGATTTTGAAGCATACAGTGCACTTTGGGTATGGAAGAACCTGAAAAAAAAACAGATTTGACTTCACTTTGCTTCATCTAAAAAAAAGAACAAAACTATATTTATTGGTGACCTTTATATCTTTTAAGATCTCAGTAGGAGAAAAAATGGAAAGAATGAAAAAAGCAAACCCACCCCACTGAAATTTTCTATACTTGAAAACCAGCAAATTCAGTTCCTGAGTGACTGTCAAAGATTATGCTGCAATTAGACCTATCAAGTCATAACAACACAACACAAGGTGGACACTATCTTTACATAAAGGAAAGGAGCACAGAAAGGAAAGATTACAGAAAGAGAAGTGAAAAAAATAAAATGGTTAGTCTCCTGGAGATTTCATAGCAATATACCTTAATTGCTCCAGAAATTGTTCCTATGAATTCATTCCACACATCAGAGCTTTGAAATCTCTCAGCTTGTATTGTTAGCAATCTTTTTTGTTCAGACAATAGAAAGCTTCACATTTGACAGCAACAACAAAAGATACAGAAGGCGGTAGAACTTCACTTCTAATGGGAAATTTCATGTAACTCTTGGGTTTTCAGAGCATATCCCAAAGCAATCTTTAAAGACCTTGAGACATATTCTTTCCTGTACCAAGTTTCTATGTGGTGCAACAGAAAATGGGGAGAAACAGTTTGCTGGTTAGCTTTTTATGGATATAAACTATCCAAGTCAAAGTGGTTTGAAGCATTCCATTCTAATATTCTACACCTGACAACATCTGTTACAGACTGGACTATCAGAGGGATAGCCTTTTCCTGCTTGTCCTCCCCCTTGTCCTGCTGCTTGACTCATGGAACAGTTTAAGGTTTGCCCATGGGACAGCTCCTCATTCCTGCAAGCCACAGATCCACTGCCCTTACATCATGCTCCACAGCTACAAGAGGGGAATCTCTGACTACTCCAGGGGGTTCCCCTTTGAGTTGTGAAAAATTCTGAATCCCCTATTTCATGGAAGCATCACATGTGGAATATCAATTGCTTTGAGATCACACCTCACCCACAGGCAATCAGTAAGGCAATAAAATAGCAAAAGGATTTATTACATAGAAGAAAAGAACTGTGCTATAAAAAGTTTGGAGGCAGAATACAGAAAAAAACCAGATAAAATATCTCACCCTGTTTTTTTGACTGTAGCACAGTCCTTCAGAGAGTCCTGTCAGTATTTTCAGAGACCAGCCTTTCTGCTGACTCTGCCACCACCTGCACTTTGTTACCAGGGTTCCTCCAAGACATGGGAAAATCCAAAGACAGCTTCTACCTAACAGATACCTTCTAAAGACCTCCTAAAAGCCAGCAACCCCTCTCCCTCATGTCTACTGTACCTATTCCCTGGGGAGCCCAAGAGTCCTCTTCCTGCCTTGGGAATCTGGAATCCCCCATGTAATTGCCCATCTTCCTGGAATATATTTGTTATTGTGAGATTAATGTTTCTTCTTACAGGCAGACTGATACCCCCAATATTTTAAGTGCCCAACATCAATATCCTTTTCTGCTATTTGTCTGGGAGTAATAACTCCTCTTGTCTTTGACATCTAAGATTTTTTACTGCTCCCCTATTCATAAGGCATTCATACTATGTTTCTTCTGAAATGTAAATAGCCATTGCCCTCTGGTCTGGCTATAATTTTTTATTAAGTTCTGTTTCAAAATGGCACAGATACACACTGACAAAACAATACATACAGTGATAAAAACAATACAATAAATACAGATAAACATCAGTGTTTCAAAGATTTCAAACATGAACATAGTTAAATGACAAATATCTGTGCAAGTGACACTCTGAATCCCCAAATTATTCCTGCTTTCAGGGTGGGTCCATGACAACATCCCAGAATACCATTCACCACCTCAGGATGGCGAGAGCACAGAATCCTGTGTCTTCCCTAATCTAAAGCACATGGTCTACTGGATACTGAAAAAAAAGGAAAAGAAAAAAAAAGAAATGTGGCATAACAGAAAGCTTTTCCTGCCTGTTAGTTACACAAAGACAGATTGGCAGATCGGTTACATTCCAAACAGGGCTCCTTAGGCATCCTACTCATGGATGCTGCTTGAGAGTCACAAAATATTTTTTAAAATAAGAACTTAGTTTCACTCACTTTCTTGACTCTGTCCCTTTATGGCTCAGTTTGGATGGGTTGCAGTTATTTGCAGTTGTGACGGCCAATACCAGAGGGATTAATAAGCAATAAATATGTGCTTCTTGGAGGCATCTGGTATGTTGCTTAACATGTAATAGTACCTAATATAAAGCTTGTAAGTTCGTAACCTGCAAATGTAACTTGTCTGTCACAAGTTTAACCAAAATGATAAAACTAACTGTTTGTGGAACTGACTGGACCCCAAAGGCGAAGCTGTAGCTGCAAGATTAGCTGACCTAATGGTTTTTGCTCAGGGTTCAGACATGACGATAAAACTGGATCCAACCGCCTGGCACACCCAACACATTCCAGGAAAGCACGTCTCTAGAAAGCATATTCAGAAAAACCTAGAAGGGTTGGGTTTAGTAATGTTAATTTCAAACCTAAAAATGCTGCATTGTAATTTGTTTATTGGAGAAACCTGAGTCTGGATAGTAACCTTTTATGATAATTTTTAACACCTTTCAATCCCATAGGGTAACTGCTATGGGGCAGAATTGTGAGTGGCTTTAAAGCCAACAGATTAGCATAAGACTAGGTATAAAAAGCGTGTGCGTCAGGTGACCAGCAGGAAGGAGGGAACAGAATGGTCATTGCCGTTCCAAGCCCAGACTCCTGGTGTGAGTGAGGATCAGATCCTGATCAAGGGACCTTCCCTAGTAATCCCTCTGATGCCGTCAATCGGGGACACCTGACTTTGCTGGAATCACTTGGCATGCATCTGGCATCGAGGGACTATCGATAAATTGCCAACCCATGTCTGTCTATCTGTTGTTTTGAACATCCCAGTGGCAGATACCCTCTCAGCGCTCAGTTGGCCTGTGACAGAATTGATCCATCTATCTGTTGTTATTATCTGTTGTTATTATTTACTATTAGCTCCTTAATACTGCATTATCTGCTTATTGCATTTATATTCCGGTTAAACTGTTGTGTGTGTAAGCTATAATAAATTTGCCTTTGCTTCACTCCCAACTCTGCCTCCTCAATCCCAAACCAAACAGCCCAGTGGTTGATACAGTTGCAGCACCCAATCAGCCTGCAACTAAATTGATACACTCACAGTGCCCAGCTGGCCTGTGACAGCAGTAGAAGAGAAAATGGTGGAACACTTTTGATGACGGTGTCCATGTCTATGTGAGACATAGACTGTGTAGCTGCCTAATTAGCTCTGCAGTGAAGTCTCTGCATCTACATGTGCAGTCCTATTAGGTCACAGTAAACTAATTAACTCTGCCATAGATTATTTACTATAATGGCATTATTTACTGTGCAGCAACATGTGTAATGGGTCTGGCTGGGGCATGAGGGTGCTTCAGTGCAGCGACTGCCTGCCAGCTAACCCCACACTGAACTACCCTCGTGCTTCAGCCAGCCCCTCTGCAGCATGCTGAACCAGGTCAAAGCAGTTACAGTCTGGCAGGCTGACTCCCCAGGCTCTGTGCCTGCCTGGGCTGCTCTGACCTGTCTCAATGTGCTGTGGTCCTGGGCATGTGTGTAAACATGGCACACCGAAGCAATAAACTGGTGTGATATGCACCAGAGTTTATTGCATCACATTAATTGGATGCACCCAGTGTGTTCTAGGTTGTACAGCATTGGCCACATGTCCTAATTAGCAAATAAACTTCCCCTTGAGTTACTTATCTGACAGGTACACAAGCTGGGTAGATGAACCACAGAACTGACAATAGATTAATAGTACTGTGCTTACTTTTCCTTCCTTCACAAGGGCAACTGTAAAGCACAAGGCAGGATTTTGCTAATAGGAGGAAAATCTAATTTTCAGACAATAAGTAGGTGGCTATATGGCCCAGGGATATGACACAAGAAAATCATCACAACAGATTTGACAAGCAGTGTTCCATTCATCTCTTAGGGCTTATTATATGAACAAACTTGCAGTAATATGTCAACTAATGCTTTACAAATATGAAGGCTCATTAATCATGGATGCTACAATGAGGACAGTCAGAATGCATTCATTTTAATCTTTGCATAATTGCACTTGATATTTGGTTCTTCAGTGAATGCTAATAAAATAGTAGTTTCTCCATATACAGTATCTATTTTGTTTAAATGTTTACAATATGTAGAAAAGTTTAAACAGAATAAGATGTTTCTTGAATGACGATGCATGCAAATATGTATCAGCAATTTTGCAGTTGCATAGTCTATTTCTGATCTGTTTAATCAATTCAGGAAGTTTGCAGGGAATTAAAGGTATTAATTTTATTATTGCAATTATTATTTTATAGGCCTTATCCAGTCTGAAGCTAAAGATAAGCAGTACAGGGAAGGAATAGAGTATAGACTAAAAGATGAAGGTGGGGCATCAGTAAGACAAGTACTGGGTCAGTGCTACTCTGCAGTGGTTAATGCACATCTTTTTAAAAACAACATTATTCTTCTCCTTCAACCTCCAGGTTCACTTTCATTTTGTTTCTGACCTCAACTTGATATAGCAAACAAGCATCAATTATACAAATCAATTATGTTACCAGTCCATGCTTGCGGGGGCAGGGGATGAGTTGGTAAGAGTACATAGCTGGTGGGGGGATGAGTTGGTAAAAAATACATAGCTGACTAACAAACATAAAAGGGATGTAGGTTTAAGGATCAGTACACTGATACACCAAAACATCTTAGTTTCACCAGCTTGGACTTACCTTTGGAGATGGCCTCATGTATCTAAGTTAAACTTAAGTAGGATTGAACTATTAAAAAAATGAGTTTGTTCATCTCATTGAGGCTGTGGAACACCTGTTTTCCTACAATAATACTGTCTTCAGCTCTATAATATTTCTTTGAAGTTTGCATATTGCACATTCTAACACCTGTGTGTAACCATCAGAACCAGTGCTGCTAAATCTCTTGTCAGCTATTAAGATTGCTCACAGGGCACATTAAGATCATCATTAATATAAAGAATTGCTTCTGAGAATAGATCTTGCCCATTTTTTTACACTAATGTTATTGCTAGGAAGAACCAATTGTAATAAGAGGAGAAATTCTACAAGGAAAAAATATTAAAGGCACTATTAAGTTACAGTGGCATAGTTAGGGAATGTTGACTAGGCCAGCTGCCCTGGACACCAATTTAAGAATGGGGCAAGAAGTGGGGAGAAACAGAAGAAAGAGCTGCTGTCACAACTGTGCAATCACAATTGCAGCAACAGCAGCAACCAGAAGTCACCTTTCCCTCTGTATGTGGCAGCTTCCCCATGCCCCCAGCTATGTCGTTACACCTCTATTATATTGTTGCTGTTTAAAATTCAGTGTTTTCCTATCTTGGAATTTTGACACAGATCAATTTCCTGCATGTATCATGAAAGCATCATCACCACTTATTAGAGGTTTGACCATTAATAGGACTTTTAGTATATATCAGATATTATCAAATGTCAAGATATCACACATTAAGCAATACTTTGTCTGTTATGAATATAGGTTTTGAGATATAATAGATCTATCCTCTTTGGTGGCTGCATCTACATAAGACACTGATTGCTCCATCATTAATGCGCAGTTATTAGTACTTCTATGTAAGTACTAACTAACTGCGCAGTAACCGGAGTTACTGTGCAGTAGTGTCACTGAACAGATTTTAGGTGAGACTGACTGTGCAATAGATCATTACTATTGAGCAGTAGCATTGTGTCACACTTCCTGCCACATCATGCTACTGCACAGTAGTAATGAGCTACTGCACAGTTAGTATCTTGTGAAGACGTGGCCAGTATGTCCTAGATTGTACTTCTACTTTATTCATTTTGAAATCAATTCTGAACCCTTTCAAGTCCATAGAAATTTTGACATCAAAGTCAATGTAATGCAATATCAATGCCTTTGGCTAATTTTAAATCCTCTTGAAAGGCTATTGTGTTTTTTTTATGGTAGCACAAAATCCTTGTCACGCCACAAATGCCCAAAATTGCATGAAAATTTGCAGTAATAATTTGTGCTGCCTTTTTTGTGATGGATGTTTGTTTGCTTATGGCATGAGAGCACGGGCAGCTCAGGGCTGCCAGGTTTTTTTGGCCACCCTGGTCAGGTATTCCTGGGGCTTCAGGGGACCAATCCAGTATGATAACCCCAGGGGCCCGGCCCTGACCCAGGGTCTGTTTCTGCAGGTGTTGAAAGGGGAACCCCATGGACTTCCTCAGTCTGTGTTTGTAGATCCACACCCCAGGCGTTGCCCTACAGGCATAGCCTGGGGAAACCCAGTTCCCCACTCTAATCCTGTAGATGCATTCCCAGGATGCAGATGTGCAGGTGTAGATAGGCCTCATCTCATAGAGGGATTTTCAGGGATTCCTGGGGGGTACCCCACTTGCAGACAGGGAGCAGCATCCAAGGATGTTGTCCTGCACCTTCAGGCCTCTGAAGCCTTGGGAGTGGCAGGGACTGACCTTATAGGGCAACAATCCCAGGCAATGTTTGTAGATGACAATGAAGCAGATCAGCTGAGCTAAGACACATGCTGGCTCAGTTGTTCTCGCTCCAAAGATGTCAATTTATAGCCTTAGAGTTTATCAAAATCAAACCAAGCGAAGAACTAAGCACATATTTAACTTCAAGATTGTGAGTGGTCCCTTTGATGTCAAAAGCTTTAAGTCGTGGAGTAGTTGGCTGGATGAGATCTTAAGGGACCAGCTGCACCATCTTTATTTATATGGAGGGAAGATCAGTTTGCTTGCTGAGTAAGAAATGTTTTCAGTATGAACAGTGGTATTAGGATCAACCCTACTACTAATTATCTAAATACTTATTAACATTTTTTTTTAAGGTTGAAATATATTTATCCCAAGTTGAAGCAAGGGCTAAGCAATATGAGCAAGCGTGCACAACCCATTTATTTTAAATAAAAGAAGTTTGGATCAATTAACATTCTTTGCATCAATTGCAAAAAAATATTTCCCTAGATCCACTTCTTTTCTTGATATTTATCAATTCAGATTTGGAATGTGGGCCTTCTGATAGTATTTACCAAACCCTAACATAAGTAATGCTGGTTTCTGTCTGATAAGAGTAGCTGGCTGTGAGTCTGTAGTACAAACGCTTATAAGTTTAGGGACAAAAACCCCCAAAGTGAGATGAGAACATTCTTCTGCTTCCCCCTAAGCCTTTTCTTTTTTTTCTTGGAGGGGGGATTATTTCAGTGCTGGTACATGAGGCCTTTGACGGTATTAGGAACTATTAGAGGTGACAAAGGCTTAGTTTTAAACATTTTAAGAGCATTAGTTATTTAAGAAGATCTTGTTAAATACAATAGGTCAGGAGTGGCCATCTTGCATGCCACAAGTGGCAGAGGCAGTCTCTCTGCGTGAGAAGCAGATGATCAGGGAGGCAGCAAATAACATATTGGCAGGAAGCAGAAAGCTCAGCAACATATCCAGTGTATGGAGCACTGGATAGGGAGCAGAAAGCCAAGCAAAAGATTAGGTATAGCAAGGGGATCAGAGTGGCACTCAGGCTCTGTGAGGAGTTAACCTTGTGGTCTGCTTTCCAAAAAAGTTGAAACTGCACTGGAATAGATTCTGAAAATACATTCCTAAAGGGGAGTAGTAAAATAAGAAGGGCAAAAGTATAGTTTGAAAGCAGGAAGTGCCAGGAAGACAATGCTAACCAAACAAGAGACATTTAGGGCCAAATTCTATTACTCTTTAGGCACCGAAGTGACAATATTCCAGTGACATTTAGGCACAGTTTATAATTCTATTACACATGAAGCATGGATGAGTAAGTAAGTTAAGTACTGTACAGTCAGGTATACCACTATATACCTGCATTCTTGAATGCAAGTCCTAAAAAGGAAGAGGAGGAAGAAGAGGAACCCCTTCTGTTTTTACCCGAATAGATGAGTGATTACAACACTTGCCCAGGAGGTAGGACACCCACATTCTAGGCAGACCTAGACTGTATAACTTCTGAGCCAAGTTACCTAAACTGGGGTCTGGTGGTTAGTGATTATCCACTTCCCTCAGCAGCCCTTTTTTTTATTTTTTGAATATAAGCTGTCAGACCTTGTATTTATGGTCATTGGTTAAAATGGAGGGAGAGCAGTGGGCTCATTTGTTTATGCCCCCTGGGAAGCAAGGGTCCAGGTTAGAACCTAGGTCCTACTCCCTTCCAGAGCAGCAGCTGTTTCACTGAGATGCACCTCCTACTTGATGTTTCTGACAGCCCCACGTATATCTTCATCTTGGCTGTCTAGTGCACTAGCTTCAAAATGAGGACTAGAGTAGGGAGTGAATAATGCCTAATCCATGCCCTAGCAAGCAGAGCACTGTGCTAGAGATTTGGAGATCTACAGCACCCTAATCACTCATCAATTGGGGTAAAAACATAGAAGGGCCCTCCTTTCACCATAAACTCTAATTAATGTGGTTTTGCCACAGAATTTTATGACTTATGCTTGTTTTGTGCACATATGTAATCAAGTTGCTACCCATACTTCATGGGTAACAGAATCACAAACTGCATAAATACCAACAATTTTACTTATGCAGTTGGAAAACTGCTGTCATTTTGGCCCATAAAGGGTAACAGAATTTGGCCCTTAGAGTTTCCTACTCATTCATCCCTAGGAGTTTCCTAAGATTGGCTGGGGAACCTCTTGGAGACAGACTCTCCTTGGTAGTTTTTACTTTACCTTGGTAGGTATTCTCCTTATATGAAAAAGTGAAAGGGAGGCTATTTGTCACAATTTTCAAGCCTCAATGCCCAAAGTTATGTTCCTAAAGCCATATTTAAGCTCCAGGAAATATAGCTGGCAGCAGTCACTGCAAGGGTCTATACCTGCTCTATGTTTCATCAATTCCCCTTGGTCAAACCCAAGATTTGAGACAAAGACAGGAAATGAAACCACATTTTTCAGTTGCCTCTTTAGACTCTTTACCAAACACAACTCTGAATCAGCAATTACATCCTTCATATACTTGTTGAAGACATATTAAACACATTTCTTTCCTTGTTCTAACTGAGTGTATGGTTTATGTGTAGAGATTAGTGGGCATATCTACACATACACTTTAATGCTCAGTAAACCATTTTGCCGCACATTAAAGTGTCACATAAAATTGTGACATCATGATAATGCTCATTAAAATAGTCTACTATGCATCACTAAAAAAAAAGTATACTAATGCTCTACTGCACATTAGTGCAGCCTAATGCGCGTTAATTTAGTACCTCACATTGGTACTAAATTTAAGGTGATTTAGAAAAGATGTGTTAATGCATGTGTAGATGCTCCCAGTGTATGCCACTTGCTCTACACTAGTGGGTCTCATCATCTAGCTCTTGTATCTTTTAGCTGTTCAGTCTCTAAAAACATATGAGCGGGGATGCTGTTACATTTGTGTTCAGCATTTGAAGATATTTAGAAAAGCAGTTACAATTACTGGTCTTATCATTTTTTTGCTCTTCTCCTCTGATTCCTTTCTCTCATTTTATAACTCTCAAACTCCTGTATTAGCTTCTATGTCCATGTTAGTAGTGCATGTTCCCAAACAGCTCTCTATCCAGTAACAGAGAGGAAGGACTCTTTCCAAGCAAGCTATTCAGCAAAGCAGAAGATGTGTAGTGCAAGTCAGAGCAAGTATAGAAAAAATACATTCTATGGAATTTTCATTAAGTCATTCTACGAGGAGATGCATTTTATTTATAAAGAAATTTGATAATGCCAGTAAGTTTCATTACAAATTCCATAGCACTTTATATGAAGATTGTTTGTGGACCTGCCCCAGTTTCTTTCCAGAAACTTCTACTGTTTCACAGAAATATTACTGTATTTACTTGAATACAAGAAAAGGTTTTTTTCCCCAACCAGCATAAGGAACAAGTCCCCTATCTTATATTTGTATACCAGAAACTCTCCAACCACCTGCAGTATTAAATACATTGGCTATCATTAAACTTCTGCTAGAAGCAGCATGTGCTCAGTCATGGAAACCAACTATGAAGTTGATTGAATCCAGCCTATGCTGAGAATGCTTTTAATATAAATGGCCCATATTGAGCAAACATATCGACTGGAATCTACCATAAAAGTAGATTTGTGTACCCAATCTCAATAAGATATTGTGCCCATCGTATTCAACCCCCCTCAGTGCCAACTCTTTTTCAAGCCACGGTAAACCAGTACATCAAATACATTTCAACTTCCTCTTCACTTCCACAGCTGAGTGGTACCTTTCTTTCCCATTTACAATGATTCTTGTTTCTTCATGAACCTTAAATGTCTGGCAAACATGACCAAGCTTATGTATAATTGAGAGGCTCTGTCACCCCCACTTTCAGCCAGCCCCATGCAATTAATGTGGTCCCACCCTCTATGACATAGAAATGGATCACACACCTCATCTGCATATAAACTTTTGGAGGGTCCCAGGGCTTGTGATAACACCCAGTTTTAGTCATGATTGGGGGCTAATTAGCACATGGATCTGTTTATGGGGGAGTGTCTTGAGTACCCACGCATACTGAGCAGTGCTGAGCTGTGTGGTCACCATGGTGTGAATCACTATTGATTCTGCTGGAACCCAGCCCAGTGAACTGTATGATAAGCCATGAGCCTTTGTACTATGTATAAGTAGTTACAAAAGTGGTGCTCAAAAGTGTGTTTATAGAGTACCCATGCTGAAATTTGCAGCAGTCAGGGTTGGGCCAGAGGCAGACCCACAACAGTCCCTTGTTCCTCTCTGTAGTTTCTGCCTTCCTCTCCGTCCCTTTCCCCATCTTACTGTTAGATGAAGCTCACTTATACATTGTGCTTGGGGAGGGAACAGACTGAGCAGGGCCTGACAGTAAAGGGGGCTAGGGGTAAGAAGTTGTGGGGGGGCAGTGGACAAAGGGGCCACTTGACCCCCACTCCAGCCACTGTTATTCCTGTTGTAGCAGTTATACTAAATTCAAGACTCCAGTAATTACATTCTATACCTGGAAAATTATAACAAATTTATAATTTTTCCATATATAGATTCTAACTATTGGGATATTGTCTTATATTTAGGGATGTCTTGAATTCAAGCAAATACAGTAGATTTTTATCTTTGTAAGGTCCTGTGTTACAGCATACTGCATATACCTTTAAAAAAAAAGTTTCCACAAATTTCTAGCAAACTATAAGAGATGGACAAAAAGTGGGGGACTAACAACAATAAATGTGTATATTTTGTGGGAATGTATGGTGGGTGCCCCCTAAATCTAACCTACTGGAAGTCACTGACACAATGTTCTAATACTGGCAGTTTTTAAGGCACAAGCTTAGAAACTTGCAGTATTTTGATCTTGATTAAAACTTAATTTTCATAGGCTTAGAATGCAGAATAATTTCATTTTCTGAGCTAGGCACCATGCCAGTTGAAGGGGACTGATTTATTTCTTTTATTTTTTTCTTGTGCAAAATACAAAGAATTCTGAACAGCAGAGATAATCATCGTACATTTGTATGTTAATGTTACCAGGTAATCATTCTGAAAGGCTGAATATGATTAACACCTTGAATCATAAACTAGAGAAAATGTACAATACTTGACAGAGAGTGAAACATCTAATACAATGTGAAAACATCTGGCCAGGAAATTGTTTTCCAAACAGTGAAAATTATAAGCAATTATCAAGCATTTTACCTGACTATACTCATAACTCTGTTTTAGTGACATTTTAACTGATATTATGCTCCATTTTTCAGCACTCTGATTTTTGGATAATCACCCTAGGTCTGTGATTTACTCTCTTTCATCTTCCTCCTTTATGCACATAGCAAATATTTCAGTGGTGTGCTTTAAGGGGGCAATCAAGGCTGAAGATAAAATAAGGCACTCTTGTGACAAGTGAAAGGAAGAGCTTAATTTGGCAATTCTCATCAGCTCAAGGTGCTAATAGGAAATTCAGGTGCCCCAAAATCAATTTGAACTAAATCCTTCATCTCTTTGAAGGGAGATCATATACCAGTCCTTTTAGAACTCATTAGGTGTGATTTTAAGGAGATGCTCTCTACATATCTATATATATAGTCTCCTATAGAATTTAATGGATAGATGTATGCATAGGTATAGATAGATGTAGAATTAATGGCAGGTGGCAACATGCCAAAATATGAAATGAAGCATGTGCATTACTTTACATTTCATGACAAGCAAAATACATAGGATTCAGTCCTGCAGACACTGACTTCTTACAACCAAGGTCTAAGTCATCTCCCTACATAGCATCACTCATTTTTGTTTGTGCTTCATTTAATATTTTATATCCCTATGGGAAAAGGAAAGGGGAACATATTTAACGAACATGTCATTTTTACTTTAAGGACTCTTAACAGCAGACTTCATAAGGAATGAGTTTTGTGATTGAAAAAAAAAATCCATAAATCCAATGCCTTTGCTGTCTGGAATGAGATTGTGAAATTATTAGCACATCATAATGTAACAAACCTATTCCTGTACCTTGTAACAGCCATTATTTGGTAAAAGCAATAAGTAATAGCAAGGGCATCTTATCAAACCAGTAGGTGGAAGGATTCTTTCCTCTGCTTTTTTGAAGCAAACTTTTCATCTGAGATATAACTAAGAAAAGGTGGTATTATATCATTCAATGTGCAATACCTTTTGGAACCAATATTTTGATGTTTTTACATAGCTTGAACATACTAAGTAATTACATTTTTATTGAAGGAGAGTAATTTGCCACATTTTTCCTCCATACTGGGTGTTCTTGGCTTAGAAATGGTATTAAAAGGTCTGTTTTGGGGGGGGGATTGGCTTATGGGTATAGATATATGTATTAAAAGGGTTCAAGATGGACAGCAGGGGTTAGCCAATTTCTAAAAAGCTTGGGTCTCACACTCAGTTTCTCCCAGCCCTAGAAGCACACAGGCTATCTAACATGGCAAACCCAATGGATACACACTAAGCCTAAGAATTGAGAGGGCATGCCATAACACACAATCACAGCTGTCAAAATGGGCAGGTTGTCTAACATAATAAGGACACCAAGTCTGGGAAAACAGCCTGGGAACCAAGGGAGCATATACCATACTGCCCCTAACATGAGATAAATTGGCACCAGCTAACAAGGCCCCAGAGCTGGGGGGGGGGGGGTCTTGAGTCCCAGTTTTGGAGGAAAAGACGAAATTAGGAGAAGGCCCAGAAGACGATGTGGATGTGTGACCACAGAGAGACAACCAAGCAGAGATAGCCATGGATAAAGAGTCATCAGGTGGGAAGAGGAATACAAAAGTAGAGACCTGAAAAATAACAAAGCGTTCCTCCTTCTCTTCCTTTCTGTCCCTCCTTGTTCCTCCCTTTGTCCCATTCCTCCTCCTATTCTTCCTGTTCCTTCCCCATCCCCTAGGAAGGGTCCCTGAGCCCACCATGGACAGAGGGCATATGACCAGCCTGCCTCATACATCCCACTGGAGGGGGTGTGTGGGGCTTGGTAGAGCTGCCCCTAGGGGAGTGCAGGGCCTGGGGCAAATTAGCCTGTATGGGGCCCCCTTAACACTGCACGAGGCCTATGGGACCCCCTCAAAGGCAGGGCATGGGCTGGGGCAGTGTTTCCCAACCTTTCCTATCCCATGGCACACTTACATGTGTAAATGAACATCACGGCACACTGGATGCAGGGGGAGGGGTGGCATCTGGAATTTCTGGCTGGAACAGACTTAAAGACATCTCACCAAGTGGGGGGGGACCTCAAATGCAGTAGCCACCACCAAACACTGGAAGGGCTTCAGCCTCTCCATCCAGCTCTGCAGCCCCCCCC
>NW_017729030.1:19103914-19117964 GCF_001723915.1 Gavialis gangeticus
CCCCCGCTCAAGGGACAGCTCTGGGCCTCAGCATCCAGATTGCTTAAATCTGACACCTAAGAGACAGCCTCAGAGCAAAGACTACATCCTGATACAATGTACTTTGACTCTGATGACAGCCCTAGAATTTGGTAGATATATAGAATTGTTTGATTGTTTGTATTGCTTTTTTCTGTTATCATCGCATATCAATGTTTGCTTATTATTGAATGGAAAGGTCATGGTTGGTCTGAGGGTGGGCCTCTCCAGCCTTTGGGTCCTAAATACAAAGCCAACAGGTGTGTCTACATGAGACACTAACTGCACAGTAGTTTAATTCTACTACACATTAGCATACAGGGCAAAAACCATGCTAATACATTAATACACAATACTATTAGCCTACTGGGCACGTAGTGTCACTAAAAAGCCATACACTGGTGCTACTATGCAGTATTGCCAGTTGTCTTGTAATGCCAGTTACTGCACATTGATTTAGTATTTGGTTATGCAAGTACTAAACTTAATGTGTAATGACTATGGCACATTAATGAACATGTAGATGCACCCACTGTCCTATTGGGAAGAGGGGGATCATGGTCTTCTTTCTCTCTTTGTCTTATAATGTTCTATGGCATCAGTCCACAAACCGTTAAGCTTTCCCAGGCTTTACAAGGATCCAGGGCCATCTGTGTAGAGCTACCACACATTGCCACTGGGTCTCTTCTCTTTGATCTCATCCCAGATTTTGTCCTATAAGAGCTGGGATGCTATGAACAATTGTTGTTGTGGCCATGCTTCTACACAAGAAAAGCAATAGAGTATTTATACAGTACCATCTTTCCCTATAGTACCTGCAGCTGCAGAAGGCTATGTTGTACAACCAATCAGCATCTCTCTCTCACATATCTAATTATGGATCTCAACTTTGTCGAGTACTTTCTCAAGGATCAGTATGTTTTTCTGACATTAATGTATGTGGACAGAAAAGTAAAGAAACAGACATTTTGACAAGGACTACCCTTTCATACTGCCACTTTTCAGAGAAGAGCTACATTTTCAAGTAAACAAAGGAATAGAATGTGAAAAACAATACTATCTAAGGCCTTCATTTCTAATAAAAGTGCAACCTTAAGAGAGCTCCAAAATTATTTTGGATGAAAAATTTAAAACCAGTTGCTTTTTCCCTTGTTTCTTTTCATAAAGTAAGAGTTTTCCTTTGTCCCCTTTTCACCACAATTTCACTTTTGTGCCTGCAAAATAGCAAGGTGCATAGCAATTTTCATTTCCTCACTACTTAGAAAGCAATAGCTCTTCTGTGTTGTATGCACTATATGCTTTATAAGGCCACATGGCCACATCCATTGACTTCAATGCAACCAATAACAGTAGAAAGTATTAACGTCTGGTTATAAGCGTTTGCAGGATCACAGTCATAGCTAATGAAATGTGACAGGACCCTTGGTATTCAGAGATGACATATGAATATAAACTATCCTTATATTCTTTCACTTTAATTTGTAACAAAGTGTTCACTGGTATGGTTAAGCATTACTAATATGCTTGTCATTTGCTGAGTATATGCATCTTTCATATTGTAAAATTAATTGCTCCTAAATGATCCATTTGAACAAATACTTAGAGGGTGAGCAAACATTCCTAATTTTAATGTGGACTTTTTCTGGTTTCATGAGCTATTATTTCAAATTTCAGTGTGTAACAAATAGTAGCTCTGGTTGAAAAAAGGAATTCCTATCAAACAAGGTATTCCCCAAGCTCTTCCTAAATTAATCCCCAAACATATATAATAATATGAAATTTATGAATGATTTGGTTCAGAAATAATGAACTGACCTTAATGAACCTTAAGTCATATATATCATGGACACTAATAACTGAATCAAGGCAGTCAGAACAAAAAATGAAGATGCTGAAACAAGTATGAAAATAAACTTATCTTTATTTTGAACTTTTTCCATAAAAAATGTAGCAAGAACTATTAAGTTCCCACAAAGGCTTAAATTTTCAGATAATATTTTCTAACAAAACTTGCCACTGAAAAAATATCAGCAGCTCAAAAATATTTAGAGTACTTCATTTTCCACTGGAACAACTGAATTTCTCATCAAATCTCTATCTTAATATGCTAAAAGACAACTTGCTCCCATTTTATATAATTTTTTTTTAAATCCTTAGCTCTGGAGATAAAGATCCAGTACACCTCAAGTAAGAGGGGAATCTGCATTGGCATGATCACACTAGATGATAGTTAATTATCTAGTTATGGAGAGGTGGTACAAAACCTGTTGGACCATCAGAGTATGTTATTGGAGTCAGGTGCAGCAGCCACAGTTGCCCTAGTTTTTAAACAGTTGCTATCTAGTTTGAATGAGAACAGTTGGAATGGACCTTGAAAGCAGCTTTGGATTCAGATTTATACGGACTCAAGGACCTGATATTACGACAGATGCTGCAAAGAGACTAAGGTTATCCCTCAGGGAAAGGTAAGCAAAGGAGATATACCAGTACTTTAACCCAGCCCCCTACTCTACTTCATCCATATAAACACAATTAGGTTTTTAAATAAATATAACCTACTATGAGTATTATTCTCAGAAATTTGCTTTAAAAAGTGAGTGAAGCTTTGCTCTGCCATGGGCCTGGTATAGTGTGTTGTTTTGAAAATATCCAGAAGAGGAGGAAATGTCTCTGCTGGATAGTTTGATGCTTAAGTGATAAAAAAAAAAAAAACATATTAAGGACTAACTTACTAGAGGTAAGATAGAGACTGAGGATGGAGAACATCTACACCAGACTCACGATGTCTTAGACATTGCTGAAACTCTGGGCATAATGAAGAAAGAGCTAAAATTCTAAAAGGGACTAATTCAGGGGCAGGGAAACTCTGGCCCATGGGCTGGATCTGGCTGGTACTGGACTCCATTTCCTAGCAGCCCCTGCCCACATAGCTGGGACTGGTCTCCATGGAGACTTCAGCCACACCTGCACTGTAATAGTGCAAGGTTGGGGTTGCCATGGAGACCGGCCCAAGCTGTGCTGACAGGGTGCGCAGCAGGGCAGGGCAGGGCTGCTCTGGAGCTGCTGAGATTTTGAGGTGGGGGCAGCTTGGTCTGGGGCCAGGGCAAAGCTGCAATCTGGAGCCTGCACACTCTGGCAGATCACAGCTCTGCCCCTGCTCCAGACTGGGCTGTCGCTGCTACAAGGAGGGCTTATACAGGCATATGCACTGAAGCAAAAATCCCTGGCTCAAATTTGTGTCACTCCTATTTGAGCTGCTGCAAGCCCACATGCCTGCATGTATGGATGCGCCCAATAATTTTCAAAATGTATGGGTCAGATTGCTGAAATATTTCCACACAGTTGAAATTATATTTTTAACAATTTATTTTGCTTTTCATTCACAATTGGAGGCATTCTTTGCAGTGGAAGTGAGTACTTAACTGAGCTTACCAGTATCCGCAGAGAAAGATGTGTTAATTAATTTATTTATCTTTGCAAGTGGGAGGGTAGCTTTAAGTTAATAAAATGTGAATGGACACTAAACAGTCTGTGGGTCTGCCCTGCTATTCTTTAAATTCTATCTTTAATTGAAATAAAAAGGGTAACAGGTAAGACCAAGGGATCACAAGAATGTGGCACAGAGTTAAGCAAGGAACTAATGACATGGAGAGAAACTGACTGATATTTGAATTGAAGTGAAATGCTTTTAGAAAGAAAAATGCTTAATCTTTGGTTTTGCTCACATTTCAGTATAAACATTTAGTAACTGGAATTATATCTGTGTAACTGTCAGTGCCAAATAATACCTTTGGCTATGTCTACCCATAAGAGTTTTACATATTTGTTTCATAGTAAATATTAAAAGGATATTGTACTACTTTGATTAATTAGGGTCCATAGGTCAGACATGAAACCAATTAACAATATATCTTGGGCATGTGTGAGATATGTAGAATGACTTGTGGGCTGAACACCTAGAGCTGAGTTCTATTTTAGGCTGCTCTACAGCACTGGACAAATTATGGGTGACCCTGGGCAAATTATGTCACATACTTTCCCTTAGTTTCCTCATCTATAAAACAAAGATAATGGTACTGAATTGCTCTGCAAAACACTATATATTTACTAAGAGTCTAAAAAAGACACTGAGCAGAAAAAAAATGAGATAGCAAGGTAAGGCAGTAATGGCATAGCTGAAAATTTAAGCAGTAAGGGGTATATGCCTTCATGGGAATGAACTCATCTGCCAAAGTCAAACAATTTCCTGTCCTCTGCTCTTGTACAAAGGCAGCTATACACTGTTGTTCTATTACAGTTCTTTCTATGATCACTATTAATAGAAATATGCTGAAAAATCTAACAACAAAAACCCAGGCACTTCTTACTGATTTGTTTCTTAGCTGTGCATGACAGCCCTTGAAGGTAACTATAGAACACTTGATCTGTGATGATTTCCTAATTCACAGCTTTAGAACGCTGCATTTCTGATTTCAAAGGCAACAACAATACAAGGCATGGAGCGTGTCGACAAAACTTTTGGATTCAATGCATAAAAATTCCTCTCTCAGCCTGATAAGAAAACTAACTCCAAGGCTAGGGACAGACATTACACAAACTGGTTTAAGTGATCAAAAACTGGTTTAAATCTGTAACAGAACACAGGTTCAGTGCACATAAACCAGTTTGAAAATGGCTGAAACCAGTTTGAGATAAACGTGGTTGAATGTAGTATCAGACTTAACTGATTTGGGTCAAACCAGTTTATGTAATGTCTGTCCCAGACCCCTTCCTGGTTTAACTTAAAACAGAGTCCCCCAGCATCCCCAGATGCTTTGCAGCCCTGGGTGGGGCTCTGTGCTCCAAAGCAGAGCTGTCTCCACCCCTCTGCTCCCTGGATGGAGCCCTGGTGAAGACTGCAGGCACAGCAGGGTCTGCCTGGCTTTCCACTCCTCTCTGCCCCACACCACTCCCTGCTCAAGTAGGGATTCCCTCTTCTTCTCTCCCACAGCCTGGACCATAGCCAGCATGTGGTATGCTAGCTAATGTTGACAGGTGGCTGTGTAAGGTAGACAGGACAGTGTCTGTTTAGGGCTTTTTGGAGCTAATCAACAGGTCAGCTGGTAACGTACCTCCATTCTGTCCATGGAAAAAGTTGTTAAAGAAGAGCTTGAACTAATAAAAGCTTTTATTTTCTTGATGGGCCAATAAATGCTGTGTTATCAACTGCCTGCTGGCTCCCTCACTGGTCAGGGGCAGCAGTCAGGGGAACCCTTCCCTAATCAGAGCATCCTGCTGGGGCCTGGCCACCCCCCAGCTCAGCATTGTGGAAGGGAAAGGAGGGATGCTCTAACACCCCTCCGCCCCCCAACTTCTAGCATGTGCCTGCATTTTCTCTTTCCAGAGGGAATGTCTGTGCACTTGCAAACCAGTTCACCCTAGCCAGGTTAGACCAACTTGGAAAGACTGAATCACTTCAGGCTCAGGCTTTTGAAAGGCAAAACCGTCCTCTTGATGCCAGGGTGAATGAAGTGGTAGAATTTTACATGGATTTGAAAATGAAAGAAAAATTCTGAATGGATGAGAGTGGATTACAATATATATTCAAGGCTGAGTAGAATACTGATACTTGAGTTTTGGAGTATTTTCTTTGCTGACCAATATAATCTAGATCGGGGTCAGCAACCTATGGTTCACAAAGCCTTTGCATTTGGCCCATGAAGCAGTAGCTTTAGTGGTATTCAGTGGTAGGGGAAATGGCAGGCAGCTGTCTCTGCACTGCTCCTTGGTCATCTGCCTGGGACCTAGCGGAGGTGGTACTGTTATTTTGCTGTGTCTCAGTCACTGGGGACTCTAGCAGAAGGGGGGCTCTTCCCATGTCATGTCACAGTCCTAGGCACTATGCATCAGTTATGGGATTCTTCTGTTTTTATTAAAGCATTGTCAATACAGATAATATAGCATTTCAGAATTTTTCAAATTGATTTTTTTCATAGAAAAGCATTATATCAGTTTCCAACTAGCCCTTGTTGTCTTAATTTAGAAATCCCAACTCAAAGATAAGTTTCACTTTGATTTTTTAGCTTTTAATCCAGAAATTGAATTTAACTTTGTTTTCTTTTGTAGGTTTTAGGTAGTTGGACAATTCCAACATATAATGGGAACCTGAGCTATAATATTAACTATAAAGTACTGATGCTGCTAAGTAATATGCTTCTATAATGTGTTTCTGACTTGAATGAAAATAAGAAATGGGTTATTGGATACTTTCACAATAACTAGAAGTCAGTCTTCATGTTGCAGAGCTTGAAAAGTACTCTCCTTGGGTGCTTAGCTTACTGACAAAATGCTTTTCTGAAGGGATCACTGATGAATTCTAGTCTTAGTTATGTGGGTGAAGTTGTAGACCTCAGCTGTCTCTATATTAACAACTGTGCATTATTTAATAGGATCTCTTTATCCCCCTTTCTATGTTACATTCCTCTGAAACATTAGAATATTTTAAAGTTGTGCCATAAAAAATCCAAATCACACTAGATAAATTGTTCCCTTTATGCCTCATTATGTGAGTGGGAATATCATAGAGAGGTACAAGTCTATCTTTGGCTTATACATATTGCTTATGAGAAATCCTAGGAATATGAAGGGTTTATTTCAGTCTCCTATTCCTTGTTTTATGATTTTTTTTCTGCTTTAAAAGGAGCACAAGTCATCCACTTGTACTGTATGTTCCTATTAGGAATAACTACATTTCAGTGGTTATCTCAATATCAAATATTGACACTTATGGGATTACCTTAGTATGTTCTCTTAAATTTCAGAGCTACAATCTATGAAATGCATTGAAAAGGACATAAACGCATTAATTAGGACCAGAAAAATATATTAACTGACAGAGAAGAGGCACTTTACCAATGAAATGGCAATACCAATGAAATACAACTACACTGTATTTTATTATGCCAATTTAAATGTAGTAATTGGTTTAAACTTGCATGCCTTCCTATTTCTACACCATTTATCACTACCAGTTCCCTAACATATTTTTGCCTTATCTCTGCTCCATCAACTTTGGCAAATTGTGTTAAAATCTTCAGTGCAGTAATGACCATACAATAATTCTCAGACAATATCACATAATACAATTTTATTTATTTTCAGCCTTCCAAGACAAATTTTAAATTAACACAGGATAATAAATAAAAAGGTTACCATATTACATAGATAGTGTCATAATCAAGACGGTACACTTATCTTCAATTGTCCGTCCTCCCCTCTGCCCCAGCTTAGCTCAACCAGCATTTGGTTGTGTGCAAAATATTAGCTTATGTCAAAATTAAAACCCATCTAATAGCTGATGGTAAGGTGAAGTTTTCATTCTAACCATCTTAAGCACAGCATAAGCCTGGATATCCTAAATATCCAGAGGTATGTAGGTCTGGACTCAGAAAGGTGTTTTTCAGAGAGGACCTAAAAGTCCTCTTTACCCAATGGCAGATATCCAGGTTGTAGCCATATAGGCCTAGAGGAAAAGACAATTAGGACTGTTAGTAGAGATGATGTATTTTATTAGACCAATAAGATTTTCACAACCCCCCCCAAAAAACAAACAAAACCCCAAAACTTTAATTGTAAGCTTTTGAGCACAAACACCCTTCATCAGGCATTGGAGAAAAGATTATAAAAATTCTCTTGAGTAGAAATGAAAGTTCATATTTCATAGGATTTCACAGAGGAGTCAATAGATGGAAAACTCCTCTGGGCAGTCAGTTCATAGTTGTATGGAGCCTCTCACCTCCTGTGAGGATCTGTGATGAGGCAAATTACCTTGAAGCAAAGGCAGGAGCAGGATCTCAGGTTTCAGGTGGTCACAGTTGCTTCCTGCTTGGGAAAATATGAAGATTTCATTAAAAAAAAGAATCATCTAAAATTCACTATCTTCTGTGTGTCAGGTATCCAGGTTGTAGCCATATTGGTCTAGAGGAAAAGGCAATCAGGACTTGTAGTAGCGATGATATCTTTTATTATACCGACATAACCCATACAGAAAATCCTCAAACAATTGCAACCCATACTAGAAAGAGACCCTATTCTTAAAGCGATCTTCCTAGAACCACCCATGCTAACCTTCAAACAACCACCAAACCTCGCTAACCTTATTATGAGAAGCAAACTTCCTCAGGCCCAGTACATACCTTGCCATGACAAGAAATGCAAAACCTGCCAAAACATCTCCACCACTCCGACAATTATTACATCCCACAACAGAGCCATCAGCATTCCTGGATCTTACAGCTGTACCTCCAGAAATATAATACATCTCATCCAATGCACCAAATGCCCTGATGGAAAATATGTAGGAGACCAAACAACAACTGCGCACCAGAATGAACGCACACCGGATATCTATCAAAGACAAGAACACCCAATTACCTGTGGGAGCACATTTCTCACAAGAAAACCACTCTCTCTCCAGTCTCTCAGTCCTCATCCTCAGAGGAAACTTACAAAACACTTCTCAGAAATGAGCCTATGAACTCCACTTCATCAACCTCCTGAATACAAAAAATCATGGACTAAATATAGACATTGGATTTATGACACATTATAACCTGCCTGACATCTGAGTCCCCAAGTACCTCTCCTCTATTCATCCCCCTTTCCCCCCACCCAGACTGACTTTCATCCACTGACTCCTCAATTTATAATCTTCACTGACTATCTCTCTCACATGCATACCAGCCCAGCCCAGCCTCTGGCTTCTTTACTATTCATTCCATCCAGGAAGAGCACACACCAACTGCAAAGACTTCCTCAGCCTGATGAAGGGTTTTTAATCATAGAATCAATGAGTTGGAAGGGACCTAGACAGATCATCTAGTCTGACCCCCTGCCATGGGCAGGAAGGAGCTCTGGGGGTGGGAGGGGTCATAAGACCCCGGCCAGGTGCCTATCCAGTCTCCTTTTGAAGATCTCCAGGGAAGGTGAAAGCACCACCTCTGTGGGAAGCCTATTCCAGGCTCTGGCCACCCTTACCGTGAAGTAGTTCTTCTTAAACCCAAAAGCTTGCTTAAATTTTTTTCCAACTATTTAAGCTGGTCTAATAAAAGATATCAGATTCACCCAAAAAACTTGTCTGACATTAGACCAACAAGATTTTTGCAAAAAAAGTCTTTAATTGCAAACTTTTGGGCACAAACATCTTTCGTCCGGCAGTGGAGAAAAGACTGTAAAAGTTCTCCTGGGTAGAAATGAAAGTTCCTCTTTCATAGGATTTCACAGAGGAGTCAATAGATAGAAAACTCCTCTGGGCAGTCAGTTCATTGCTGGTATGGAGCCTCTCACCTCCTCTGAGGATCTGTGATGATGCAAATTACCTTGAAACAAAAGGAGGAGCAGGATCTCAGGTTTTGACCTGATTGCCCCCACGTAAATCTTATGTTACTTCTAATAGTCATATGGAACATAAAAGGATGTAGTGACCCTGATTGAAGGTCATTTTTGGTAGTTGCTCCTCAGGTCTAGAGTTCCTTCCACCTTGAAGCCTGTCTGAACCCCAGTCTAGATATTTTCTGGAAGTTCTGTAAAACCTTCCTATTTGAGCAGGCATTTAGCAAAAGATAGATTGGGATATTGTTTAGAGAAGATTCTGTTTTATTTCCATACTCTACTTGCTTTTATAAGTTTTTTTGTTCTCTTAGTCTGTTCTTTTGCTTGTTCTCCTGTTATATAATTTATTTTGCTCTCTTACTGTAAACTTCCCTGAGCCTTTGTTGGGAAGGGCAGCATATAAATCTAATAAATAAGTAAATAAATAAATATCTGTGGTGTATTAGGTGTGCTTTCATTGGATGATATCTTGTAAAAGATAACTTAAAAAGGACATTAATTATGATCCTGGACCTAGCCTGATGTCTCCAAATAGTATTACTAGACCTTACTCCTCACATTCTTTAATAAATGGGCTTCAGGAGACTTGACACTGACAAGCACTTGATAGTGCTGAACATTTTTAAAAGATCAGCAGGTTATATAATTTCTCTTTTTTAATAAATATAGTGAGATGCACTGATATACCTGTATAGCACAACCCCATTGCTGTTTTAAACTGTGTGCTGACAAGACTGTTTCAATGCAATGTAACACATTTCCATGGGCGCTCTAAGAAAAAATAAAATGGATTTTGATGACTGATAAGATGACATTTTATCGAGATTATATTTTCATTTTTCTTATTATGCCAAATAATTTAGTAAGAACAAAATATGCTGTATTTGAAATCATGCCTGATTTATCCTCTCTGTGAACTGAATAGCTAACATAACCTCAAATATTTATGTAAATAGAATTATCTGCTGAACAACTAAGTTTTTGTTGATAGCCTTAGCTGACCATAATCTTCATTATGTATTCAGTATTGTCTTGCTAGTCAGAGTTACTGGAAATTTTACTCACATACCATGAAGTATTTTGCAAAGGAAAATCTTGCAAATCAAGTGCGACGGGTATAGCATATAGTGATCTAATCAAAATGGTAGTTTAGAATATTCTGTTCTGATTCCATTAAAATACTACAGTATTAAAAGCAATACTTACTTTCCTGTCTCATTCTATTTTTATAAGCTTTTAAAGGTTCACACAAGAGCCTATTTTCAAGACGATACCATAATTAAAGTCCTAGAAAAGAAGGAAAATACTTGTTTGTGCATGCTTGTAACAGTGTGTTCCAATGGATAAGGAGGTAAAAATCAATGTTTGCAACTCAGCTGTTTACTTGTTGAACAAAAATTTTAGTCAAATCAGAGCTTTTCAGGTTTTTCTTACCTACCCTTCTGGCCTGGTGTTCCAGTGTGGCAACAAGCTTATTAAAAGACATAGGGAAAAGTCATCCTCAATTTGAGGAAATGCTGCTAATGCTGTTCTTCCTAGGCCTCAAGGACAACGTGGCTGTGTCTAATCATCCTCTAGGTCCAAAAGCAACAATTCAAGTGAGTATAATTTGAGTAGCACATCAAGGCAACACCTCCATAGTTGATGTACATACTGTTGACTCTAATATTCCACCTGCGACTGATTTGTCCACAAATATTGTATGGCTGCAGCTGGTTCTACAGATGCTCCAGGAAAAAATTTAACACAGGCAAAAAGCACTAGCTAAGAGTTTGTCAATTCAAAGAGCCTTGTTTTACTTAATTTTAGATAGCTCTGGGATGCTCTTAACCCCTGTATTGCCCACACATTAAAGACATGTAAACTAGTTCTAAACACTCTTTAAGCCTCTTAAAGTTTCACCACTCCAGGGCAGGTTTATCTCTGATCTGGGTTACCTAGCTAGTATCCCGTGAATGTGTGGCCACTCCCTAGAGATAAGCCACCCAAGTTTCAATCCTCCAGTATTCCAGAATGCAGTATACCCCTCCCTCCACCCTCTTATTCAAACTTTCCACCCCTGAACTCTACTGCCCAGGGAGTGGTACTAGCATCACACCAAATCTAAAAGCCCATCCCTGAGTGTGTGACTTGGCCAGGTAGCTCACAGGGGCAGAAACTAGATTCAAAGAGAAGGCTGGGGGGTGGAGCAAGGTAGGGGGCCAGGTTAGGGGACCTGGCTACCTCATCCCTGTCTCAATGTATTGAAATATGCAATGGTCTTTAATTTACTTACTCTTTACTTCTTTTTAAATTATGTTTTCTTTTTTTGTATCCTTCAGTGACTCACTGCCTTCCTTTTACCAGCCAGCCCCTTAGCCACCATTCCCACCCTTTGCCTCTCCACCTCCCATTTCACTACTCTGTCCCTATCATTAAACTCTTCCTCTTCCAATGTCATGCTCCCATCTCCCCACCAAACTATCTTTTCATCCCCTCCTCCCCCCACCAGGAGCAGGATAGAAGCTGGCTTACCTACCCTCTAGTGGAAACTCACAGCTGTAGCTCCTAGTCAGACCCCTGCTCACCAGCCTTCTAGTGGCAATTCACCATAGTGCAGGTCTGGGACAATCCAAGAAGGTTTCTAGCCTGAACATGTGACAGATCTAAACTTGAGCTAACACCAACACCAATCAACATTTGAGAAGCTTAAAGTGCAATGTGTAACTAAGCCCAGAGTCCCCCTGCGTATGATAAAAACCTTGAACTTAGAAATTCAGAAGTCAATTAATATTCTTATTATTCTAAAGTAGGAAAGCTTAGTGTGCTGGCTTCAGGAAATGAGGGACATGAAAGAAAAAAAAATACTTATTGCCACAACCAACAAACATTATCAAAATGTTTTGAGCTATTGAAACATCATATCTGACAATGAAACCTAATGATCTCCAGGGTAAAGGAAAAGAACTAAACAGTTTTGAAGTTCATATCAAAACAGGGCTTAAGAGGCCAACAAATAGTCTCTAAGACCTCATAAAAAGAATGATTTGTCTTTTCATGCAAAATCTTCTAAAAATCTCTGCCAAAATTGACTCCTTATGCTACTCCACACCCCAAAATCACCTGAAATTGTCTCCTACCCTTTTATGATGTTAAAATTCCAATTAGTGGAAAATTATCAGAGGGCGCATCTACATGAGACTCTTAATGTACAGTAGACTAATTCTATTGCACATTAGCATGTCACAGCTAGAACTGTGCTAATGTACTAATGTGCAATATAATTAATTAGTCTACTGCACATTAAGCATCACAAAAAGATTGTGTGCCAGCGCTACTTCACATTGTGCTGGCTACTGCAGATTTAGTAACTCTAATCTGAGGTACTAACTAAACTTAATTTGCAGTAGCAACAGAGCATTAATGCACATGCAGATGCACCCACTGAAGGGGGAAAATTTGAAAAGAGGACCAAAAAATGGGATGAGACTTGTTTTGCACTTCCCTTTTTGTACTTCCCTTTTCATGTCATAATGAGAGATGCAAGTGAAGGACAGGAAGATGCATCGGGAAGTAGAAGAACTCGGTCTTTTCAGTTCTGCCCCTAGTGGCACTTTTCTGGCCTAGAGAGAACTGTAGAAAATCTTAAAACGTTAAAAGATTTGCAATCAAGGCATATGTCATGGGGTGGGGTCCCCAGGGATGGCTATGACACCCCTAGGTCTCTGTGACTGTGCCAGTCTTGCCCAATGGGCACACTTTTCCTCTTCTGCCATGTCTTGTTGGTAATTATAATAAATAGGGAGGCTGCCCATTAATTTGTGTTTGGACACGGTCCTGATGGACCCCCGAATCCTGTGGCTTCTTGGACTCCTTCTGGGTTCTGCTCAAAATGGTTGTCTTGCGAGACACCCACAGCCTTATGGGCTAGGGTGTGGCTCCAAAACCACCCCTTTACAATACCCCAAGCCTCACAGATGGTATTTAAATGTTGCCTCTCTGGGGCCCTTGCTACAGCTCAGCCTCTTGTCATCACCAGGCTCTCTGCAGCCCTGTCTCTGGACCCACACAGGCTCTGGGCTTTCTGCAGCCCATTTTTCACTGTGCCCCCTGGCCCTGGGGTCCCCACACTGTAGTGAGCCCCCAATGAGGCCTCCTTCTCCCCCAATAGCCTCATCCCAGTCCACTGGTTTATAAACAGAAACCAAAATATGAGCCCCTGGGCTATAACTTAATACAAGCAGTTCAGGGTGTTCTCTGTCTCTTTAAAAGAGTCAAACTTCCCCCCAGCACTAAGTTCCTCGTAGGCTAGGGCACCTGGTGAGCTTCTAGAGCCCCATTAGCCCTATATGCAGTATATCAGGCAGCCACAGAATCTCTGGACAATTCTTCCCTGGAGGCTCCTTCCCCTGGCTGCTACCAGAGAACTAACCCCTGCTGGTCTCAGCCCTTGGGTTTATATGTGCCTAGGGCCCTGCCTTCTTCCGGTCAGCTGACCAGGTGCAGGTGTAGACTAATTCCCTTGTTAGCCTGCTGCCATGGCCACCTGAACCTGTGGGGTTTTCTGTCTGGCTTTTAGGGCCCACTCCCTAGGCACTTTCTGCTCTTAATGGAGCAGGCACCTTGGTGCATTGCGACAGCATAATTTAAAAAAAAGGGGGAGTCAACTTTGAGCCAGATATTA
>NW_017729030.1:19118024-19135186 GCF_001723915.1 Gavialis gangeticus
ATTCCCTTGTTAGCCTGCTGCCATGGCCACCTGAACCTGTGGGGTTTTCTGTCTGGCTTTTAGGGCCCACTCCCTAGGCACTTTCTGCTCTTAATGGAGCAGGCACCTTGGTGCATTGCGACAGCATAATTTAAAAAAAAGGGGGAGTCAACTTTGAGCCAGATATTACTTGCCCTTCACATGCCTAAATGTTGTGCAATGTACTATAGCTTTTGGCATTCTGGCCCACTGCAACTTGTATTTATTATTTATTAGATAAAATTGATAATATTCACAGGAAACATTCTATCCCACTGGTAGCAGGAGCCCAGGCTAGTAACTCAGGCAGCATCTTTGCCACTAAGCCATACTCTTCTGGCTTGTTCTTTTGCTTTTGGAGCCAGACATCCCTCTCATCTGCTTGGGGGTCCAACTTCAAAAGAAGCATTAGAGAAGGGTCCAGGGAAACTTAACCAATAGCCTCATAGTTAGCACTGTTTATTGAGGTAGAAGATGAAAGTTCAAACCCCAGGTGAGTGAGGGGGCCTAGGACCTGGCCCTTGCACTGCTTGAGCAAAACTCTTAACTACTAATCTAATAGGCTGAACAGGTAGGAGGGTCCCTCCTGCCGTTTTACTTCTGGTAATTTAAAGTATAGGGTGATTCTATTTCACTGCAGGTAAAAACAAAATCCCAGACTGTGCATAAGTGTCCAAAACCAAGCTTGTGTGTCAACATGTACGTCTTTTGAGTACATTTTCTGATTTTTACTAGGAATGATTGTTCCTGAGTGTTTAACTGAAAATTGGTATTAGACATGCATTATTTCCCCAGTGGGCATATTTTATAAACTCTACTGTCTTCTCTAAAATTTCAGGGGCTGTCACTGACATCTCATCATGAATGTCTTGTCAGCTCAAGCTCAAATGTTTTAATATGGAAGTCTTAAGTCTCACCCAAAACTTCCTCTGCCACATTTTCTCAGTCATGTGGACAGCACCCCTGATTTGTGTGCACCTCAACTTCAGTGTGATATTTGATTCTGATTTCAATCCAGGGAGCCATAACCAAGCTACCTTCAAATCTTACAAGTTTTCTGCATACTTTTCTATCCAAGCACATAGCTAACTCTCCTGTATACGTTGTTATTATCTCAAGTCTCTGTTACTTGAGAGAAATTTCAGAATGTTGCCATAATCTCCTGTGAATCACTTTACTTCACCCCTTATTCTCCATCACATCAAACATAGGCTCTTTTTCTTCATTTTTGAGGATCTTAATGCTCTATCCCACATTACCTAATGTCTCTTAATCAGTATTGAAATGTCAAATTCTAACTCTGATAGGCCTGTGGTACTAAATACTAGATTTTCTATCAAGTTTCTTTGAGCTCTCTCTCGACCTGACTCTACTGGAATGAAATCGCATAAATATCTGCCAAGCTACCTCATTCCTGCAAATTCTTCCTTAAAGCTCTCCCTTTCTGCTATGGCTACAAATCCTTACTGTTATGTTGTAAATGTGCTGTGCCTATTTTTTTTTTATCATATTTTATCACCAATTGAAAATTAAAAAATGGTTGCTACATTTCTTTGTATGGGTGATTCAAGCTAATGGGAAAAACAGCTAACTTTTCCAAAAATACCTTTTAATATATTTATACAAAGCATAGATGTCATTTTTTTGGTTCAGTTAAAGTATATATTCCTATTATGAAATGTATTCAGTAAATTTGTATTTTGGCACTATTAAATAGTTCTCAAGTATCTTAACAAAATAGGTCCAATTCCACACCTCACTGATATCATTGGGAATCATTGCATTATGACTAGTGGAAGGTAGGGCTGTGTAAAGCTTTGGCCCAATTTGGTGGCTGAATCTCCAAATCAAATCAGGAGATCCTTTAATCTCTCTGAATCAAATTGGAATCTTCTGAATTGATTCAGAGAGATTCAGAAGATATGGTGATTCAGATTCGGTTTCGGCCAAAAATTAAATCGTGGACAGTGATCCGAATCAACAACTCAAATCAGTGTCCCCAATTTAGGTCAAATCCATATATATATCACCAAGCCAACAGCTGGTTTTCAACTCTTTTTAATGGGCTCTGGGTCAAGCCAGAATAACCTTACATAAAATAATCTAACAAACATCAGAGGCCTGACTGATCAGTCACTATGATACCGGAATGATTCTACTGATGTCATTGGGATTATTTTTGTTTTACATCAACATGCAATGATAGCCAGGCTTACTAGTTTTAGTAACTCCTATATTATAAAAAAGAAAAGAGGCTTAAAAACCCACACTGTATCTTTAGATTTAAGAATATTTAAACCTTATATGAGTAAATGTGCAAAATGGTGTCCCAGATTTTAAACAACTCAGGCCCTGGCACATTCTAAAACACCAGACAAAATTATTTAACCAGCTCCATTAAAAGGTATTTATAACTTGTAAACTACTAGCAACATAGCTAACAGCTTATCTTTTTGGTCATTAGAAACCTCATGCACTTTTTCACATGTAGCCAAGTGATCAGTTTTATTACTCCTCTTAAAAGAGGCATCTCCAGGAAAAGGCTATTCATAAGGATGTTGCCCCTAACTATCATGCTGAGGCACTACAAGTAAAGAAAATAGCTTCCTGTGCCATCAGCACCATGCCCTGAAGCATCTCCATTTTTTTTAACTGAA
The DNA here is from genome assembly GCF_001723915.1 of Gavialis gangeticus. NCBI lineage: Eukaryota > Metazoa > Chordata > Crocodylia > Gavialidae > Gavialis > Gavialis gangeticus. The sequence goes on from NW_017729030.1 coordinate 19,120,700, forward strand.
ATACCACACTGCCTTTCTTTCCCAGTATAATTTATATCAAATGACTGTTGTATTTTTCTCTTGCAGTACTCAGACATCAGGAATGTGATTTAACTATGTTTCAACTTTATTAAGTAATCCCTCTGAGAACAAACTAACAATAGGTTGTCCATGGCAGGATCATTCTTACTCTCTTTCACCTAATAGAGAGTTTCTATCAAGTCTCATGACGTACTTGAACCTGAGTGCCACTCTGCCCTGGCTTCTGCTTAACTCTGGACTAATACAGCTAACTCCTTCTCTTCACACATACTGGGATAGAATTTTTTTCTTTCTTTCCAAATCATCAACTGTGTACATGCATCATGAGTTAGGCTCCGGGAGCAGCGAGAGACACATGGGTGAAAGCCCGCTGTGCCCCCGCTGCTCCCAGAAACCCCCCAGCAGCTGCAGAGCCCCCTGCTGACCCCCAGCACAGTCAGAGGTAAGTGGGGCCTGTGGTGGGAGGGATTTAACTCTTAGAGAGTGGGAGGAGGCAGCTGAGTGGGAGCCAAGCCGGGTCTCACTCTGCCTAGGCCCCTACTTGGCTCATCCCCCCAGGGAGAGAGAGAGGTAGGGGGAAGGTACTTACTAGTCCCTCTCCAGTGGGGCAGTACCCCCCCAGCCCAAGAGCAGCTTCCCCAACAGCGGGCCCACTGCACATGTGCATAGTTTAAAAGGGCCCACCGACAGCTAAAATGCCTTAGTTAGGCTCCAGGAGTGGCAAGAGATGCATGGGTGAAAGCCTGCTGTGTCCCCACTCCCCCAAAGCCCCCCAGACACCCCCCAACAGCCACAGAGCCCCTTGCTGACCCCCAGCACATCCAGAGGCAAGCGGGGCCCATGGTGGGAGGGGGTTAAGCCTTAGAGAGCAGGAGGAGGTGGCTGAGTGGAAGCTGAGCCAGATCTCATCCTGCCCAGGCACCTACTTCACCCAGCCCCCTAGGGAGCCACGCAACCGGAGCCGCGCAAACAGGCTGCACAAACAGGGGCGCTTGTCTGCTGGCACATGAGTTAGAGTGGAGTTCTCACAGGAGGGTGTGTGGGAGGGCCCGAGGCCCTACTTGTGAGCCCCACAGGGTAGACATTCCAAGCCGCTGCCAGCCTACCAGCAGCATGAGGTGAATGAGCACGCACTGCACCCTGAGGGTCTCCTCGGGGTCTGTGGCCCCTGACACCTCAGAGATGGCCACCCAGATGGAGCCCATGATTCCAGGCTCCACACAGACGGAGCCCTTGGCTCTCGGCTGCAGGGGCTGCCTGTCCCTTTTTCAGGCTCTGGGGCTTGGAAGCATGGCCACCTCCCTGTGTGCGGTCTGCTCCCTTTTGGGGTCTCTGGCATGCCAGCTGGAGGAGCTCCAGGCCACAGTCCAGAGACTGCATGCCATCAGGGACTGTGAGTAGGAGATAGACTCCTACTGCCAGGCCCTTCTCCCCTGGGAGCCAGAAGATAGACCACGGTCTCCCTCCAGGGCAAGGGAAGACTCCAGGACCTCCCATTCTGTTCAGTCAAGGGGATGGACCAAGGTGGTCAAGGGCCCTAAGGCCTGCCGCACCAAGGCCCCTGCCCCGCCGGAGCTTAGCAACAGGTATGAACCTCTTGCAACCCTTGCAGAACCTGCTGAGTTGCCAGCTCCTGCAGGCAACACTGGTCTAACTGCAGGTACTGCTCCCACTCTCCCCAAGACAAAACATACAGTGTCTGTTGTGGGAGACTCCATCCTGAGGGGGACTGATGGAGGTCATCTCCTGCCCTGACCCCTTAACCTGGGAAGTCTGCTGCTTCTCAGGGGCCCACATCCGAGACATTGCAGAGATCTCTAAGCTCCTCCAGCCCACAGACCACTATCCCATGCTCCTTATTCATGTGGGCTCCAATGACACGGCTCGGAGCGCTCTCAGCCAGCTCATGAGGCACTACAGGGATTTGGGAGCAAGGCTAAAGCATCTGGGGGCACAGGTGGTGTTCTCATCGATCCTCCCAGTCTCAGGCTATGGGCTGAGGAGGGAAAGGAGGATCCACATAGTCAACCAAAGACTGCGGTGCTGGTGTCATCAGGAAGGCTTTGGCTTCCATGACCACAGCCCGCTCTTTGGCAAGAGAGGCAGTGAGCTCCTGGGAAGAGATGGCCTCCACCTCTCTCCCCTGGGGAGGAGGCTCTTTTTCAGCCAGACTGGCTGACCTACTCCACCGGGCTTTAAACTAAGCCCGCTGGGGGACAGGGGCACTACCACCACTGCTGGTCTGCTGAGCAACCCTTACAAAGCCAGCAGGTCAAGGCCATTAACGGAGCCCACCCTTGCCCCAGCCCTCATACAATCTGTGGGCAAGGCAAGAGCCCCCAAGGGGACACTTGCCTGCCTGTACACAAATGCCAGGAGCTTGGGAAATAAGCAGGAGGAACTCATCCTCCTGCTTAATGTAAATAATTATGATGTCATGGGGATAACGGAGACCTGGTGGGACTCCACCCATGACTGGACCACAGGTACAGATGGCTGTTCCCTGTACAGGAGAGAGCAAGGGGACAAAAGGGGTGGAGGTGTAGTTCTCTATGTTAAAGAAAGCTACACATCCCTGCAAGCTGATGTTGGCAACCAGGATGGATGACTGAAGACCCTCTGGGTTAAAATCCATGGGGAACACGGCACAGGGGACACAACAGTGGGAGTCTACTACAGACCTCCCACCCAAAGTCTAGAGCTTGACCAGGAGTTCACCCAGGAACTGGCTGAAGACCATGGTTGTCATGGGTGACTTCAATTACCCAGACATCTTGTGGGAGGATCACTTAGCAAAATCCGAGCGGTCACAAGGCTTCCTATCATGCGTGGATGACCTCTACCTGTCTCAAGAAGTCTATGGGCCAATGAGAGGTAAAGTGCTGCTTGACCTCATACTGGCTACTGGGGATGACCTAATCAGTGACCCAGTGATTAATGGGAGGCTGGGTGACAGTGACCACGAGCTGATCACCTTCACAATCTGCCATAAAGCTAGCAAGCTTCCAAGTGGGGGGCTGGACTCACTGACCTTCTGAAGTCACTTCCAGTCCTAATATCTATGAAATCATTACTGAGGTTCCACCATCATTCCCCTACACAAGAGTCAAAAGGTGTGGAGGAGGAGTGGAATTATTAGCTGTCTATACTAAAAATTTACAGTCCTGTTCCATTCCCAACCTTCTTCTAATCTACTTTCAATCCCATCTTATCAGAGAACTGGATCTTTCACTGAACAAATAACTGCACTGGGCACCTGCCAATTTGCAACAATATTAATTTTTTACAATGTAATCTACCCACAAAGCTGCTGAGAGGAAAGTGAATAAAATGGTTTACCCAAGTCAGTCTGGCAGTGAGGAAAAAAATTTCTTATCAGCCTCAAAAAGATAACGTGATCACAATCTGATCCTAATCTAATATCCACCTTGTGGAGGGTGGGACCTTTTCTTTCCAGTAGAAAATGATGCTCACTGGCAGAGCTTGTAAATTTTCCCTTGAGTGAATGGAAGACAGTAGGCTTCTGCAGGATTCATATGTCAATCCAGTCAGACACAAAACCATCTGTGTCCCTGATAAATCCAACAGGAGTGCAAATACAATATTTAAAATGACCCAAGTATTTTTCTTCCTCTTCTGATTCAAAAGATGTTACTCTCCTATTTGGTAGAAGGGAGGAGAATCCATTACTTAGCAAGTCTTTCTTAGATTGCTTCATATGATGACAGGTTTTTAAAGCTGTTATACTTTTTTTCCAGTACTAGAAGAACTACAAATTTGGCCTTTTTAACCTTTTTTTTGCTATGGCAAAAGACAGGTACATGATTAACTTCTGCAGTGGGTGGGGGGATACTTTCTTATGCACAGGAAGGAGAATTTTTTGTTATAATTTAGGCCCACATTTAATTTAATTGAGAAGGATTTAGAAGCTTTATGGTCACTTTTATTTTCCAGTTCCTTTAAAATCCTAAAAGATTGCACTGTTAATTTACTAAAGTAAATTGTAACAAAATGAGAACAAGTACTAATAATAAACATTAGTTTGTGTGAATGTGTTATTATAAAAATGAATAATTATTTGCATATCATTATCATATTTAGAAACTACTAACATACATCACAATTCCAGTTTTTCTCTTGTCTGTCAAAGTAACGTAATGCAAAAGTTTGATTGAACAATTATCTGAATCTCCTCTATTAACTCTAATGTCATATATGAAGAAGGTTCATTAACTTCTGTACAGTTGCTATTAAATTCTATCAGGCTGACATAACCTAAAGAATTGCACTATCACGCTGACATCCAGCAAAGAATGTGAACTCATACATTAAAAGGCAAATGTACATGTTTGTTTCAGTCCAACAGACAAATCTGAATGGTAAGAACATCTCCAGTGAATAAACCAAATATATAGAAACTAAGGTTTTAATCATGTTTTCTTTAAATTAGCATTTATCTGTGTGGCCATCTCTATCCAAGTTCCAGAGAACATCAGTAGTATAAAGTCCCACTGCAAATAAATGTTTATACATTCACATTTTGCTGCAATATTTTAGGATGGTTAGGATAGCAGCTATTATGTTATTTAGAAATAAACTGCAATTTTCTTCTCATGTACAAACGTGGGTTTTGCTATCCTTTCCCCCCTCCATCTCCCCTCCCACCAGACTCACTTGCTCCAGGTTGGAATACTACAATGTGCTCTTCCTAGAGCTATGTGTGCTGGTTATTCTGAAATATAACTAGTGCACAAATCAGTGATAGTTTTAGTGATTTTTTTTTAGTGATATTTCTATCAGGGAGTATAAGAAAGATGTGCTCTGTCCACTTTGCTTTTTAGCTTTTTCAAGTGCAATTCATGATAGTTTGTGGAAAAAAACAAAACAAAACTTGGCTGCTCACAGCTGTTGGTCACCTAGGCCACATCCAGATGAACATGCACTTAGTGGCATCACAGGCTTCTTTATGGCAGCAGAAGCCACATGTGGGAAATGTTAAAACATGTCCTGTGCTGTAGATTTGTGGCCCAGAGCCAAAATTTGCTACCAGGAAATCCCAGTAGCAGAAAAAGAGCTCTGGGAAAAAACGTGGAACAGTGCACATGACAGGAGCATGCACCAGCAAACACAGAGGCTTGGTCCACCAGGGAGGTGGTCTGGCTGCTGGCCAGAGCATCTCCATTCCTTCAGTCATTCCCCAAATCCTCCAGGATGCTGGAAGCTGGGAGGAGCTGGGCAAGGGCAATTTACCTGAAGTGGAATAATTTGACTCTCAACAAAGTACATGTGTAGGGGTGTACACTACAGGAAAAAGTAGTAGCACAGAATTCCATAGAGGGGTGCACGTGCACTGCCTGATAGCACCAGCACATCCCCTGACTGGTTGTACTCACTGTTTAGGCATGGGGAGCAGGAGGGAGCGCTGGTGCCACACCCTGCAAGTGCCAGCCAGGGAATGGAGTGCTGTGACCCTCCCAGAAATGGCCACAGCCACTTCTGGAAGCAGTGATCAGCTGTCTTGCAATTGGCCATGGGGGGAATCCCCACCCCCAGTTGGTGGTATTGGCTGCAGGGGGACCTCCCCAGTTAGCAAGATTGGTTGAGGGGGAACCCCCCCCATTGGCAGTATTGGCTGTGGGGGGACCCCACCCTGGTCAGCGAGATTGGCCGTGGGCCATTGCTGACTGCTTGCCCCTGACTAAGGCAGCACCAGATGCCCATGCTACTACTATTTTTGTCACTGCAAGCATGTGTCCCTGCACATCTGGACAAGGCCTTAGGATCCATTATGCTGACCAGGATCTCAGAACTGAAGTGTGATCTGACTATATCTTAAGAGTCTCTAAGTCAACATGTGATATAGTACTTGTGTTAGCTCTTTGGACACCAGCTGAGGGTTTAATGAGAGAGGAATCCTTAACTGTCCATTTAAGAAATACCATAAAACTTTAGTAGTACTGAGGATCTTCCCTACCAAGTAACACCAAACAAGGAAGAAACATCTTCTCTTGACATTGGTAGAGTTGCAACTATTAGGTTACTATTGCTCTAAGGGAAAATTTCTGCCCTTAAATTTTGAGTCACATGTACATATTTGAGATCAATTCTTGATATATTTCATTTTCCGTTGAGGATTATAGGGACACAACTGAAAACAGAATGTGGATGAGTTCTTACCTTTATAATAGTTAAGTTAGCTCAGCTCAAGGTATATAGTTAAATATAGGGATGCAAAGATCAATATTTTTATTCTGTCTTATGAGTGTTATTTTGCCAGTGATAAACATGATTTTTTTTTTTTTTTTTAATTTCCTTGTAGTCAGTAGCCATATAGGAATACGAATTGCCCCTTCTACACTTAATCAGTCATTCTTTTGGTGGAATTTGAAATAAAGCAAGAATGCTGAGATGAGAACCTTGTGGGACAGATCTGTTAAATATCCACCAAGGTCACAGCTATTGGCAGTATGATGGCAATGTGCAGTTCTTAAAGAATAATAATATTGCTGCATATTGAAAGCAATAAGCATTTGTAAACAGCTACACTAAATCAGGTGCTACTGGTTGCATCATAAGTTTGTCTAGCAAAAACATGCAAGTACTAGAGTTTTAAGTCTATAAAATGCAGGCTGATACAGTAACATTTTTGAATGGCAAAGGCAAAAAAAAAATCATTATGCATCCTATAACTAGTTATGATTTCTCATTATACAAATGTGCCTTGAAGAGTCATATTACTGCAGGGTTATTACACCGAATAACTATTGACCCTTAGGTCACAAATTAAAATCAACCAGATCTACAACTCTATTTAAATTATAATACACCTCTCATTTCATGGAGGAATCTCATCATGAAGATCATAATTGCAAATTGCCCACCACACACATTATGCAGTACTTGAATTTATTTTAAATTAAAAAGTAGCATTTCTTTTACACCATCAGCATAATATAAGGGTGATTAAAACACATTTTGGAATACCATAATTTTAGTTTCTCTTCAACTTTTCTATTATAGAGAAATAAGTTACATATTTAAATTAATATCCTTGATGTGTTTTATAAGATGATGCAAAAATATATGCAGGAGAAATAAGACTACTCCTCTAGTTGCCTTAATAGGTAGTTAATATACATTTGCAAGGCTGAAAATAAAAATGAATTCAATAAAATATGAACTTTGGAAAAGGGTGGGGAAGAGGCTAGAAGGGCAACTTATAGTCAGACAAGTAATGAATGGATCTTATGTCAAGCACTGATGTCATTTTGCTTAATAACTTAATAGCCTTTATTGGATTTCATTTATTTTTTTGAAGTGGCTTTAGTACATTGAAAATATTTCCTATTGCTTATTGAAACAGTCAATTTATATGTGATGTTTAACTCCCTTCTCCTCTACAGGAAAAATGAGGCCAAGTGTTATACCTTCAATAAGATACCTAAACTCCAGAGAGAAAAATCTAATGACAACTCATACATATATATATATATATATATATATATAGAGAGAGAGAGAGAGAGAGAGAGAGAGAGAGAGAGTTGTCATTAGATTTTTCTATATATTCTCTCTATATAAATTCTCTATATATTCTCTCTATTTGAGAGAGAGAAGGATATATATATATATATATATATATATATATATATATAAAAGAGAGAGAGAGAGGTTTATTGCTTTATTTTAAAGAATGGAGATTAAGGGGTAAGGCAGGGTTTTCATTTTTTTTTCTTGCTAGCTTTGGTTTGGCTTGTTCAGCAAGTCCACTTAATAATTAATTAAGACTTACAAAGTAACTAAATTTTTTTTCTCCAGAACATGGTAGTGTATTCAACATTCTTTGCCCAAAATTAGCTCAAAGTATTTACCTACATTTATTTATTTATCTTTCAGTGAAATGCTGCCAAATGTAGCTGAAAAATAAACAAAACCTGAGAGTAAATTAGGATGGGAAGTGAACAACCATAGGCTGTTATGAAAAGAACTTGAGATCCTTTCTACTGTGTACAGAGACCCTGAGCTTAAAATATAGTACCTTTGACTGTCAAAGAATTAATCTGTAGGTTACAGAGATAGGGAGGATAGTTTCTAATGACAAGATAAACAGAAAATGAGAACACAAAGCATATGAAAATGAAATTATGAAATATACACCTACCCTCAAAGTCTGTGAAGTCAATGCAGAAGGAACATATTTTGTTAAAAGTAAATGAGAAGCATTTCAATGTGCTAAAATTTGAACGAGATTAATATCTCCAAATGTCAATTACTATGTGATATATATTAAAAATAATTATCTATATTTTCTGACATTAAAATAGTCTGTTAAAAACTAATGGTTTACAACTTGGTTTAATTAACTTGAATAATGCAATGTAGCAACATTTTTTAAATTTAAATCAGTTGTGCAAAGTTGGTCAGGTAAAACATTAAAAATGTCATGCAATTTTTAGTTAGAATCAAAGAAAAGAGTGGCTACAACTTATTTACTGCATTAATCCAAGACATACATAATGTTTAAATATTTTAAGTCTATTTTTAAGTCTATTGTCATTGTTCAAAGAAAACTCTTACATCTAAAAAGCTACTGGAATTAACAAGTTAATTACGAGCTTCCTTTAAATAAAAAAAATGCTTGATTTGATCATGCTTTTTAAAAGATAGGCTGTTGTAAATATAATTATTTTCAATAAAGGTTTGGAGAGAAAAATCATACCGAGTTACATATGAATTTTTCAATATAGATAAGATAACACAATTAAGGAGAAGTCAGGGTGCAAAACATTACCTAAATCACCAGTCATGATTTAAGTCTTCTGATTGAATGAATGAAATATTTTTAAAAAAGAGATGAACTAACAGATGGCAAATAATGGGAAACTATTTTGCGTTACTGTAGTGCCTAAGGCCTCCAGTCCTTAAGCAGTATTCTATTGCACTAAAGGCTGTATAAACAAAGAACAACAACAACAAAAAAAGTTCCTACCCCAATGAACTTACAAAGTATAAAATAAGTGACTACAGATGGGTAGAAACATCTGAAGGGTTTCCACTAGACTTGTGCAAAGCGGTTAGTATTTGCTTCAGATAAGGCTGATTCAGGGGACAGTGATTGGATTTGGTGATTTGAATTACTGTCCCGAATCAATTTAGATGAATCTGATTCAGAGAATCAGCTGAATCTCTAAATCAGCCCCATCCCCTGCCCGCCCTCAATGGCTGCCTCTCCTGCTCTACCAGCTCCTGGCTCTTTAAAAAAAAAAGCCCACACTCACTGACTGCTGCCAGGTGGGGGAGGCAGTCACTGGTGCCCCCTGCTGCTCTACACCACGTGGAGGGCTCTGCCATGATCCCCCACACCCGCCTGCTCTCTCAGCCTCCCCCCCATGGCTTCCCTGCCCACCCCAGCTCCCGACCCTTTAAAAATAAAAAAATTTTAAAAACCCACTCATTGGTTTCTGCCAGCTGGGGGACGTGGAAGGGCTCTGCCATGAGCCCCCAGATGCTCTGAGGCCACTGCAGCAGCTGGTGAACCGGAGCTTTTTTTTTTTTTTTTTTTTTTTTTTTTTTTTTTTTTTTTTTTTAAAGGACCAGGAGCTGGGGTGGGCAGCGGATGGGGCCTGGTGGGGTATATATAATCTCAGTCTGAAAGGGGCAGTAAAAGCCCCTATAGTGTGTCCCAGACCCCAACCCCATGTGCCCTGATACTCACCACAGAGGCCCAAATGAACAGCAGCTGGGAAGAAATGCAGATACAAGCTCCATGATTCCAGAGCTCCCTGAAGCTATGGATAAGCAAGGGACAGGGCCGGAGCCTCGGCAAAATGCAGGCTGCTGAAATAGCAGCTGGGAGAACATCTGAGTGGCCGGTGGGGAAAGATCAAGATGCCGACCAGGAGACACCAGCAGCTGAATGGAGGATTGCCCAGCTAGAGAGCAGGCAAGAGGAGCGGAGTGGTGAACAGAGGGCTCCAGCACAGCAGGGTAGAAACCCAAGCTTGGGGAGTCAAAAGACATCTGGGAGTTACGCCGCAGCCCCACCAGGGAATACAGGTACAGCGGCTGGGGACGGTGGCAGGAAGCTGCTAAGCCACACAAGCAGCTCAATGGGGAGGAAAGGGCAACCCAGCATAGGAACTGCATGCCCCTCCAGCTCAGGAGGAGCAAGAGAGTGACCCCAGGTCAGCAGTGATCCAAAGGCAGTCGTGCTGGGAAGAAGGATTGGGGAGGGGCACAGGGCAGCTTCCCACCTCCACAATCACTTGGAAGGAAAGGACAAGAAAGTCCCCCTGCCCCCTGCTTCTTACTTGAAATAAAGGAGAAAGAATAAGTGGGTACTGGGAGACAGGATCCCAGGGGTCTGTTGGCGGATGCTGGATGCTTTCTGTTAGATTCATGTAGAGTCCTAGTCAGCCCCAAGGCAGGGCCTGAATCTGAGGAACTGACTGTGGGGGAAGACTGTACTGGCCAAGAAGGCCCAATCCATCCCAGGGCGGGCAATCTGAGTGAAAGGTGATATCATCCAGAAGACCTGCAGGGTGCAGCGTTTGTCCAGGCCGTGGATGTGGTAAGGGTGGTGTAAAGGGGAGGTTTGGAGCCCCATAAAGAAAAGACCGGGGTTGAGACCTCTTTGCTTTTGGGGGCCACCTGAAGGGAACTGCCTCCCCAACAGGGAACATCAACAATGTGGCAGGCGAGTAGGAGTAGTATCCATACAACCTAGGTGGCACCTGAGCCCGTTTCACCCTGACGTTGCTTGAAGGTAAGGCACCCATCAAGAAGAGGCCGAAACCCTACAACACCTACAAGCAACACTTAGATAAAATAATTTATAATATAATATATGTATTATTATAAATTATTTTATCTGATGCACACACGGAGCGTTGTCACATTTTTAAATCATAAGCACAAGGGACAGAGTAAAATTTGATTCTACCCATTTAATTATATTACAGTTAATTTAATTAATTTAATATTTTTTGCATGGAATATAAATGGCAACTGGATAGCATGAATCACACACCTTTGCAAAGTAATATTCATAATATTACACTCTTGCTCAAACTCCAATCAAGGTAGTAATAAAAAAGTCTTGTGTGACAAAACTCTAGATAACTCAGAAAACAAATTTTAAAAAAATTATGCAAGTTTGGCACAGTAAAGTAGCTGGAATTAGGTTCAAATAACTCAAGATATTATAGGAGATCAAAGAAAGCAAATTCTGAAGTAATGGCTGAACATCAATCACTTAAATTAAAATGGAAGCAGAATAAACCTCAAAAATAAATTACAGACATAAAGAGCAGGGTTTCTGGCCTGGGCGAACCTTGCAGGAGAGGAGGAGGAGAAGGGGCAAAAGAATTTGCTGATGAGAAATGGAGGATAGGGGTTTCAAGAGCTGGCAAGGGGTCAGTAGAAGTCTTACCCATGCTGGGGACTCCAAAACAGTCCCTGGCAGCTGCTGCATGGTCTGTCTGCCCTGCTCTTGCTCCTACAGCAGCAGGCAGTACCTGTGAAGCTTTCTGTGGCTGCAAAAGCAATGCCATGGGGCTGATGCTGCTAGTGAAGTGTGGTCTTTGCATGGGTTGGGGTGCAATTCTGGCACCCCTACTAAGTTGACTTACTTGCCCACTCCACATTATGTTACTGGAATAAATTACTATGCCAGCCACAAAGGAAGCATGACTATTTTTCCTCTCCTATTTGGAATTTAGATTGGACTAAAATTAGAAATAAACCAAAGAGTGTTTTGGGCTGGACTGCCCCAGAGGCTTTAGGACTGTAGTTCAGATGTCTAACCTGGAAGAAGGAATAACCTGTGCAGGTTGATTTTGAAGTCATAACTAACTCTGCCAGTAACTCACCTTGTATTCTTATTCTCTTCTTTGGCAATCCCTCACAGTGGAGGATGGTTGCCTTATCTGTGTGTCCAAAGATGGCTGGTGAGGCTTATCAGGGATTGACAGACTACTGCAGCTCAAGTGTGCTTTTGTGTGGGGTGGATGGACTAAATTCTTGATTTGGTCCATGACACAGTTTCTGCTGCTCTCACTTTTCTATCTCCTGTTGTTGTCATGAGGTTTCAAAGTACTGAGATCCCTGCAGCAGACTCTTCCTCCATTTGGGGCAGTCCTTGGTGATAGACTCCCATAAGCGGACATCATCAATGTTGCATTTTGTTAACTTGGCCTTGAGGACATCCCTGAAGTGCTTTCTCTACCCTTCTTGTGAAGGTACATTTTGGCTTAGCTGGGAGAATAAAACTTGCATCATCTGTCTGGAATTGAACATCCAGATGATATAGCCACCCCAATTAAGTTGATGTCAGATGATCATCACCTCAATACTTATGGTATTTGCTTGCAGGAGGATGCTAACATTGGTGCATCTGTATTCGCACTGGATTTGAAGGATCTTTTGCAGGCAGCATTGATGGAACTTCTTCAATAAGGTTATTCATCACCTGAAACCATTATTATAGGCTGACACAAGAAAAGGATGGAGATGATCCAAGGCTAATATCCACATGCCCAACCTCAGGTGTCCTTAGATATTCTTTAGTGATTTCATCTTTTTATCAGCTGCTAAGCAGCACAGTACTTAAACTCCTTGTGGCCACAGGTGAATTTTTAGTATCAGGCCCCGCTTTGACAAAGATGATGATGATGACGATGAATCATAGATTCATAGACATTAGGGCTGGCAGGGACCTCAGAAGATCAGAGTCCAGCCCCCTGCCCAAAGTGCAGGAAGTCAACAGTGGTCATAGGATCCCAGCATTCAAATTAGGTGCCTGAATCACCTCCAGCTGCAGTCTATTCCAAACCTTGGGGGCTCAGACAGTAAAGAAGTTCTTCCTTATGTCCAGCCAGAAAAAGGTCACAGAGAAGTTTGTGACCATTCTATCTTGCCATTCACTGGGGCGCTATGGTGAACAGACGTTCCCCCAGATCCTGATGAGCACCCCTTATAAACTTATAGGTGGCCACCAGACCATCCCTGAGCCTACGCTTTTCCAGGCTGAAAAGTCCCATAGCTCTCAGCTTCTCATCATAAGGTCTGTTTTCCTGACCTCTGAACAGGAGTGTGGCTCTCCTCTGGACTCTCTCAAGCTTCTCCACATCCTTTTTGCATTGTGGAGCCCAAAACTGGACTCAGTACTCCAGCTGCGGCCTAACCAAGGCTGAGTAGAATGGGAGAATGATGTCCTGGGATTTGCTTGAGAAGCATCTATGGATGCAAGCCAGCATTTTGCTTACTTTACTAGCTGCAGCATCACATTGAAGGCTCATTTTCATATTGTGGTCAATCATGACCCCCAAGTGTAGCACTGCTGAGCCTATAAGCATGCTGTGGGTTTTTCCTCCCAAGGTGGAGAACCTCGCATTTTTCAGTGTTAAATGCCATCAGGTTATCATCTGCCCATTTCTTGAGTCTGTCAAGGTCAGCCTGGATAGCCTTCCTGTCCTCAGGTCTGGACGCTTTACCCCAAAGTTTGGTGTCATTGGCGAACTTAGCCAGTTTGCTTCTGATGCCAATGTCCACATCATTAATGAAGATGTTGAACAATATGGGCCCAAGGACAGAGCCTTGAGGGACCCCACTGGTCACAGGGCACCACCAGGGTTGACTTCCATCAACTACATTCTCTGGGTCTGACCAATATGATGATGATGATGATAACATTTGGGGGCTCTCTTTCTGTCTGGACACCTGGTTCACCTATGACTGTGTCTGGCCCTGCTGCTATGTAATAAGAAACTGCTATTTGAAATTTTGTACACTAAAGGAAATGGGACATTTTTGCTCTTCTCACACATTAGAGTCCATGAGTTTGTGTAAGTCTCTCTTTATCACCACCCTCTGAGTTTACACCTCCAGTACACACACCCAGAGTCTGTCTCTTATCTATTGGCAAAGTCTGGGCAACAGTGAGTGAAAGTTATCCAATCCTTGTTAGTTTCAAAATGCCCTTAGAATTCTTAATAGTAGTCATGATTACCAGTTCATTTACTTACTAGCAGAAATGAAGGCACTGCAGTTGGAACACCGCAAAGATTTATATTTTGTTCATTTTTTAGCATTCTCTCTACTAACACAACAGAAATTTAGCACTCAATATTTCCTTACATGACAGAACTGATGTAGCTAGGTAGTAGAGAATTCCTACTGAGTAGTGACTTCCATGCCATCAAACTCCCAGTTATAGGCATAGTAATGATTTTCTACTGTAAAAATTGGGGAAGTAGGTAGCTAGACTGATACAAGAATGGTTTCCAGGATTAATAACCTGACTCAATAGGTTCAGGGTTTTCCATCATCTCAAAACAGATTTTTAGAAGTTCTTGCTGTATGCATCTTCTACAGCATTGTCTTATCTCCTCTCTAGAGAATTATTTATTCTCCTCCCCACCCCCACAATGCTTTACATTCATTGGTTACTTTATAATCCTATACAATCCA
>NW_017729030.1:19140186-19140456 GCF_001723915.1 Gavialis gangeticus
CATGCTTTACATTCATTGGTTACTTTATAATCCTATACAATCCAGCAGTATTTTAATTTTCCTAAAAAAAATGCTTTATTATCCTCAAAATATTAATCAACTACTGGCTTGTTGTCCTGTATCTGTGTTTCTAGTTATTAACTAGTGATTGAAGAGCCAATAAACTGTTATAAATTGTCTAGGAAAATTTTGATTGAATGCTGCCAATGCAGAGAGAATTAAAGTTGACATGCGCAAGACAGGGTCATGGAATTTTCCATTGGGCTCACC
>NW_017729030.1:19140593-19147896 GCF_001723915.1 Gavialis gangeticus
ACTTGTTTAAGAAACCATTACGCTTCCGTGCCGCTCAGTACTCCATTGCCAAGAACTCTTGCCTGTCCACTCCAATTGCCATTGCCCCACCGTGACCACGACTGTGAGCTTGGCTCGCCAGCTCTGGGGCTGTGACATAAATATGTAGCTTTGTTCAATAAGGAGTGAATGGACAAAATTGTAAAATAGGTTCACAGCTAGAGCAATAGCCATGGTGAAAGACAAGACAACAAAGGATTTGGGACATACACAATGCTGATCTAATGAGAATATAAGGATAAATGAATCCCTGGAAAGAATATTGCAAATAGTAACATCAGTGAAAGAATATATAAAAAATGATGCATCATACATTAGGAACAATGGATCATACATTAGGAAATGTGGCTTTAACTACCTGCATTCTTGTTTTAGTTCAGAAAAAAACCCAAAATAAACCTAATTAGCTATAGTATTTGGAAACAAGCTGAAAGTATTTTTTTTCTATTGAGTTGCCCAAAGATGGATTATATTTAATAAACAAGCTGTCTCATAGACAAAGACAATAACTGATTGCAGAAACAATTTAGAAATGTCACATCTCACATGTTCATTTGTTGTGGAACATTTTTGCAAAAACAAACAAACAAACAAACAAACAAACAAACAAGATTATGGAAAGGAAACATTTGCATGATACTAGTTTTCTTTATTTTATTTTTCCCTAATATAGACCCAGAACAAAACAGACAGGCTTCACACATTTTAACAGATCAAAAGGGAATGTGATGCTGATAGCTTCTAGTTTCCTACAGCAATGAGTTTCCAAGTTTGTTTTAAAGTTCAAAAATTGGTGCTCAAGGTGAATGGCTACCCATTGCTAAAATGGGACAAAGCAGGTGGCACTGTAATCCTCTCTTATGGTACCAAGGTACTATTACTTCTTTTAACAGAGGAAAAATAGACAAGTAATAAAACATTCCTTTAATAAATATTGCTTTAGGGATTTGGCATAATTTATAGAACAGGTTGAGTGGAAGAAGTACAACTGGTGTACAGTAGCAGAGAAGGGCATGCAGTAGGTGCCGAGAGCTCAATGTATGTTTATCTGGTAGCTGAGACCAGCATTCTTGGAGGTAAGGTGAGCTGTGATCACACCAGTACACTCTCCCCTGAATCATCTGATGCCAAAGTTAGGGGTAAGTTCTTGTACTTTAATGTGTAAGAAACCAAATGATATGCAAGTCAGGTAGTGTTGGAGAGATATTGGAGCCATAATGTGAAATATTAAGGATACAAGGATTTTTTGTGGGTGATATAGTGTGGATGTATGGAGACCTCAAGACTTTTTCCCACCACCTAAGTTTGAGGTAATATTTCCATGACGAGGGTCCATGCAATGATTAATGTGCTACAAATTGGACTGGACAGCACAAGAAGAAAGACAGCTCCTGGGATCCACCTGAGAGTTCCAGCCCCACTCTAGACCTTTGTATAAGTTATTTCTGCCTCTGTGCACAACTTCAGTCCTGCATAATGGAAAGCCATACTCATCCTTAAGAACAACCCAGAAATTTTCATACATCAAGATGAGGGAAGTGCCACTTTTGTCATGAACAAAACAGTATACATACAGGAAACAAAGACAACTCCTGACAGAGGACCCCATAGCACAATACTATAAGGAACTAAATGAAATCTTAAAGAAGTTACCTTTAGAAACACAGGAGAAGATTATTACCACTTCCTAGGAATGTAGGCCAGGCAACTTTTACTTATTATCCAAGATCCACAGACCTGGCAATCCAGGACACCCCTTTGTCTGGCATTGGCACCATCATGAAGGGAGTTTCTGGTCATGTTAACGCTATCCTATTCCCATATACCACTGTAGCTGCTAGCTATTTCAAACCTCCACAGAGTTTGTAAAGAAACTGGTCTCTATTGGCAAGCTTTGAGCAAATTCCCTATTGGCTACCATGGATGTCTAGTCTCTGCTACACCAACAGCTCACATGAGGACAAGCCATGAAGAGCATTAGCCCTGATGAAAAAAATTGCTTCTGGCTTTGGTTTCCATTACTTTCTCTTACTTTGTCCAGACACTTTTTCCTATTTCAGGTTTTGGGTTCCCTATACCTGCAAATGAATGGTACTGCCATGGAAAAAATATGGCCCCCAGTATGCCAACATATTTATTACAGACCTTGAAGTCCATTTTCTTTGTAGCTGCCTACTCATCCTCCTGGTATACCTCAGGTACACTGATGGACACGTGGGACAAAACCTCTAGAGAAATTTCACTAAGACTTTAACAACTTCCACCCCTCCAGCAATTTAACTCTAGAATATTACACTCCAAAAATTCATTCTCTAGATAGCACAGTAAAAGTTTGCAATGGCCGCATTGCCATCACATTGTATTGGAAACCAGCCAACTGCCATAGATACCTTCATGCTACCAGTTTTCACCCTAAGTACACCACTAGATCCATCATCTACAACTAAGGCTTACATTGTAACTGTATCTGCTCCAAACCTACCAAGCACGATGAATACTTTAAGGATCTGGAATAGGGATTCTTACAATTACAGTACCATCTCAAAACTATAGGCACTCAAATCAACAAAGCCAGACTCAGAACTCTCTCCAATCTGCTACAACACCAAACAAGGGTCAAGGGCAACATTGTTCCTAAGGGAAAATTGGATTTAGGTTGCAATGTTTCAACTTAAGACCTGGTTTTCATGTCACTCAACAGAATCACATTCAGTAACCAATTGGGTCATAAATCCAACGACTGCCTGTATTGTTATTAGTGTTTACTGATCAGTTTATTGTTGTTGAGATGTTGTGGATTTGCTGCTCTTCTGTTTTGGCACTGATTTTACAATATACACTTCCGTTAACTTTAACTCTGTATTTGAAGTTTTCATTGGTGCCTTGCATCTCTGGATGGGGCGAGGCTGTGGGGCAGCCTCCTGAGGGAATTAACCTTTTGGGTGCCTCCAATCTGGCAGCTGGCAGGCTAACAACCCTCTGTTCATACATTAAAGTTTCCCCTGCTGGGCCTGTCTTCACCCCCATCTTCCTCTTGTTGTTGATATCATCCAGAAAAACCTTTGCTTCAATAACATATAATGCTTAAAGACGTGGCTAATGCAGCAAAGCTTGTTGTGTTTCCTAAGGTTTACTGAATACATATTAAGGATGTCCATTTGAATTATGTTGTGTTGAGAGTTCAAATAAGAATTTAGCACAGGGAAATACTTACCTTCACTGTCACAGCTCCCATCTATTATTAGAATGACTTGTGACAAAAAGCCTGGTCTCACCTTGGGGTGACCACAGAATTTGGGGCTCTATCCTTACTACCCTGTTACATTTCCTCAAGTTTTGACTAAATCTTGCTTACAGGAGACTTGTCTCCCCCTAGTAAATCTTAAATTTAACCAGCATTCTGACCAGACCTTATACCTTAGTGAGAAAGAAACCCCCAAAATCGTGGTGATCCCTGGGTTTGCAAAAGAAAATAGGTTTGTTGTCCCCATAGAAATGGAATCCCTGCTGTTGCCAGCTGCCCTGAAATCATCCTAATAACCACACAAAGTCTAAGGTAAAAGGTCAAAACAGGTGTATTGAATGAGACAGATAAACAAATAAAAATGTTGTTAGGTTTGTAGATAGATAGAAAACAAAACAAAACTGTCAGAACCAAAATCTATGAGAAGTGCTGGCTAACACTGAGTTAAGCATAACGTGTACGGGCATGTTAATGGAAAAACCTCAAGAGATCAGTACGCATACCTGGAACATGTCCTATGCTTGACCCAAATTTGAAATGAGGTAATCTGAATTGACACCAGATGCATGCCCAGTCTTGTTCCAGCATGATGTAATTGAACTAGAAACTTCCATAGGGGAAGCCGTGCGATTGGCCACTCAAAACATACTTAAGGCCAGTAAGTTTCCGCCCACGGTGGAGGCCAGACCTGAAGGAAACTAGACCAGATCTCAGCAGAGACCGCTACAGCGGAGACTGCCTCAGGCCTAGAATCCTGGTTCGAAAGAACCACTGGTCTCCCCGCCACTGTCGAGTCCCAGCGTACCCCTTCCTAAAAATGCTCTTCTTTGTCTCGGTTATTCGATTACTCGATTGATTGCTCGTTCGTTCCGGTTACTCGTTTCACATCTTCGATCCGATTACTCGATTCCATATTCTGGTCAACCCGCTCCACATTTTTGGCCACTCGCTTCACGTCTTCGATTACCTCGTTCGTCTACATTCCGGTTTGCTCATTCACGTCACCATTACCGATGGGCCTTGTTCATCGTACCGCGTTTCTCGTTACCGTTCTTGATTGATTGTAACCAAGCTGAACTGACCTACGCTACATCTCCATCTCATAGTGTAAGTAAGAAACAGAATAAAAAGTTACCTTTTGAAATCGCACGCATCCCACCCGCTCTGACTCCTCGCTGCTAATCCCACCTGTTCAGTCCGTATTCGGCCCCACCGTGACACCGGGGCTCCCGGCTCCAACAAAAAGCAGGAATGCCTTACTGTTACTTTCTTGCCTGAAGCAACTTCCTCAGGTTCCTTTTTCCAGAAGCTAGAAATCTCTCTCTTCCCCAGTCTTCTTGTCTAGGTTCCCTCTTAACTCTAGACTTGGGGTGTCTTCCTTTTTTCCCCTATGCCCTTAGATTTCTAGTCCCTTATCTAGGGGCAGTGGATGGCAGGGAGCATGAGGTGTTTATGTGTTATGGAAGAAGCACTCTCAAAGTGAACTACTGCAGATTTGGGTACTTCTGACAATTGTAAACCTGATTTTTCCTACAGGCTGCATCAACATGAGACACTGGCAGTACAGTTGTTACTACGCAGGCATTTAGTACCTGCATACACAAGTAGTACTTGCATACACACACCAGAGTTACTGAACTGTAGCATCGCCAAATGGCTTTTAGGTGATGCTGACTGTGACCCAGCCATGTCTCTCCATAGACAGCGGGCAGGATAAGATGACAGCTGAGGGGGTGGGGGGGAAACAGCTGCCCTATCCCTCTCCCTCAGCATATTTCAGGCTCCCGGCCAGGCTGTGTCCAGCACAGGGAGGGTGGGGGATGGCATGGAGCCCGCAGTGGGGTCCCCGCCCGGCCCCCCTGCTAGCTCTAGACCCCAAGCCAGGATGTGCCAAGCATGCTGAAAAGCCTACATTCAGGGTTTTACTTCCACCCCAGCTGGGAGCCAGGCCAATTCCTACCAGAGGAGGACATGGGAGGGCTCCAGGCTGTCTGGGATATTACATCTGGGGACAGGTCTACCCTGCTTTGCTGGAGCAGAGAGCATAGGCCAGGGCTGCACAGCATCTTGGGATGCTGGAGGACTGTGAGTTAAATTGAATCTGGAGGGGATCTTGGACAGAAATTCCATAAACTGGTTTTACCTAAATCACTTAAGTCTGATACTACATTCAACCAGGTTCATCTTAAACCAGTTTCAGCCATTTTGAAGACTGGTTTATGTGCTTACATAACAGAAACTTACATTCTGTTACAGGTTTAAACTGGTTTCTGATCACTTAATTCGGTTTACGTGTAACTTCTGCCCCTAGCCTAAAATACATGCTAACTAAGACAAGTTATGGACTTGGTACATAAACTTGCCCAGTAACTTCTTCAAGAGATCAAACTAATTGATCATAACAATCCCTTCTTTCATGAACATGCATGAAATTGATCAGATAAATTCAAACGGTATCATAATCTTTGATGTTTGCTTATCAAACATCAGTTGCAGGTGCACAAATGTCACAAAGATCAAATTTGCGCTCATGATCCATTACAGTTTTCAGAGGGATTGTTACTAGAAAAACTGGATGCCATAGATCTAAAGGTGAAGCTAGTGTGAATGTACATAAAAGTTAGGGTAAACAGAGGCTCTTTATAGCAGCTCAGTTTATTTCTTAGCAGTAGATTTTACTTGCTGGTGATGTGAAAGTAGTATTTTGCCTTAAGGAACCTCCTATATAGAATCCATGGGAGAAGTGAATAGAAAAAAAGCGTTCCAAGTTGAATGTAAAGTAGATTTCTCTCAAAAAGTAAGAATTCATGATTTTAAGAAAAATAAATGGCAATTAATATTATAATAAATCTCACTCCTCAAGCTAGTCCACAGGCACAAATAATTTTAATTTCAAGAGGTTCTTTGCAATACTTAGAGGACACCACAACTGAAAACAAACAAAACCTCCATGATTCGTAAGTATAACTATTTTATGATTATAAAGAGAAAAAAGAAAAAAAATTAAAGCGAAAATAGCATCTGGACAAAATCATTTTCATGGTGTTATAATAGGCTTCTCTATGGAGAGTTTCACAAAGATTATGTCTTTAAGAGTGGATCTGGCCTTGGAGGGACCAAAGCATATTATTATTCAGTTTAGCTCAAAATCCTGTTTTAGAGGTTGTATACACAGGGGCATTCAGGAGAATTAAGATGGTCTTATTTTGAGGATTAATGATTTACTTTATGGTTGTAAATAATAGAATCTTTTTTTATTAAAGGAAACTAAATTGGGGGCCTGTATTGTTAATAGTGTTTGCTATTAAAACTGTTTGCAAACACTATTAACAATGCGGGACTACAAACTATAGTACGCCAGAGAAAGATTGCAGAAGAGACCAAGGACTCTGAAATGCCTTGGTCCCTGTAATTATGAAGAATTCATTGGATAAAATATGCCCTACATCAGAGGTAGGCAACATACGGCACAGCTGTACTGGCATGGGCACAGCTTCCAGCTGGTGGGGAGCTGGTACCAGGAGTTGAGCACCTGCCAGGGAGCTGGGGGGTTGAGAAAAGTGGCAGTGATGCAGGTACAGCTTCCATGTACCTGGCCTCAGCTGGGTGCAAAGAAACCCCCTGACACCACTAAAGCCATCTGACCTACATCAGACCAAAACCTTGTACTGGAGTGTGGTTTGTGAAAGGTTGCTGACTGCTTCCCTATATGGTATCAGAAAGTAGACTGATATTTGTTGGCTTAGAAAATGCTATTTAAATGTTTGCTTTTTGGGAATTGGCTTATAGGGGTGTGTGCATGCATGCAATATATTAATGGTTCAGGATGGGTAGCAAGTGTTAACTGATTTCTAAAAAGCTTGGGTCTCACATGTACACAATTTAATAAACTTCAAAGCAGACAGGCTGTCCAATAACATAACAAGGTCAATGGATACAAACACAGCCTGGGAAGAGGGGAGTAGTATAACTGACAAGCCCTGCCCCCTGACAGATGCCCCACCCCTGACCCCACCCCAC
>NW_017729030.1:19148156-19155476 GCF_001723915.1 Gavialis gangeticus
GTCCACCATCTTGGTGCTGGAAGTCTCACCCCTAATCCCCGACCTTTGTCACCAGAAACCCTGCCCCTTCCCCTCAGAAGTTCTCCATTTTGGGTTGCTTCTGGCCATGAAACAGAAAGTCCTGCCACATCACATGCCCTGACATCAGAAGATCCTCCCCTGACCACCATGTTGGTGGCCATCTTGGCTGCCATTTTCTGTCCCAGAACACCCTGTTTTCATCACATGGCCTGAAACCTCATAAGGCCCAACCCCCTGGCAGCCATGCTGGTGGCCATCTTGAATGCCATGATACATCCCAGAACACCCTGTTCCATCACATGTTCCTGTAACAGCAGAACGGCCTAGGCTGGCAGTCCCTGGCCTACCTCATGTCTAAATCCTGTTGGAAAACCCTCCAGACCAGGCCACATATTTTCTGAGACCACACTAATGCAGACAGAAGCAAATATGGATTCTTAGACTTTGGAAGCCTCAAACACTGTTCAGACCTCTCTCAGCAACACTATGGAGGAGATCTCGGTGGTTGAGACAGATTCCCAGACTCCCAAAATGGATACACAGCCCATGGCAGACGCCCCACAGACTGCATCAGAGTCACCAGCAGAGACCATGAGAGTGTCAGGCAAGCTAAACCCCAAGGGCTCTGCTGAAGTAACTAATCTAGGTTTGTTTGTTTTTTTGAAGGGAGCGGCTTTCTACGGTAACAGGGTGGGTCTGTGTTAATTGTATCATCTCTGCGCAGGGAGCAAATATGGATTCTATACCAGTAAGGCAATTTGTTCCTCTCTTAAAACCAAGCCCTAAAAGATGTCTGGCAAGAAAATACTACCATAGAAATAGTTCTGAACAGGGGGAGATTAAAGGAGAGTAGTCCCCTAATCCAAGGGTTTCCTGAGATGTTTGATGGCTAGGTGCCCAGAGTAGATGCTGAGTATTCTGGAGAAGAGAGGTGTCTCATTTTGGATGCTGAGGGAGAAGATGTCTCCAAGGGGGCACAGGGTCTGGTGAGTGGCACCTGTGGGGTGGGATGTGGGGGTCCTTATAGGTGCTGGTGGTGTGGGGTGGGAATTAACTATGAACTCCTTAAGCAGTGGCTAAGTAGAGTTTCTCCTTTAAAATCCCTCTGCCGCTTGGCAAAGCCTCTCTTATGACACCAGAAAGAGAATGCAGCAGGAGCCAGCCCTGTAACTCCTGTATTTGAAAAGAAAAGCTGTTTTTGTGACAATCAGAGAACTGATGGTTCAGAAAAAGAAGGTTCTGTGGCCTTTAGAAGATAGCTAGGAAATGAACAAACAGGCCCCATGTCTCTGCAGGGCCATAGAAGGCTCATGAAATCTCTGGTACATGTTTGTTATTGTAGCATACCAAAATATTGCTTGAGATGGAGACTTTTTGAAGATTGCAGGGGCTGTCTCCTATGGGTACCAGGTCAAGGAAGTCATGACTGTATGGACTGGACAGATCAGGATATAAACCAGAAAGTGTAGGAATTTTGTACTCAGCTGTGTATGGAGAGTATTCTAAATGCTATAATTGTATTAGGTTACTCTATGGGTTGTCTATGCCTCACTGAGAAACATTTAGCTCAGGGTGTGGTGATTATAAACCATATTCACTTGGCTGGAGACCCAAATGCTGCTTTATATGGTGTTATTCATGAGAAGGATAAATCTCTGGTACCCTACCATGAATTCTTAACTGGAACAATAAATTACAAATTCCTGCTCCAGAGAAAAGTGTAGCTAGGATATAATGTAAAACTAGGAAAAGCTGTAAATTATGTACAGATTTTGATGAAAATAAATCTCATTAGAAATACCCAAAAGATTGAAGAATGACATCTGTGAGAATGTAAGGGGAGGGTATAGATGGGGGTTGGAGGTTTAAAAGGAGTCACAGTTAAGGACATGTTGAGACATCTTACAGAAGAAACAGTCAGGGTGGTACCACCACAAAATTGAATGGATCTGAATCCATCACAATGGGTCTACAGGGACAAATCAGAAACCAGTATTGAAAAAACTGAGCAGTCCTTGATGATGACCCCCCAGTCAGAGGGAGGGGCCTCATAAATATCAAAATATCATAAATATAAAATCAGAAGGCATCAGGATATAACCCTGAGAAGCCCAGAAAGCAACCCTTAATTACAGCAGAAGCAGCCAGACTTTAGACCAGAAAAATCTCAGAAGGGTCAGCCCAAGGCAGGGTGTATGTAAGCATTTTTACTCTCTATGCACATAGACAACTTTTCTGTCTCATCACAGTATCTTTTACTTACTGTTGCTTGTGGTCTTCATTACAGAGGATATATCTAGTGGGAAAACCTCAAGTACTACAGGCACTTTTACTACAGAAAGTTAAAAATTAATTTAACAATGGAGGGGTCATCTATGGGTGTGTTAATATAACACTTAAGTCAGAGCACTATTTTGTAATCATTTGTCCCAAAACAGAAACCCTTCTTCACAAATGGAAAACCAGAACAATCATACCCCTTCATGTCTTTACCCCATGGTGAAAGATACATTTTCTGAAATCAGGCTTTTTGAAACTGTGTGTGGGTGTATGTTTTGGGGTGGGGGGTTTAATTCTGCTAAGGGTCTTTTAAAGCATGGGTGTTTCTTTCAGCCTTGTAGCTGTTGAAACTACATGCATTTTGCGGTTAGAGGTAGGGTTAGAGTTAGGGTCAGAGTGTGTGTTCATCTTGAACGTTAGTTCTTGATGCTGAGATGTCAATTTTATGTTTCCCAAGGGATCTCATGCAACACCTCCAAAGAGCGAGATGAATTTTCAGAAACACCAGAGGGATGCGATTTAGTCTGAAGGCCTCCAACAGCACTCACCAAAAACCACAGAAACACTGAGGATCAGAAACCCCATGGATTAGAACCCCCCCCAACAACAAAAACCAAACCAAAACAAAACAAAACAAACCCCCCCCCCACAGAGCTGAAGGACACAGTGAAAAAAAAAAAGAAAGAAAAGAAAAGACTGCATAGTTCCTCAGAGGAAAACACACCACCAAACCCTGAGAGAGTTAGGTGTGAAAACACAAATATTCACAGTTCCAAAGCTGCTGTTTTGGGGTCTGTGAATAAGAAACACAAGACTGATTACACACACACATTTTACAGGAACCTGAGGAGGTTCCTCCTATATGTTTGAAAGATCATGATTACTATTCAAGCAACAAGAGGAGACTTTGGGGTTTGTTGTTGGTACCCATAATGCCTTGAAAGATCATGATTATTGTTCAACCAAAAGAACAGATGCTGTACAGAGGGGAGGTGGTCTGTATGGTCCTGAAAGTAGGCGTGGTATGCATCATAACAGGGGAGATGCTGACAAACCTGAGAACAAGTGGCTTGTGGGGCAAAAAGTAAGGGCCTGTTTAAAGATGAGAGTGGAAAAGGCTAAACATCTACTGAGAAAGAATAAGAAATGCCCAAATGCCCCAAACCTTCCCAAGCCTGTGGAGCCAGAGAGCAGGTCTTGTAAATGTAATTTTGAAGACCCTCTAGAATGTCCATTGAAACCTCCCTCACCTCCTGAGCCTGTGGAGTCAGAGAGCAGCAGTGGTGAAAATGAATTGGAAGACCCTCTAGAGGGCCCCTCAAAAACCCCCTTTCCTCCTGGGTCTGTGGGATCAGACAGTAGGGATGGTGAAAGTGATTTAAAAGACTCCTCAGAGGGTCCCTTGAATGTAGTCTCTCCTGAGCCTGTAGAGGATGTCTTGCCAGATGTAGAAATGGTATGGGTGAAAAGGTGGGAGTGGACTATAGCTATGTTTGGAGCCCAGAGGTATATAGAAGAGTTTTGTTTTAGGAATCTGGAACTTCTACGAGAACATGTGGCTTTTGAAGCCATAAGAAGGCAGATAGAATGAATTGTAGACAATCTTCGCTGTTTATTCACACCTGCTGATTATGTCCAGCTCCATATTAAGGCAAGTGGTATGAACAGCTGCTTATATTCTCCAGCTATGAATTTAAATAATATGCCCACTGACCTGTTTCTGGAGTGGATCAGTAAATTGTTACAAAGTCAGAGAGAAATACTGTTTGATTCAACATTCCGGTTGACTGTGGTAGCTGCAAGACGTGTGGGTGGTGGCACCTGTAGAGTAATAAACTCTATCCCCTATTCCCAAAATACTGCCAAAGAGAGACAGTATTTAATTGATCCAAACACCTTTGATACTAAACTGTCTTTTGCTGGTAGTCTGCTTGCTCTGACCACTATTAGAGGAGCCAAAGATGCAGAACTGCTACATGGTGCAAACCAGCTGCATGAGAAGTCAGGATGGTCAGCTCAAAAACAGGTTATGATGAAGGATGTGTCACTGTTTGAAGATCTTGTAAAGGTTAACATCCATACAACTAAGCATAAGGAGAAAACAGGGTGGAGTTTCTTTAAAACACAATATGCCTCGGTTCCCAAACACGTGTTTCCTTATGTTGCATGATGAATATTATTATGGTATTCTGGATATGAAAAAGGTTTTGGGGGTGAGAAACTATTGTGATCTTTGTCAGGCATTGTACAGTCATACCCATGCATGCAGGTTCTGGTGCTGCATCTGTCTGAGCCCAGACTGTGCAGATAATGTGGGTGAGGCGCAAACATGTCCTAATTGTAAACTGGTCTGTCATTCCTTATGGTGTTTACAGAGACACACAGTTCTGGCTTTTGAAAGAAAAGATTGACTGTCTAAAACTTTGGTTTATAAATGTAAATCTTATGTGGACAAAAATCATGAATGCAAAGGGTGGCAATGCAAACAGTGCTATGGGCAGATCATGGATGTAGACAAGCACCAGTGCTTTATGCCATGGATTACTGAACCTGAAATAGGGGAGGGTTACATTTTTTTATGATTTTGAATGTATGCAGGAGACCAGGATGCACATACTAGATTACATATTTACAATGGAGTTAGCCCTAGAAATCCCCTGGGAGGCTGAGACCCAAGAGACTTAACAGGCTTGGGAATTTAAGGGTGAAGAATGTCTGTATGACTTTGTTAAGGTCTTTATCAATAAAAAGTACCAGGGCTACACCTTCCTAGCTCACAATGCTAAGGGCTATGACAGCTACTTCATTGTTATCCAGTTACTAGAGGAAAAAATGGGCATGAATCTCATCATCCAGGGTGGTGAACTCAGGTGTATAGAAGTTACCAGTCTAGATATTAGTTTAATAGATTTTTTAAACTTTCTACCTATGAAACTTAGCAAGCTCCCCCAGGCCATGGGGTTCAAAGAATGCAAAGGGCATTTCCCACATTTTGTTAACACGAGGGAAAAATCAGAATTATGTGAGGCCTCTCCCAGAAGCAGAGTACTATGGGGTTGAAAGCATGATGCCTAGTGAGAGAGTAATGGTATCGGGACAACTGTGATAAAACCTTTGATATACAAAAGGAGCTGGCCTGTTATTGCCAGCTAGATGTAAACATTTTGAAGGAGGCCTGTCACCCCTACAGGAATGAAACTATGTAGATGACCTGGCAGGTAGAGATGGTGAAAAAGAAAGGCAAACTCAAACGTGTAAATCTCTGCATAAACCCTTTTCAATATCACACTGGCTTCTGTCTGTATGGCCATGTACAGATTTATGTTTTTGAAAGACCAGACCATAGCACTAGTTCCCCGAGACAACTACCACAGACAGACAAAGATTTTCGATCCCCTCTATCCAGTGGCTCACGTATTCTCTGAAACAGAAAATATTCAAATTCATCATGCCTTACAGGGTGGGGAATTTCAGGTGAGGGGTTATTTTTTAGATGGCTATGCTATCATTGATGGGAAACCCACAGCCTTTGAGTTGAATGGCTGTTTTTCCTATAGCTGTGTTGCTTGCTACAATGAAAGTGAGTGGAACCCATTGACAGGGACAACCTACGTGTTTCTGAATTATAAGCACAGGAAAAGGGCAATCATCTTGAGAGTGGGGTTTACCATGTGGACCATTTGGGAGCTTGAGCGGAGGACTTTGTTAGAATCAGATGAGGAGCTCGTACCTTTCTTAAGTAGAACCTCATTGTCTTCTCCTCTGATGCCTAGGAATGCTGTCTTCAGGGGGAAAACTATGCCATCTGTCTCTATTACAAAGCTAACCTGGGTGAAAAAAATCACTATTCTGATTTTACTAGTCTACCACCTTCATAAACAAAACAAAGGAATACCCCATTGGACCCCCCAGAATCATTCACGACTATTTCAGCCCCCTATTGAGCTATTTTGGGTTGGCCAAGGTGAAACTGTACCTGCCACGCAATCTCTTTTTCCCTGTGTTGCTTGTCAGGGTGAATGGGAAACTTATGTTCCCACTATGCCGCACCTGTGCAGAAACAAATCAGCTGAACTGTATCCAGAAAAAGGTCCTGCTGGGTACCTGGTGCACCCTAGAATTGAACAAATGTGTCACAAAGGGGTACAAAGTAGTAGTACAACAAACAGGAAGTCTCAGGATATCCTGCTGGTGTACTGACAAAGAAAAACAAGACCAATATGTGGCCAATGTATTGCAAAAAGAAGGTTTGTCTTTACACCCTGAGCATATTAAACCCAACCCTGCAAAACATCAAATCGCAGAAGTACTTCTAAATTCTTTGTGGGGTAAATTCAGCCGGAGGACAAACCTCCCCAATACCAGTATCATTGGAGACCCCAAAGACCTCTTTGGCTATCTCTTTTCTCCCACCTATGACATTTCCTCCTGTGAATTTATTGATGATGAAACATTCTGCGTGTCTTGGAAGCACACCAAACAGCATTACATACTCAGGCAACACTAGCTTCTTTATAGCGTGTTTCACCACAGTGAATGCATGTTTATGGCCATATGATCTGTTAGACAGCCTGCAAGACCTGTATTATGACACAGACTCCATTTTATAGATTTCATAGACATTGGGGCGGGAAGGGACCTGGGAAGATCGAGCCCAGCCCCCCGCCAAAAGGGCAGGAAGTCAGCTGGGGTCATAGGATCCCAGCAAAATAAGCATCCAATTTGCTCTTGAAGGTGTTCAATGTAGGTGCTTGAACCACCTCCGATGGCAGGCTATTCCAGACCTTGGGGGCTTGGACAGTAAAGAAATTCTTCCTTATGTCCAGCCTGAAATGGTCTTGTAGCAATTTATGACCATTCGAGCTCGTCATCCCTTGGGGTGCTCTGGTGAACAAACGATCCCCCAGATGCTGGTGGTCACCCCTGTTAAACTTATAGGTGGCCAGCAGATCACCCCTGAGCCTGCACTTTTCCAGGCTAAAGAGCCCCATGGCTCTCAGCCTGTCATCGTAAGGTCTG
>NW_017729030.1:19155686-19161607 GCF_001723915.1 Gavialis gangeticus
CTTCTCCACATCCTTTTTGAATTGTGGAGCCCAAAACTGGATGCAATACTCCAGCTGCGGCCTCACCAAGGCTGAGTACAGGGGGAGAACAACGTCCCGGGATCTGCTTGAGAAGCATCTATGGATGCAAGCCAGCATTTTGGGCTTTTTTGAAGTCAAGATATATGACCTCAAACTCTTCTCCCTTGTCCAGGTGACACCTGGTCATAAAAGGAAATGAGAATGGTCAAGCAAGACTTACCCGCAACAAACCCGTGCTGGCTATCCCTTAGGATGTTGGCATCAGCCAGTCCATTAAAGACTCCCACTGTTGTGTCCCCTGTGCCATGTTCCCCATGGATTCTAACTCAGAGGGTCTCCAGTTGTCCACCCTGGTCACCAATATCAGCTTTCAGGGACATGTAGCTTTCTTTAACATAGAGAGCTACACCCCCGCCCCTTTTATCTACATGATCCCTCCTGTACAGGGTATAGCCATCTATACCCATGGTCCAGTCATGGGTGGAGTCCCACCAGGTCTCCATTATCCTTATGACATCATAATTATTTATGTTAAGTAGGAGGACGAATTCCTCCTGCTTATTCCCCAAGTTCCTGGCATTTGTGTACAGGCAGGTAAGTGTCCCCTTGGGGGATCTTGCCTTACCCACAGATTGTACCAGGGCTGGGGCAAGGGTGGGCTCCCTTAAGTGCCTTGGCCCGCTGGCTCAGCAGGCCAGCAGTGACGGTAGTCCCCCCATCCCCCAATGGGCTTAGTTTAAAGCCCGGTAGAGCAAGTCAGCCAGTCTGGCTGAGAAGACCCTCCTCCCCAAGGGAAAGAGGTGGAGGCCATCTCTTCCCAGGAGCTCACTGCCTTTCTTGCCAAAGAGCGGGCTGTGGTCATGGAAGCCAAAGCCTTCCTGATGACACCAGCACCGCAGTCTTTGGTTGACTATGTGGATCCTCCTTTCCCTCCTCAGCCCATAGCCTGAGACTTGGAGGATCAATGAGGTGGAGGCCACCTCTTCCCAGCAGCCCACTGCCCCTCTCACCAAAGAGCGGGCTATGGTCATAGAAGCCGAAGCCTTCCTGATGACACCAGCGCTGCAGTCTTTGGTTGACTATGTGGATCCTCCTCTCCCTCCTCAGCCCATAGCCCAAGACTGTGCACCCAGACCCTTTGGCCCTACTCCCAAATTCCTATAGCACCTCATGACCTGGCTGGGAGCACTCTGAGCCATGTCATTGGTGCCCACATGAATAAGGAGCATAGGATGGTGGTCTGTAGGCTGGAGGAGCTTTGGGATCTTCTCTGCAATGTTCTGGATGCAGGCCCCTGGGAAGCAGCAGAGTTCCCAGGCTAAGGGGTCGGGGCGGCAGATTGCCCCGTCAGTCCCCCTCAGGATTTGTCGTCTCCGATAACAAACACCTTACATTTTGTCTTGGGTCGAGTGGGGACAGTAGGTGCAGTTGAGCCTGTGTTGCCTGTGGGAGCTGGCAACTCAGCAGGCTCTGCTGGAGCAGCAAGAGGTGTATACTTGTTGCTAAGCTCCGGCAGGGCAGGGGCCTTGGTGCGGCAGTCCTTACGGCCCTTGACCACCTTGGTCCATGCCCCTGACTGGACAGAGTGGGAGGTCCTGGAGTCGTCCTTTGTCCTGGAGGGAGACCGTGGTTTATCCTCCAGCTCCCGGGGGAGAAGGGCCTGGCAGTAGGAGTCGATCTCCTATTCACAGTCCCTGATGGCACACAGTATCTGGACTGTGGCCTGGAGCTCCTCCAGCTGGCATGCCAGACACCCGAAAAGGAAGCAGACCCCACACAGGGAGGTGGTCATGCTCCCGGGCCCCAGAGCCTGAAAAAGGGACAGGCAGCAGCCTCAGCCAAGAGCCAGGGGCTCCGTCTGCATGGAGCCTGGAACCATGGGCTCCATCTGGGTGTCGATTTCTGAGGTGCCCGACTGGGGGACCGCAGAGTGCAAGGGGACCCTCAGGATGCCCTCCATGTCATGTCTCTGTTAGGCTGGCTATGGCTGGGACTGTTTACCCTGTGGGGTTCGCAGGCAGGGTCTCGGGCCCTCCCGTGCACCCTCCTGCATGAACTCCACACTAACTCACATGCTGGCAGGCAAGCACGTCTGTTTGCACAGCCTGTTCATGTGGCTCCCTGGGGGGGTGGGTGAAGTAGGGGCCTGGATGGGGCTTGACCCGGCCTGTCTCCACGCAGCTGCCTCCTCCCACTCAGTGAGGTGTTAACCCCCTACCACCATGGGCCCCGCTTGCCTCCGGCTGTCCTGGGGGTTGGCGGGGGGCTCCATGGCTGCTGGGGGGTCTCTAGGGGGCTTCAGGGGAGCAGGGGCATGGCGGGCTTTCACCCGCACGTCTCTCGCTGCTCCAGAGCCTAACTGCCATGATTTTTGTAAGCTATGAGGGACACCAGAATCCCGCTCTAGATGATTATTTAGGTGAGCTCACAAATGACATCCCGCCAGATCAACATATCACAGTGTTTGTGTCAGCAGGCCCAAAAACTAATAGGTACAAGCTGTTGGGAGGAAAAGTCTGCTTAAAGATCAAGGAGCTTATCCTGAATGTGAAAGTCAGTTTTGAGAGCTTGAAAGATCTTGTTCTTGATTATAGAGCAAACCCCACCAGGGAAAACCCTAAAACCATTGTAGTACAGCAGAGCTTGATTTTCAGGAATAAACAACAGTGGACAATTGAAACCAAGACTATTAAGAAAACACAGAAAGTTTATGACAAAAGGGTCCACACAGAAAACTTTAAGTCCCTCTCCCACAGTTTTTGAATATGGATATGTGCTGGAAGCACCTCCTTTCTGTGATTCTTGCAGGGCCTATCAACTGCAGCAAGAGTAACTTTATAAAAAAAACCTTCTGGATAATGCTGATAAACTCATTGTCTGTTATGCCTGAATAGCATGTGGTGCTATAGCTGTTGGGAACCTTTGTATAAAGAACTCCTTTGTAAATACCCTTTTATCAAATTTATGAAGGGCCTGCCAGACAATCTTAATGACAACTGGTTGTTTCCTCTGAATAAAGTAAATATGGTTGTGGTGGATGATTTGATGGACTCTGCTTGTGAGAATGGTGAAATAGAGAAAACCTTTACCAAATAATACATCACAGAAATCTTAGCATCATGTATATAGTTCAGAGTGTTTTCTGTCAGGGGAAAAAGAGTTGCACCATCACCCTTAACACAAAATACGTAGTTCTGTTTAAAAAGCCCAGGGATAAGCTACAAGTGGTATCCCTAGCAAGGCAGATGTACCCAGGCAAGTCCCAATTCTTTCTAGAAGCTTTTGAGGATGCCACTAAAAAATTTTATGGGTATCTGGTGATGGACCTAAACACTTCTACCCCAGAGGTTTTCAGATTAAGAACCGAGCTTTTCCCTCCTGACCAGCTGGCATTTTACGCTTTGAAAAAAGCAGTGGGTGGAAATAAAAACAGATGATGTAACAGCAGCCTCTTTTTTAGCTCCCAAGCCTGCAGATGGGGAATGTGTCTAACTGCATGAAGAGAAATTTGGCTCTGTTAAAACTGCTTATTCAATCCTCCCCACAACAGAGGAAAGCTATACTCTGCTCACTCTCTGAGGATTTAGTAGCAGTCATTTCAGAAATTGCTCTGAACACCTTAACAAGAAACATCCCTTTGACATCCCAAATCTGTGTACTGAAAAAAGACATAGGATCATAAAAAGCCTGAGTAACAAAAGACTGTCTCTCGCAGAAAAGAAACAGTTGGTGAAACAGTCTGGGGGATTTATCGGACCCCTGTTAAGTTTTGCCATCCCTCTGATCATGGGACTTTTGACTAAGCAATGATGAAGTATGCAGAAAAAAAGTACCTGGTGCCCAGTGAGCAGCTGGAAGAATTAAAGGCTCCCCCACTACCTCAGAACTAAGGTGACCCATTTATTGGATACTGAAATGAGAGACATTCTCGAAAAGGCCGGGTTTAGCAGAATATGATAAAGTTAAATTGTATGCTACTGTGCTTCAGAAATACCTGGTGCATGTGAAGCAAGGTGATCTGGATAGAGGGAAATTAATCTCGTTTATGCCAGAACAGAACCCCTTGGAAATGGCAAAACCCCTAGAAACACCAGTGAATCCTGACCCCACTGTTCAGGAAGTGTTGGATAAGGTGTCCACCTGACACAGGAAAAATGCTAAAGTGTTGCTCAGCAAACTGAGCCAACACAAGCATATTTCTTCTTGGGATGATCAGGGGTGGGGGGTGTTATATACAAAGGAATGCTCATCAGCGGTTGTAACATGCTCAACTTAGTCTGGGAGCCCCTCCAGACTCTCACCACTTCTAGTAAGCATCCACCTAAATGTTGGGACATCTTTATGAAAACCATGGCTGAACTGAATGTACCGTCTTCTGTTATGTGCAATGCTGCAAATCAGAATCATCTGGACCACCTGAAAACCTCTGCAACAGACTAAGAAACGCTAACCTGACCAACCTCACCGCTGAAGAAAAAAAAAGGTTGTCTCTAAAAAGGAAGTGGATTAGCATGTAAAGTTTATGGTTGTGATAAACTATTTTATACTGCTTCAACATTTTGTCTGCAATGTGGTTTTTTAATGTGATATGGGGTAAAAGAAAAGCGCACACACACTTTTCTCCCCCCACCCCCAACCCAACAGAAGGGTTCTTTATTTATATAACACTTTAGTGGAAGTCATTGCAAGAGACACGTGTCTGGGCATGTTAAAACATGTTTTAAGCAGGTCCAGTCATGTGGAAAGATTTGTATTTACTATTTACAAACTGCATCACCATGTGGTCATTTCATATTAAATCATCAAAATATAATTTTAAAATGTATTCAAATGATAACCCCTTGTTACAGTGGTGCAGGAACAACATACAGTGGTATCCACAGGCAAAAGAGATGGGGTCTGGTAAATGTTCAATCTGAAAAGCATTGCAGGTAGCATTTTTATTTAAAAAGAACATAATACTTTGAGGAAACAGAGCGTTTTTTGGGATGTGACCATAATAATCAAAAAACTCCCCTTGGTTACAAGCCACCAGGTAAACAGCCAGCCAGTGTTCTCCAGGCTGGTTATGTGGAGGGGCGGTGTTGACCACCAGGCTCAGCAGTCTTTGAGACAGCTGTGCCTTAGGGAGCCAGTCACAGGGGAACACATCTAGAAAGTCTCTTTGGTGTAAGGGTTGGTGAATAAAACCCTGGAGAGCTGTTCACTGTCCATCTTCACATGTAGTCAAACAGCACATTTCTCCACTTGTTTTTCTCTATAACATTGTCAAAGACCCCATACATGATCATGTTGACAGTGGTGGGCAAAGCACCAGCAAAGCATATTTCTGCTCTCAGGTTCCCAGTGTTAATCAGGGAATAATGATCAGCACATTCCTGGTCAGGAGACAGGTCAAAGGCAAACAAGGTGTACCCCTAGGCAAATTCCTCACGGTTGATCAATAGGGAACAGTCTTTCATTTGCTTACCAGCAGTCTGCACCAGATACATATATTCTCTCACACAGTTACTAGTCTCAAAATCTGGTTGTAATGTTTTTGCAGGGATTTGTTCTCCTTCAACATACAGGGCAACAAAGTTAATATTGTAATTTTTAAAGTTGAAGGGGTTCTTACAAGCCCACGAGCCCAATGAAAACTAGCTTGGGCAACTGTCCCCAAAACAGATTTTCCAGATTACTGACCCGACTGCTGGCAGGGATGCTAAACACTTTCAAACCCGCACGGTTTATGGGGTATTTAGCATTGGCTGTAACCAAGGCCTCCATATTACCCATCTGGATGCCTGGGGCCACCTTCACTTTCTTTGCAAAAAAAGTGAGGCTTACAACATGTTTGTAGTTTACACTGTCCATCCACAGGGACATCCATCAAACAGAAGGCGTCTTTACTGTGAGTT
>NW_017729030.1:19166607-19166836 GCF_001723915.1 Gavialis gangeticus
ACATGTTTGTAGTTTACACTGTCCATCCACAGGGACATCCATCAAACAGAAGGCGTCTTTACTGTGAGTTGGTTTAATTTTCACGTCCACGCCATTCAACAAAAAAAGTTTTTATTGAAAAAACAAAAATTGCTGTGGAGGTGGCCTAGCAGCTCTATCTTTCTGCTCCAGGAAGTCAGGTTTGCCCTTTTCCTAAACCGCTGATACTCCCTATCCAGTGCAAGCACTT
>NW_017729030.1:19166847-19167076 GCF_001723915.1 Gavialis gangeticus
GGAGCTTAGATTAGCTTCTGGGATTAAGGATAACACAAAGTCCTTCTTCAAGTATGTAGGTAGCAAGAAGGAGTCTTGGGGTAACATTGGACCCCTACGGGGCGAGGCAGTTGGTGACGAATGCACAAGAGAAGGCAGAACTCTTTAACAAGTTCTTTGCCTCCGTGTTCCTGTCTGCTGACAATGGGGTGCTCTCAGGTAATAGCATAGAGAGGCCCAGGAAGGATGC
>NW_017729030.1:19168390-19180449 GCF_001723915.1 Gavialis gangeticus
GTGGTGCTCTCACCTTCCCTGGAAATCTTCAAGAGGAGCCTGGATAGGCCCCTGGCTGGGGTCTTATGACCCCTCCCACCCCCAGTGGTCCTTCCTGCCCGTGGCAGGGGGTCGGACTCGATGATCTGTCTAGGTCCCTTCCAACTCATTTATTCCATGATTTTATGAGTCTATGAATTTTATTTTGTTTCCAGAAAGCTTCAGTTCTTATATGGTTTGTAGCTGCTACCGCTCAGTTTATTTTCTTTAATTTGTACTTTATCCTGGTATTACATTATTATTAATCATTGTTGGTCCAAAATCTTTATTCAGTGACACAGTTCCCACTACCTTTGTGTAACACAGCACAGGCTTTTAGAAACACTCTGCAGACTTCCTGTCTCCGGAGTTAAACTAAGTGAATGTATCGTTCCCAATACTACAGCCAAGGATGGTCCCAAAGGTACGTCAGAGTTCACCTGTCACACATTTGTGAGAAGAGGAATTGGTACACAGCCTGTCCCCCAGAAAAAGCCTCACACAGGAGGACAAGCCCTCAGAGTCTGTAAATGTAGAAAGTAAGATCAGAAAGGGAAAACCAGTTCACTCACAGAACACATCAGAAAAACATAGTAGGATTCCTGGTAAGCTTTCTCTCCCCAGAAAAATGACAAAATAAATGAGACTCTCTCTTATAAGAAAGAAGTCTGAGAGTTTTAATTTGGACACAACAATTGTTGGCAGCTGAACTTATGGTTGTGAATGAAATCTAAAGGTAAGATAAGGAGGGGAAGAGAATCTTGTGGGTCCTGCAGAAAAGAAATAAAAATAATGTTCATAAAGACATACTAAATAAACAATTAGAGTAGCAACAGGGTAGGAGGACCTTGAAAAGGACAGAAGCACAAGGACAAGGGTATACAAGGGATATTTTTTTTTTTCATTTTCTAGGTGAGGATAATTTCTAAAGCATTCATGTATTGTGAGGACAGCGCCAGAGAAGTGAAAGTAATAAGAGAGGGAATTAGATTGCTTGATAAGGACATGGGGTGGTCACAGGAGCAAAGGAGCTTCTGAATCTTGTTGGGAGGAGGAGAGGAGAAAAGGAAAAAAAAAAGATGAATAAAAGGGAAACAATCACAACAAATGTTATGAATTTCATCTTGAAAAAATGTTGCTAAGATCACTATGGGCAAAAGCAATTGGTGACAGACGGGGGGGGCAAGGCTGAACTCCTCAATGAGTTCTTTGCCTCAGTGTTCCTAAACCAGAGGCAAGACAAGTCTCACAATGGGACTGTAGAAGGGCAACAGCTGGGCCTTAGACTACCAAGCACTGACCCTGAGATGTTGCAGAGTCACTTGGAAGGACTGGATGTGTTTAAGTCGGCAGGCCTGGATGAGCTCCATCCAAGGGGTACTAAAGGCACTGGCTGATGTCATTGCACAGCCACTGGCAAGAATATTTGAGCCCTCGTGGCACATGGGACAGATCCCGGAGGACTGGAAAAGGGCCAATGTGGTCCCTATTTTCAAGAAGGGGAGGAAGGAAGATCCAGGCAACTATAGACCAGTTAGTCAGTCTCACCTCCATCCTTGGCATAGTCTTTGAAAAGATTAATAAGACTCATATATGTGAGAGCCCATCAGGAAAAATTATGCTGAGAGAAAACCAGCATGGGTTCGTAGCAGGTAGATCATACGTGACTAATCTAGTCTCTTCTTATGACCATGTTACAAAACACCTGGACACAGGAGTAGGGGTTGATATCGTTTACTTAAACTTCAGGAAAGCCTTCGATACGGTATCCCACCCCATACTGGTGAACAAGTTAAGAGGCTGTGACTTGGATAATTATACAGTCTGGTGGGTAGCAAGTTGGCTAGAGGGTTGTACCCAGAGAGTGGTCATGGATGGGTTGGTATAGACCTGGAAGGGTGCGGGCAGTGGGGTCCCACAGGGTTCGGTCCTTGGACCGATACTCTTCAATGTCTTCATCAGTGACTTGGACAAGGGAGTGAAGTGTACTCTGTCTAAGTCTGCAGATGATACAAAACTGTGGGGAGAAATGGACACACCAGAGGGCAGGGAACAACTAAAGGCATACCTGGACAGGTTGGACAAATGGGCAGAAAACAATAGAATGCAATTTAACAAGGAGAAATGCAAAGTGTTGTACCTAGGGAGGAAAAATGTCCAGCACACCTACTGCCTAGGAAGTGACCTGCTCTGTAGCACAGAAGCGGAAAGGGATCTTGGAGTCCTAGTGGACTCCAAGATGAACATGAGCCATCAGTGTGACAAAGTCATCAGAAAAGCTAACTGCACTTTATCATGCATCAGCAGATGCATGACAAACAGAACCAAGGAGGTGACACTTCTCTATCAGGCACTGGTCAGACTGCAGTTGGAATACTGTGTCCAGTTTTGGGTGCCACACTTCAAAAGGGATGTGGATAACCTGGAGAGGGTCCAGAGACAGGCCGGTCCTATGGTTAAGGGCTTGTAGGACAAGCCCTACGAGGAGAGACTGCGGCACCTGGACCTCTTCAGCCTCTGCAGGAGAAGGTTGAGAGGCGACCTTATGGGTGCCTATAAATTCATCATGGGGGCGCAGAACGGAATTCACGAGACTCTACTCACCAAGGCGCCCCTGGGGGTCACAAGAAATAATGGCCATAAGCTAACAGAGAGCAGATTTAGACTGGACATTAGGAGGAACTTCTTCACAGTTAAAGCGGCCAAAATCTGGAGTGGGCTCCCAAGGGAGGTGGTGCTCTCCCCTACACTGGGGGCCTTCAAGAGGAGGTTGGATGGGCATCTGGCTGGGGTCATCTGAACCCAGCTCTCTTTCCTGTCTATGCAGGGGGTTGGACACGATGATCTATTGCGGTCCCTTCCGACCCTAACATCTATGAATCAATGCAGAGGTAAAGGGGGATGAGAACTGTGGACTTCAGATTCTATTAAAGTGTGAAGTTGTACAACTTAGCAACATGGTTGCTAAGAAGAGGGAGAGAAAGACTGTACTGGTGGAAATAAGCCTGATGATAGAATTTCTTCCAAAAATCCTCAGCAGCACAGAAGTAGAAAGGATGAAAATAGGTACTTTAAATAAAACCTTAGTTGCTTAAAATATAACCCCCCCCGCCAAAATTCAAAATGTGTGCAGATCTTTCAATAAGCTTTCTATTTTTCTTTTTCTTTAAATAACTGCCATGAAATAAACATCTGAATTTGAAGCAAAAACTGTGAAAACTTATGGTGCCCACAGCTTCTGGGAGTTCTCAGTAGAGGTGACTTAGACATCCGGAAATTCATGGGACAGATCTAAGAAAATTTCTGCCTCAGTCCTTAACTTGAGTTAAAAAAAAAAAAGGTGGGGAACCAAAAAGTCAGCAAGATCACTATCATCATTTAGTTGCAGCAAGACCAGATTGCCAGCTAAGAGTAAGTATATTAAAGTATTCCTTATATTAAATATGAAGATCAGCCTGCACATTCATATGAATATAACTAGTTCAGGAATGTTCCACTCCAGTGTGTAGCATTCACCATCTCTGGGCCATGATTAAAAACATTTCCATCCTCAGAAGAGCTATTGGAAGTGCCAGTTATAAAACCATATAGTCATTTATGTTTGCTTCCAGAACCACCTAGGTTAACAAAAACCAGGCAAGGTTCTGAGTTTTGTGTTTTTACCCAAAAGCTGACCTCCTGCAGGTATTGCCAATTCATTCTTACAGAAATCTTATAGAAATCATTGTAAATCAAGCTGCAACTTCTAAATGGTTTCTACTGTGTCCATAGTCTTTATTATATGTACACTATATGTATAGATATTGAAGCTGGCACTGAATATGTTTGAATGAACATGGGATTGGGTCTGGCTTTAAAGTTATCTGTCAAATTCAGGAATATTCAGAATTTAGTCATTCAGATTCATAAATACATCAATTGGTCCAAGTGTCACTTCTTCAAAACAGAGTACATTTACAGAACCTAGAGTAATAGAGTCCAAGTCCTTCCCGAAGCCTTACACTATTACTGCAACAAATATTTAATAATAAAAAGAAGACATCATGCTAAATCCATGGTGATAAAATAAATAAAAATCTGTGTGCAAATCTCTATAATACAGCTGTGAGATTCCAAGCTTTATGGTATAATCTCCCTGATTTCTGTCACCTTTGCTCAGGTTACTAGTACATAGATACTCTAACTCCTAACCTTGAACATACCTCCACCTTTAGAGATTATGTAGAAGATGCACCACCCTAAGGAAACTACAAAAAGTATTTTAACTCCGAGGAATTCAGTAGATCAGTTACGTTGAGAGGCTGCAACATGCACTTCATTTCCCCAAGAAAAATCAATTCCTCTAAGTGGTGTGGGAGAAAGGAATTGTCTCCTGTACCCCTTCTAATGTGTTTGTGCAAGAGGATTAGAATCCCCTTAAATGGCTTTTGGACTTCTTGTAAGGCTAAAGGAGTGAAAAAAATAGGTAAATACAAAAACAATGGCTGAACATTGCCATTTTAAAGATTTTTAAAAGAAATTTTAATGGACAGAAGTGTATATGGGTTAAATTCACAAAAAGGTGTGGTAGAATTACCCCATATCATATATATGTTTTTGTTCAAAGCTGTCAAATATGACACTGTAGCAGCAGTAGGTAAATTAGTTAAACATATAGTGACAATATAAAAGTTGAAGTTAACATGAAGCTTAAACTATGCTTTTGTTTATTTCTGAGCTGTTTCACATTAATGTTAAATTTCAAAAGCTCAGAATACCAGGAGAGTGAGCACATTGGCTGAATAAAAGAAATAATAATACAGAGAGAATAAATATATGCCAGATGGGAAGGAAAAACAAAAAGCAAAACTGAAGTGCCCAAATTTAAACAAGTTCAGACTACAAATGAAAGTGGAAATGTTTGCAGCAGACAGGAATTCAGAACAGACACAATTTTTCCCTTTGTAAGACATACAGCTGGGAGCAATATTAAGTTTGCTATTGCAGGCAAACTTAAGTTTCTTGTTAACACTACTTGAATTGGGAAGTTCAACACCTTTGGTGGTTAGAAACCTTCTACTTTCCATCCTAAAATGTTTTTCATGGGCATTTTATAATTTGATTTGGTCCAAGCATCGTTCTTTAGCTTCCCACTCCTCTGTTGCATTCATTTCCTACATGGATTTACAGGGAACAATCACAACACTTTATCACCTTTCTTTGGTAAGCTTAAAAGCTAAAATTGTTCTGGTTTCTTCTAAGAAGGGACATTCCTTGTCATTTTAATAAGCCCCTAACTGTACCTCTTTCAGTTTAAATGAATCTTTCTTGAGCATGAAAAACCAGAAGTGGACATAGTATTCCAGATGAGGTGTCACCAGAGCCATGTAGAATGGCCTTAATACTAACCTTATCTTTACTGCAAGTAGCTCATCAAATATGTCCAAGGGTGGCATTTCTCTCTTCACAAACAGGATATTTTTTTATATTGATTTAATGACTACAAAAAGAAAACCCAAACAAAACAACAAGCAGCAAACAAAACACAGCACTGCTTCCCCCACAGCCAATTAGGTCCTGAAAGGCCTACCTGCATGGCCAACAGAGAGTCTTAAACTTAGATTTCAGGCATACCAGCAAATCAATAAAAGATGAACAAATCAACATGTTATGCCACCATTAACCCTCATTTAGCTTTTTTTATTGTTAGGAGACTGCCATATGGTGGAATTTTAGCTCCAGCTGTTTTGTAATCAGCAGTGGATGAGATTCTAGTGGGGTGTTGTAAGGCTGATATAATTAGGAGTAGAAAAATTATAAAACACTAAGAAGTTGAAGGCCATTTAAAACAAAAAATTGTGCACTATTTTTGTTTTAAGTGCACTCCTCCACACTAAGTGGAATAGGGAATCTTGTTTTTAATATTTTTAAAATGCTGATGCAGTCAACTCCCATGAACTTGAGTATTCACAAATTTTAGGATGGGGGGTGATGGGAGGAAATGCTTTTTAAAGATATTGGTTACATATTATATTTAGAGAGGGCAATATAATCATGGCCAGGTAGTTAATATATATATTATTCCAACTCTTGCCTCAAAAGATTTATTAAAGTCAGGATTTTGTTTGTAGTATTGAAGAATATAATAATGTATATAAGTGTTATATTTCTATTGACTGAATCACAGTTCCATAGGTAGAAACCCTAGGTATACAAGCATTCAAACGATTTCTACCAGACCAAAAACAGCAGATCTAGTAGAAACTTCTACCCTCTAATGCCTGAAAAAATAGGCCCTAAACCCATTTTAATTATTTTTAACCATATGACTATCTGCATAAGACACACAAGGTTTAAAAGAAAAAGCATAGCACCAACATTTATTTCAATGTGTAGATTTTGAATAAATATCTACTTTGGAGCTAAAAAGGGGTTATGAAAAGGTATTTTAAAATTCTAATTCTTGGTAGGGGTGATACTGCTAAGAAGATTCAGGACACATGCAAAGAATGCCACCAACAAAAGTCTATACCATATTTACTAGAATTTAACATGAAGTTTTTTTTCGCTGTTCAATAGCATGTTTTACATTCACATACAAGAAAACCTCATTAAATAAAACACACGGCCCATAGTGGACAAATATACTGATGGGACCCTACTGCGAGGTGAGGTTAGTGAAGCCCCTTTGAATAAGATATATATTAGTGCCCACTGTGCTCAGTCCCCCTCACTACTAACTCCTTTTGAAGTCATGGTGAACCACTACTTTGAATACTTTTCAACATACTCTTCCCTTCCATAGCTGAGCTGCTCTTTTCTCATTTCCAGTTATTCCCATTTCTTAACCAGCCTTAAACGTCTGTCAAACATCACCAAATGGGGCCCCAAACACTTCACCTAGAATCCCTCTGTTGCCCCTTCCCTTAGCCTGTCACATCTGATTAGTGTGACCCTGCCCTCCATGAGGTACAGCCACTCCAGGTTGCCCTATGCCTCATCAGCATATACATTTTCAGAGGATCCCAAGACTCATGACAAGAACACCTAGTTCCAGTCATGAATGGGTGACTAATTAGCACTTGGATCCTTTGTGGGGGGGGGTGTTATCTGGAGTACACACACATACAGAGAAGTGCTGAGCCGTGGGGTTACCATGGCTTGCAATGCTGTCAACTCTGCTGAGACTTCTGGCTTTGGACTGATATTATGAATAGCTTGTAGTATTATAATTAGGTACAAAAGTCCTGCTTAAAAGTGTGCTTATGGAGTGACTGTGTTAAAAACTTGCAGAAGTTTCAAAGGGAAAATACATCAAATCTAGATGAACTAGGTCTATGGATACCCTTATTAATTTGCCTATATGCAAATTACTATAGGCATGTTTATTCCAAAGTCGATGTTTTCAAATTTTCCCTTCACTTCGATGTGCTCAGGGAGAGCAGGGTCCGACAGGAAGGGGGAG
This sequence comes from Gavialis gangeticus, assembly GCF_001723915.1. Lineage (NCBI taxonomy): Eukaryota > Metazoa > Chordata > Crocodylia > Gavialidae > Gavialis > Gavialis gangeticus. Next base: position 19,175,853 of record NW_017729030.1, read on the forward strand.
GGAGGAAAGAAGCTGTAGGAGAAGTTGGGAGGGGAGGAAGAGGGAAAGGGGCCCACCTGATCCCCCCAGATTTGTTTTTCCTGTTGTAGCAGTAGGTGGGGGACAAATCCAAGGCAAATCTCCAATAATTAGATTCTATACGTGGAAAATCATAAATTTGTTATAATTTCTCTTGTATAGAATCTAATTATTGGGTGGGGGGAATTGTTTTATATTTAGGGTCCTCTTATATTTGAGTAAATATGATAGTATGACAGGATGAACCAGATTTGACAATGAAATCGGTGTGTAGATTCAAGAAATCAGAAAAGCTGTATTGTAGCATTGCTATAATCTCTGACCAAAGAAAAAAAGTGATGAGGAAAACATGCCAGAACCAGTCTGTGATTCAGAATCAATCTAGTTTTCGATGCTCTTGTTGCTCTGGTGCGACTACTACCCATGTCTGGGACAGATCAGTTCCCTGAGCCTGATAGTGAAAGTGTACTGGTCAGCATGGTGCAGATCCTCCCCATTTGTAGGGAGGAGGAAGAATCAGAATACTAGGGATGTAGAAATTACTTATGCCCTACTGATAAGGCAGTCACGTCCCTGGAATAAGGGTGGCTCCATAACCTGTACAGATGTGTTAAACTGGAATGTAGTTTTAATAATATTTTAATAAGTAATATCTTATTAAATATCTTATATTATCTACTATGAAATAAAAACTTTTAAGACTGAGTAGTATGTAGGCAATAGTAAAAGAAGTGATTCCAGATAAATCCATAGATATTTGACCTTGAAGTTTGCATTTGGAGAATGAAAACTACTGGTAACTGTATTACCTGATTTCCCTTTGGATCAAAATAAAAAGATATATGAATGGCTTGCAAAACTTGACAGAAAATAGAACCTTCATAAAAGTGTGCACAGTTATATAATATCTTTTTCACAGTAACACTGTGAAAGAAATGAAAATGAAATAATTTTGCTGAAAGACCCAAAAGTCTAATATTAAAGCTCTACACTTCCAGCTATGCAGGGATTGTGGGGTTAGTACGAGGCAATGTCTTAAAGAGACAAAACATTGCATAGTTAGATTGCATTCTTGGGCTTCTTGGGCTATTTAGGATCCTTCCTCAGGATTTAAAAGTAGCACAAAATGTATACAACATATTATGGTGTGACTTAAAAAGTGACATAGGTCTGGAGCTGGTTGGAAAATAATTTTCCCATTCTCTGAAACTGACATTCTAAACATTTCCCACCAGAACTAATTGAAAGTTTTCAAATCTTTAATGAAAAACAGGGCACAGACCCTAGGACCTTCTCAGAAATAGTGAATAGTCACTTGCAATATGGAAGAATGGCAGAGAAAGGACTTATATTTGGTTCCCTACATCCATTTTCACTGAGCTATAGTGCTAAGTACTTAGCTCTTAGTAACCTAGATGGGGCTTCCAAGTACCTAAGAAGTTTGCAGGATCGAGATCCAAGAGAGTATTTTGGAGTACCTCGTTAGTGGCTTTATTTTATCCTTTCAGCACCTTTGTTAGATAGACGGCTATAGTCACACTTTACAGATGAAGAACTGAGATAGAAGACAGATTATAACTCAGCTGCGCTCACAAAAGGAAATTTGTAGTTGAGTCAGGGTTTTTAAGTCCTGGACCAATGCCTTAGTCACTAGATTATACTTCCCACTTCATAATGCATACATCTTCTTTGTGTGCATGGGACCAGGATTTATAAGGCAGGCATAAAGACAGAAATTCAGAGTAGAACTTCATTCTTGGGCGGAAACCAAAAATGAATATGTGATCCAAGGGCAAATGTTTTGGAGATCAAGGGTGGGGATGGGGAACAGTGATTAAAAACAAGATGAGAAGGTACTTCCAGCTACTTTCTGCAGTGCAAAAAAGTTGCAAAAACCTTTCAAGTCCATGACTTTTCATTCATGTTATTCTACTTCTTATTCTGCTATATGCTTCTTTATGACTCACGTCAGTAGGAAAAATTGGAAAAAAACTCTGGTGACCATAAGTCACTTTTTAATTGAAATGATTCCCCAGTCTGGCTCAAATACTGTGGTGGAGGGCCAAGAGCACTTCATTTTGGGTGGCATTTAGAAATGTGTATTTCCTACTTTAACTGGTAATGCTTTTTTGCTGCTGAAATTGTACTACAGATTTTACGCTGATGAATCAAGAGTGAGGATTGGGAAACTGTGTGCAACAGCACAAGCACTCAAACTCTTAATAGATAAAATGCTGCAAGAAGAGATAGGATTATGTTATTGGAAATTAAAACCATGGGAACTTCTGCTTTTATCAGAGTCACCTATAATCTCAGCTTGTCAGGGACTGCTAAAGAACAAGCCATATTTTTAGAACTGATGTTTATGTATAAATATTTGCTTCCTACAAGCGTATTTGCAGTCATGCCTGACTTCTGATGTTGAGTATTTGCTGGTAGCATTTCGTGGCTTGACACAACATTAAATGCAACATTTCTCCTAATTGAAATGGGAGGTAACACTCTGTTGAAAGCTCCTGTTCTTTGAAACACCCAGCAGTTTTAGCTGATTTTAAACAGAGGCAGAAAGACGTCGGCAGGCAAGTGTGGTCCTCAACCTGAGTGGTTTGCTTTTGGAGTAAAGTTTTGAACAGAGGAGCCCATTCCAAAGAGATGTGAAGGCTAAACAGTTGGAGAAACTCTATATGTAAAGACAGTTTTGGTTATTGATCCTAGGGGCAGCATGAAAAGTTGTAAGCAACTTTTGGCCTTATTACAAGAAACTTCAGCTCCTGTCTGAATACCTTCTCCTAACTTTCGTTTTTTACCACAACATTTACAAGAACTTGCACTAAGTAACCCTCATAGTATTTCTTAGGTAAAGCAAATCTTTTAAGGACAAAGCAAATATGCTATTCCCCTCACATCTCTCTTCCTCTCCACAACATTATTTGCATTCATCACAAAAAGAAATAGCCTTGCTTACCGCATGTCTCAAACTGAAGAATTAAGTGGATCTTCATTTTTTAATATTTTTTTGGAAATGATCACCATAGGTTCTTTAATTTGTAAGGGTTTTTTAATGTGTTTTTTTGTAGTGAATTTAATTGAATTTTGAAGTGTGGTGGAAAACTAAAACACTCCAGAAAATATCCAACAAAATTAAAAATACTTTTCTATGAGTTATAAAATGGCAATGAGTTTTCTGTATTTTAAGTGCATTTATACATAAAGACTAATATAAAACACTTTCAGAATTGGTCATTTGATTAAATGTTGGAAAAATTAGATAGTTGACCAAAAGATTAACAGCTCTAGCATCAAGGAAAACTAGTGCATTTTTTAATTTTTATATTTGACATTTTCCAGTATTTTCATTGAAATCTACATGAAAGATGCATAGTATTAGATTTGCAATTCACACAAGGCAGAATTTGGTTTGTTTACAGTGTGCTACATGACTAAAAATATGCCATGAGTAGAACAGATGTGTTCCCTTGGGTGGTGAGTCAACCAGCTGTCAGCAGGTTGCTAAAGACTGATGTTGCGTGCCTAATGTTGTCAATGTACATGTAACGAGTATTTTAAAACTCTTTCCAAATCTTTATATGGAAAATGATTGGATAGTTTGTTTAAAACTGAGTTTTGGAGAGGACAGTCATTACAGAAAGGTTATAAGAATGGCCTCTTAAAAAACTCAGTCAAGTGCAAAATGCTAAATAAACAAACCAAAGTTCCCAGACTATACTGTTGAGAGACCCCTAAAGTCATGTCAGTTCAGGTCACTATAGGCAGCGATTATTTTGGTGAAGTTAAATAGATTCAGCAAAGTTAAATGAAATGAATTGGAGTTGAAGCTGTGGCAATTACTGACAAAAATTCTGGGTTTCCCAAATTCTTGTAGTTTCTTTGTAACAATTTAAAGACACTCTTTATCAGGTCACAAAGAATGCATGGTTTGCCTTTGAAAACTAGTCTAACTATCCCAACTACGCAGTTGGACCCTTGGAGAAATTTTTGCCTCTCAGAATTTCTGGACCATAACAGCTACAATATCACTGTTCTACTACCATACAAATAAAAAAAAAAAATTTTTTTAAAGGTTTTATATTGTGAAGTTGCATGGGTTTACTAACCTACCATTAAAATACAAGTTATTTTTGTTAATTATTTTCACAGAATATTCAATAAGATTTATCCTATTTGTATATAAATACTAGTTATTCAGTAATTGTTTTCTGCCACAAATTAAGAAGTGGGTTACTAGGAATTCTAACAAACCAGTCCAGAACTGCAGCAACAATAAATTTATTGGAAACTTGATAGGTGTATGGTTGTGCCAAATATTTTAAAGGAAATAAACAATTTTTGTTTCAAATAATCAGGTCTGACTTCTCTTTCAACAGAGTTAGAACTCCATTACTTAGAGAAAAATAATCACTTGTGGAGGCTGATGCAGCCTAACATTCAGGCTTTAATCCTTCAAAAGAACAAACATGTTTAATTTAAGTGTGTGTAGACACAGACACAGACACACTTTCCCAAACTTTAGGCTGCATTATCCTCTGCAAGCAATTACTTTTTTGTATGGAGACTTTGC
>NW_017729030.1:19185449-19206661 GCF_001723915.1 Gavialis gangeticus
TCCTTTTTGCACTGTTAACAATAAACACTTCATTGACATGGTTGAGTCGTTATGACCAAGCTACACACCATCTGGTAGGGCAGACATTGGTGGAAGGTTGCTAGATACAGTGTATGAGAGAGAAAAATAATCACTTGTGGAGGCTGATGCAGCCTAACATTCAGGCTTTAATCCTTCAAAAGAACAAACATGTTTAATTTAAGTGTGTGTAGACACAGACACAGACACACTTTCCCAAACTTTAGGCTGCATTATCCTCTGCAAGCAATTACTTTTTTGTATGGAGACTTTGCCACGGATACTTTATTAAAAGGGATGTCCAGATGTATTTGGGGACTTAAAAAGGAGTCCCCACCCACCCGTGTGTACCCCTTAGGGCCTTCCCCAGTACTTCTGGGGATATGCGTGCCCCCAGTTAACAACCCATTTTCTAGAGGATGGATGAAAAATTACCAGACCCTTCTCAGAGATAAGAATAAGGATAGCTCTTACTACTTCAGCTATAGATAGTGAAAAATGGGGTACCAGTTGCCAAGGGGATGTTGCCTGGGTCCCCCTGCAAAAAAACAAAAACAAAAAAAACCCCCAAACCAAACAAGCAAACAAAAAAACCCAAAACCCTCAAATGACATCTGAGGAAAGGGCAGTCAATTTTGTGGGCGAAAAGCCTACCTACTTTACAGGGAAAGACGACTTGTGATGAAAGGCTTAACCTGTTGGCAAATACAATTTTGTAAGCACAAGCTGAGTAGCCAAAATATTTCTATTCTAGTATCAGTCTATTTTGTGCTTCTCTAGTGTCATTGTTTACAATTAGCTTGTTTATAGCTCTATCATATACGAATTAAGCATTAACAATCTTAGACTTTAGCATGCTTAATTTGTGTTAAGCACCTTTTTGTGAAGGAAATACAAAATATTCTAGATGTCTCAATTTCTCACTTTTCAATAATGTGAGTGTCATTTTTAAAGAATAAGCTAATATAGTCATAGAGCACAATGTCAATACTTAATATGAATAATGTAACAGTGTAGCAAGAGATAATACAAGCATGCAATTCAGTTAAATCTCCTGACTAGAAAAACTATCTGAAAGGATGCTTTACTGTCATAGTCCAAAGACAATGCCATAGCGGGGGGGCACAAAGCAAAGAGGCACCAACAGGTGCTGTCCAGCTAAGGTGGGGTGCAGGATGAAGCCACAAGTGGCTCATATGTGGGGTTGCAGAGACTGGAGAAAGGTAGCTCCCACCACTGCATGCACTCCCACACAAGCATGTGGGGGGGGCATGTGCCCCCCTGGTTCTGTGTGCAAGGAAAGGGTGGGCTACCTTGAAACCTCTGCCCTTGGCAACAAACTTTATTGCTATGGCACTGTCCAAACACCATTTTTATAGTTCCCAAGGATTTGTGAACTGCCTTACTAAACCAAAAATAATCAAGACAAGACTATTTTATTACTGAATTATCTTTAGGACTTTCTCATTAGATTGCTACATTAATATGGAAGCTGCCCTCAAGTCCTTACTTTACTTGCAGGCAATAGAAATAGAATGGGTGTAAAGGACAGACAGGGATGATTAAGGTTAGTTGGAAAAGTGTTATGGGCAAAATGTGTTCGGGGATTTCTTGATTAGTATCAAACATTGCAGTTTTAATGTTCAGTTTTGAGGGTGGATTTAAACCGATGCTAAAAGATACCTAGAGTCCTCTCCTTTACACAATTTTACATGGATGGTTAAAAGACTTTGACAAAAATAATGTGCCTCAGTAATTATTACCTAGTTGCACTTCACCCCAATAACACATTTCATCTGGAGTGATAATGATGACCTTCCCCGCCTCCCCCCCATGGCACTAGTAGTTAGTACAAAAAGGTTTTCTTCAGAATAACAATCACTTAACGTCTGCTGGTTCATCCACCTTTCAGAGTCAGCTGTGGAACTCTGTAGACAAAATTAAATGGAAGAATGGAGGCCAGAACCAACACTATGATCTTTCTAGCTGTTATATTGCAACCAACAAGTATTTTAGCAGATCAGCATAGCTAGTGACAGAACATATTTGCAGAGATATGCCTATACTTAAAAACCATGGCCAATAAAAGTGTAAGTGCACTACTAAGTCTGAGACTCAAGCTAAGTTAAGAAATAAGCCCTACTGTTACTACCCAATGGCTAGGCACAGATGTTACACATAAACCAGTTTAAAATGCTCAGAAACTGTTTAAACTTGTAACAGAACAGATGTTCAGTGCACGTAAACCAATCTGAAAATGGCTGAAACTGGTTTGAGATAAACCTGGTTGAATGTAGTACTTAATTGATTTGGCTCAAACTGATTTATGCAATGTCTGTCCCAAACCCTTTGCTGGTTTAAGCTAAAGCAAACTGCCCCAGCATCCCAGCATGCTGCCTGGGCTGGGCTGGGTAGGTCGATGTGCTCCACAGCAGGGCTGGCCCCTCCCCTCTGCTCCCTGGCTGGACATCCAGCAGAGACTGCAGGTACAGCAGGGTCTGCTGGCTTCCCCGTGCCCCTTTCGCCCCATCACTTGCTGCTTAAGCAGAGATCCCTTCCTCATCTCTTCCACAGCACAGACTGTAGCCAGCATGTAGTATGCCTTCTAATGCTGTGTGAGGCAAATAGAACAGTGTTGGCTTAGGGCTTTTTGGAGGTAAATCAACAGCTCAAATGGTAATCCCTGCATTCCTTTCTTTGGAAAAGGTAGACAAGAGTCTTTGGGTAAATCTGGTATCTTTTATTAAGTTCAACTAAATAGTTGGAAATTTTTTTCTTTGCAAACTTTTGGGTTTAAAAACCCTTCATCAGACTGAGGAAGCATCTGCAGTTGGTGTGCACTCTTCCTGGATGGAATGAATAGTATAGAATCCAGAGACTGGTATGCATTTTCTTTTGGAACAAAGCTGTTTAAGAAGAGCTTGTAATGAGCAAGGGTTTGTTTTCTGATGGGATGTTAAATGCTGATAACAGAGCTGATATATGCTCCGTTACTGAGGTGGGGACGGGACTCCCTAATCAGTGCCCAGAGGGGGCCTAGCCATGGCCCCATCAGCTCAGCCCTGTTCAAGGGAAGGGAGGACTGCATTAGTACCCCTCTGCTTCTAGCCTGAGCCACTGAAGGCATGTGCCTGAATTTCTGGGATGTCTGTCTGGTTACAAACCTGATTTAGCCTAGCCAGGTTTGATTAATTTGCAAAGACTGAATCAATTCAGGATCAGGCTTTTATAGTCTGTCCCAAGCCAATGTACAGAACCCAATTGGATGAGATATTTAAAAAGTGACTGAAATTTTGTTCCATTAGGACTGATTTTACCACATTTAACACTACAGTGTTAGGAATACTGAAACATACTAAAACATGCAAAGGAGAATGCAGGAGACATTTATATCTAAAACAAATGATTTGTCATTTTTGCTCCTGCTTTCTTCCCACTTTTTACTTATGCAGGTTAGTAAGCAGAGCCAAATTCCAGGTATATGGCTGTATTAGATCCAGTTTAGAAAAACTGATATTTCTTCTGCACTATTGACCACAGTAGCTGCAAAACAGTAGAAATGGATGCTGCAAAACAGTGCACATTTGGGAAGAGGTCTCTCTTTACATGCAGTGAGAAGATGTTTTTCAGTGATGGAAGTACACTTTCTCTGGAACATGCTTATATATTTGGCCAATACAGACCACATTATCCTTCACAGCATGCTGCAGTGATTTTGTGACCTTTTTTCCTTTTAGCTCCCCCTGAGATAGGTTTAAAGGGAAATTGACAGTTGTGTTTAAAGGATTGAACGAATGATGAATTTTGAGTGTCTCTTGTGAAACATGGAAGCTAGTTTAGGGAGTCACTATTTTTGCCTCCAGATTATCAGTGTAGTTTTTACATTTGTTTATCTATTTATCTCAAATGTTTCTGAAGATCTATAAAAAATAGGTTTAGACAATGGGTACAGTGATTTCATAAATATCTGGCCCAGTTTTTTACAAGTGATTAACAATTGGTTTGGGGTATCTGAATCAAGCTGCATTAAAGGGGACTGTATTTGTTATGTTAATCACTTGCCTTCTGAAACCTATGCCTATCTTGAGTTGGGCACAGAAAGACTGTGCACAGATACATTACAAAAGTAATAGTAGTTAAGGGTAAGCCTGTACATAAATTGAGCTGTTTATTTTTCAAGGCAATGAGCACATTTACCTTAGAGATGTACAGAAAAGGAGAATAGTTATAATATTTCCCCAAACATTTTTGTACCCAATCATTATTTTGATGGAACTAGTTCATTAGGAAGTCAGGTCTAAATAGCCTAGGAGTGAGAGTTAATTAGACATGACTTATGGGTAACAACTTCTACAGATGTTTTTGCACCATCTTTATTAATGTAAATTTCATGACAAGCTTGCTTGACAGGCCAAAGATTTTTTTGAATGGATCACAGACAAATTCCTTCATTGGTTTCTCACTTTCTATAGTCTCTGGTCATAAAGATGTTTTTAAAAATGAATGAACAAGGTTCATTGTTAATCAGTCAAAGTAAGTACAAAACATATTTACTGGGCTTCTTTGGATGTATGTAAGAAGACCTGTTTTTATGATCGTTAGTTTACCTTTTTACTTGAACTCTTAACAGACTGTACAATGTTAGTGCTTAGTACACAGGAAAAACATGATGCTACTACCCCAGGAAACAAACTACTACGGCAAGTGAATAGGGTGAGACAAATATTTTGCAGTAGGGGGAATCATATTTCCTACATGTGCAAAATTCAAATGATCTGAAAAAGGTGGCAATACAGAGCTTGATTTATGTAAAATGACTTCTAAAATTCCATAACTTTTATTTTTATTAATTAAATTATAAGACAGGCAAAATATACCACCTGAGACTTAGGTAATTCATATATGGTAACATCAGCAAGCAGTTAGTCTCTTAAACTGTAGCAATATATTTTAAGAGCATTAATAACATAAAAATAAAGCTTTTTGATCCTTACAGCAGTCATCTACAGCATAACCTCATGTGATTGCAAGCTGAAGACTATGATGTGCTGTAGAGTTCAAGTGGAATTCAACAGTTGAATACAGCTAAGGTATCTCAGAAACCAGAGGGGATAAAGCTATTGTTTTCTTTTAAAGAATAGGATTTTATGTCTGGCTCCTATCCTCCCCTGTTTGTAAGGTGTCTCCAGAACTTCCATATGGAATGTCCTGCACTTAACAAGTAGGGCAACATTTGGGGTTTCCATCCCTGACATTGAAGAGCTAGAACTGCAAGTTCATCTTGCACTCAGAAATCAAGTTGTTTTTTCTCCTCACAGGCTTTATCACTCAAAATAAAGGTTATGAGCATTTAGCTGTGCCTTTTTTGTGGCAGATGTGCAACCTATTTATTTTTTCACTGGCCACCAACATTTCAAATTATATATCCTGTATGTTAACAATTTTCAAATGATGTATATATCCATTTTGAAATTGTGTCCTGTATCCTTTGCATAATTTGGGAACTGTTTTCCCCTTCAGATTTGTCCACAGGCAACTTCTTATGAGAATGTTAGAAGTTAAAGCAAAACAAAAATACATATTGTCCCAGTTCTCTCAGGTAAACTAAAATGAACCACTTGTTCAAAGATATTTTCTCCTGCATTTTGTTGCAGAATGTGCTGGGGCTGACTCATACTTACTCATTTTGTCCTTGCTTTTATATAAAATGGTACTGCCAGATGAGGATGGAGCCAGAACAGATATTATTCAAGAACTTATTTCGAATTCAAATATAAATTCTAATGGGCACATCTACATGAGACATTTACTGCAGAGCTGACTAAGTAGCAGCTACACAGCTCAGCATCTACTCATGTACCTCCATTAGGGCACAGGAACTAATAAACTCTGCATCAGGGTAGTACTTGTAAATACTGCTGTGGAATTTTTTCATTTGCAGCAGGGCATGTGTAGATGTTGACCTGGCTGGATGGGGCATGAGGGTGTTTCAGTGCAGGGACTGCCTGATGGTTAGTCCTATGCTGAAGCTCCCTTATGTCCCAGCCAGCCCCTCAGCAACAAATTGGGCCCAGTTGGAGCAGCCCTGAGTTGGGAGGCTCACCTGTCAGCTGGGACTCCTCTTTTTTTTTTTTTTTTTGAAATCTAGATCATTGTCCAGTATTATTCTAGTGCTGCTTGCTGCTGAGAGTACTGTGCCTGCAGTAGCAATCACAGGGGTAGGCAAATCAGGGCACCATCCTCAGGTGCAGACTTAGAGGAGGCACAAGATTGGTGGCCAACACTTCTGTTGGCCAGGTCACTACAGCTGCCCTGGCTGCTGCTTCCTAGGGTACAAAAACTGTTATATCACTGTGTGACAGTGTCCATGTTTTAAGAAGACATGGACAGAGACATATGGACATGTGTAGAAAACCCCCATTTCTTTTATTTTTTTTATTTAAAAATACATTCCCTCCCCTTTCTCTAACCATTTCTGACTTTCTCTCTGCCCTCTGTATCTCTATAAGTGATTACAAGTAGTACTAGGTAAACTAAGTTCTTGTATGCTATTATTGTAATAAGCCCCTTTTTATATTGTAAATAGTTCTCTGTTATGTTTGTATTGATTTTTACTGTTTTATATTATATTATATTGTATTCCTATAATTTTTGCATTGATTTTTATTGTTTCATATTAATACTGTATGGTTTAGCCCTCTGTCGGTAATGTCAAGTTTCCATTTTGTATGTCAAGCCTCCACCTTGTGTCCCCTGCCCTATACAATATGTTGCAACTATGACTCATACCTACCCCCCTATGTAAATTGGTTCCTGAATGAATGGGGATGAATGAAGGTGCTTGAAAGACAATGGCAGTAGGTCTAAAAATAGCTTCCTTTGAATGACTGAACCATCTATTCAATGACCCAACCATCACCCTGGATTGACCCTCCCTGGCTCAAGATTTGGAAGACAGACTGCAGCAGAAGCCAGCCAACCCACCCTTAAAGACACCTGAAACTGCATGTCCTATCCTGGAATTCACATGCTCCGTACACCAGGGGCTGATCCTTGCCTGGTCATGCCCCTGCCACTAGGGTCATAGAAGGTCTGCCCCTATAAAAGGGGGCAGTGAAGACAGACCCAGTGGTACACCCTTTCCATCTGGACCAACACCATGCCATACCACCTACCCAACCAGAGGCCCTGCCAGCAACTCACTCTAGACAACACCTTGCTGGAGAAGACACCAACTGGCTATCAAGGATCAGCTCACAGCCCAGGATAGGTAGTTATCACCCACCTTCCTTCCCCAAGCAAAGGACCTGGACTCTGTCCCTACACACCTTGACTTCAATCCCTCCACCAAGCCTTTTTCTCTCCTGCTACCATTGTGTGGGCGTGTGTGTGTGTGTAGGAACCAATAACTTCATGGGGCAGTATAGTGTGCCTTCTGTTTAATAAAGTTGTTATTTTGAAACCGTCCTTCTTGATTTCCTGGCTATCACCCAAATTTCTGCCCCTCAGTTTCCAGCCCCCCTAATCTCCTAGATGATCTCTGTTTTCTGGCTGTTCCCTCCTTGCCACCAGGCTTTTTCCCTTGCTTCTGTGCCTGCACCAGGTGACCCAAAGTAATCCCACAGCCACTTGAGCTTAAGTAACCCCAGCTCCTCTCCAGTCTGCTAGTTCTAATCCTGGCCCAGGCAACTTTCACTCCTGGCACTTTCACTCTTATTTTTCCCTCTTTCATCTTAAGCCCCATCCATCTCCCTCCTTCTGGAAATCTTTGACCCTTGACTTCCCCTCCCATAGTCACCAAGCACTCTAGGTATCCCAAGTAACCTAAGCACACATATACTACACCACCCAAGTTAGAAACTCACTTGTGTGTACGTGTAGGTGTGTGGTGTGGCAAATATACATCTCACTGTGTGCGTAGTATACAAATTAGTAATCTGTGTATGTGTATTGGGTGTGCAGGTATTGACAATTGATTTTTGTCTAATTTTTTGGTGTGTATAGTGTGTATGTGCTTGAATTGGTGATAGGTGTGCCTGTGCTTAGACTGGTAACCTTGGATGTCTATGCACCTAGTACGTGTATGCGCACCTGATTGATTTTCGTGTGTATATATACGAAATTGTGTCACACCCTCCCATCTAACAGCACAATTTTGAGATCCTGAGAATTGCCTGGCCCCACAGGACATTTATGGTGGAGAATGCGGGCAAATTGCGGGTGTTAGTGGGAGTGAGTAGTGTGGGTTGAGCAAGCTAGTGTGCTTGTGTGTATTCCCTGTGTGTTTGTGTTGGCACTGAAGTATTTCTGTTACTGTTATTGATAGGGTTGTCTACACTGTTGTTACTGTTGTGATTATAGTACTCTGCATTACAGAACTCATCCCAGTGAGGGGTGGGCATACCCAGTGAAGGGTCGGCATTATTAAGGGAAACTCCTGCAGGACAGGGGCATGAGAACCCACAGCACTTCCGTTGTTGTTGTCATTGTGGTTGTTGTTATTATTGTTGTCATTGTTGTGGTTGTTGTAGGGCACAGAAGTTCAGGAACTGGTATGCTCAGGAAGAAGACCCCCACACCAGGTATTAGTGATCATGGGGCTAAGTGGGTGAAAAAGGAGGAGGTATCTGAAGGCAGGTCCCTCTCCAGCAGAAATGCTTGTAAGATTGTTTTGTCTTCAGCTTTGACATTCCTGAGATTTTGAGCTTTAAGCTTATTGCTGGCTCTAAGCTAGTGTTTGGTGCAAGACACTGGTTTCTGTTTGTTGGGAAAAGCTAGTATAGTCCAGTATCTAGACCCAAGTAGAAAGGGTTGCAAGCTACTATTCAGAGGCCCAACTCAGATCCCACAGTGGAGAGAGGGTAGGAGTAACTAATGAGATTTACTAGGAAGCAGCAACAACCATCACAGATGGCTACTAAGATGTTTAAGAAACCATCTGTCAGGACATAATCACAGAGATATCTGTAATAATGCCTAAGGGTTAAAGCTAACCTTTAGGAGTTGGGGAACAAGGGTAATGACCTGGTTCTCTGACCTCCCTCTTTTTGCCACATTTGGGACATAAGGGAGATCCAGTTCTTAAAAGGTGCTGGGTCTGGACAGGTTGAAAACCATTATGATTGAAATTGCCTCCCACCTCTGGTGCCTGTATTGTTACTGCCCTATGTGAGGGAATTAAAAGAAAATGTCACTAGCAAAGATGCATGGTTCACTCATTCAAGGTTTGTTTCCTTACATAGAGAGATTCAGAAAGCAAGGAGCTATGATAGAGAGAGGGAAAGGAAAAAAGCTAGAGGGCAGTGGGAAAACAGGTTGAGAGGCAGATGTTAGAGAGAGAGATGTGGAAAGTGTTTAGAAAGAGAGGAGAGAATAAGAGGTTAATAGAGTTTGAATGCTAGAGTAGGTAGGAGGAAAGAGTAAGAATGCAAATTTTAGGAATGACTGTTTTAGAGCAGGGAAAAGATGCAGTTGCTTTAAGGAAAAAAGTTGTGTCCTGATCTCAGAGTGCCTGAGGTCATGCTATGGTCTGTTTGGGTTAAGTACCACAACTGATATTGCTGGTCCAATAAGAAGTCACTAGCAGAGAAGGCTAAGTTCTGTGCTAGAGGCTCTTAACGTTTGTAACACAAGAAAAGCCAAGAGTTGCAGAGATTGTTGACGTGATTGTACAAAACAGTGTTGTGTGTTTGCTCTGTGCCTGTGTTGCAAGGCAGAGACTGCTAGAAGTGTAAAAGTATACTTTTATTGGTAATGGGGGTGAGATGTATCCAGAAATAGTGTGGGCATAATATAGGTATCCTAGAAAGAAAGGTGTTAGCAGCTGTTAAGGTTTTGCTGTGATTGGAGTGAACGATAGGGTTAACCCAGATGAATGAAGGGATTTCCTAAAGTTTGGACATAGAAAAAGGTTAAAATGTGGCAAAATAAAGGCATGTGTCTTAATTGAGGGCCCAAACCCTCCCCTATCAATGCAGTGTAAAATTCACTGGAAACTGAAATAGGATTATAGCTCATAGTAAGTAGTTTATTAAGTCAGGAAATGATAGTACAAATGCTTAGTGTGTGTGACTGCATGATTTGAAATTTGGTCTTTTCTGAAAGGCAAAGTACTCTACAATAATAGCAGCTATTGCAGGACAGGTAAAATGGTTTTCAGTATTAAATTTGGCTAATGCAGGTTTTATTTTTGTTTCTTATCTCCTTGGTAAAAAAGTGCTGGTATAATTTTAAATGTATATTCAAGGAACAACAGTATAGTTTTACCCCAAGTATCCTAAAGATTTCACAATGCCCACCAAGAAAACATGGACAAATTCTGAGGGAGAAATTGTCCCTCTAAAGGAAAAACCCATCTTTAAAATGACAACTTGGCTTAATTGTGACAAAGGTACTGGCATCCCTCAATCTCACATTTACAGCAACAGGAGGGCTCCACTGAGCACTTAATTTTGGGAGCCCCCTTGTTAAGTAAGTCACCTGACCCTCAAAAAAATAGGGTAAACAGTCTTCTCTATCCTGCTGGCCACCCTTCTTGACTACCAGGAAGGAATGGCTCTGAACCATTGGAAACTATGCATTGTATGGGCTCATCAGTGCCCACCCTGATGTTGAGGCAGGAAACAGCCAGAACAGTCCTTGACTTATGATGGCCACCCTCCTGTAGGTAACTGCTCCACCTTTTCTGTATAGAAGAGAACCCCCCAAATGGCAATGATGTGTGCACTGCCATTGCACGTCAGCACTGTACATTTGTAAATACGAATAAATCAGCCACTGCAAGGAGTTTTCCTTGGCAGGTTTGTGTTTGTTTGTTTTCTTTTGCAGAAGCCAGTGTAATATCAAGCCAGTAGCAAAGGTGACTGGTAGACCATGAGACCTCATTACCACCAGCAGCATCTTCCTCATCTAAGCCATGGCAAAATTATATATAGTCTTGTTTAGTTATGTTGTCTTGATAAATTTGGATGCAAGAAATAAGGTTGTCTCATTATTGTATTTCAATATCATACTTCCTAGCTTTTAAAAATCAGGACAAACTTGTATGATCCTCTCTTAAAGAGGTATAGTTGGGAGAAGAATGCAGAATTCCAAATCATAGTGGTGATCAAGTCCCTCATGGAAATTGTCCATATTATTTTTTTCTGTTGAATCCTAATAATATTCCTATCAATGGCTACAACAACCTTGAACTACTTCTTTATAGATATAGTATATCATTGCATACTTAACATTTAATATAAAATGTACTTTTGTAATTTCATATTACTCGAAAATAATCAAGTAGGGTATGTAGTACATGCCAATGTTATTGTGACATCAGAATGGGGAAATCAACTGTACAGTAGAAACATCTGAGAGAAATGGCCCATTAGCCAGAACTACTCCATGTACTTGCAGTTAAAAGAATGCCTTGGGGTGGAAGAAGTTTCTGGAGGATTCTGTGACTCATGAGCAATTAGAACAATAGTAATTAGGGGTGGGAGGTTGCAAGACTAGCTAGAAGGCTTTTTAGAGTTTAGCTAGTATAGAATTGTGGTATTTTGGATTTTTCCCAAGCTGGAGAAGGGTCCAAGGCTCGAGCAACCAAGGCTAGTAGGAACAGCAGGATCCCCCCAAAACTGACAAGATTCTCAGGAGGTAGCCAGGGTATAGCCAGATCAGAGGGTAATGATAGCTAGAAAGTGGTATTTAGAGATTTGCTTTTGGGAATTGGCTTGTAGGTAAAGCAGATATTGCATTAGAACAATGGTCCAGGGCAATGGGAAGGATTAATTGATTTCCAAAAGTCTGTGACAAAGTTTCCTTCAAGGCCTACTATGTATGAAACCAGGAGAAGACATGCAAGCTAGGAAATTGAAGACATGTATCACAGTGTCTCATAACAGAGATAAGGGACTCAGCAGCATTGGCACCAGGTCATAGCACCCCATTGCAGGGCCCTTGTGATTTCTGGTTTTGGTGAACAGATCAAATTAGGAGGCACAGTAAATAACAAAATTAATATATGTGTGCATGTGATGGGTTTGGGAAACAAAGGAATATGCTGACAAGACAGAACATGGACAGTATGATGATCACAGGAAAACCAATCAATGATGACTGCGAATAAAATCATCAGAGGACAGAAAACATACAAAGAGGGATTTCAGAGCAGCAAAGGGTCTCCACGAAGGGAACCAGAGCCCACCACAAACAGAGGACTGGTATAAAGTTGTGGGAACGAGGAGTTATCCCAGTGAAAACCTCGGTCTGTTTCTTGGGATAAGAAGTGATACATTGGACAAACTTGGGACTCTGGGGGTACTCCATGGATAGTTTTGTAACAATAGTTAGCTGCTATTTGCCTAAAGGGGTAAATGACCCAAGCGTATATTTGTTTCTGTAATTTTAAGCAAATTACTTTGCTAGCAATCCATTCACTATCTTTAAAGCATAGCTCAGTGCATTTTCCAAAAGGAAGATGACAGGGATTTGAGTTGTCATTGCCTTTGACTTAAATAATATTTTGAAAAAAAGCTTTTAAATAACAAATTTTAAACTTCTTAAAATAGCAAATTTTGACAATAGCAAAAGGATAGATCGTAGCATCATAGAAAAAATAGGGCTGGGAGATACCTCATAAGGTCATCTAGTCCACGCTCCTGCTCAAGGAAGAATCATTTCTGTCTATACCATCCCAGCCAAGTTTCTGTATAACCTGTTCTTGAATGTTTCTAGGTACAAAAAGTCTATAAAAATTCTCCAGGTAGTCAGCTTCAATGCTTGACCACCCATTTAGTTAAAAAAAAGTTCTTTCTAATCTCCAGCCTAAATTTTCTCTGCTGCAGCTTGAGCCCATGGTTTCTAGTACTGTATCACATAGCTCTCTCTCTTCAGGAACTGACAGCTGTTATCAAATCCCCCATCAGTTTTCTTCAGAGCAAATAAGTCTAGTTCTTTTAGTCATTTTGGTTGCTCTGCACTGAACTCTTCCCAATCTGTCCACGTCCTTCTTGAAGTATAGGGCCCAAAACTGGATACCCTGCTCCAGGTGAGGAGTCACTAGCACTGAACAGAATAAAAGAATCACTTTCCTTGATTTGCAAGTGATACTACTGTTAATATGACCCAGTATGCATGTTATTGGCCTCTTTTTGTAGCAAGAGCTCACTGTTGGCTTATATTCAGTTTATGGTCTACTATAACCCTCAGGTCCTTCTTTCCAGTACTGCAGCCTAGCCAGGCAGTCTGTATTTGTGTATTCACTTATTTTATCTGAATTGCAGGACTTTTCCACTTGTCCCTGTTGAATTTCATCTGGTTGATTATGGACCATTTTTCTAGGTGATCCAGGTCATTCCAGATCTCAGCCCTATTTATGTTGAATAGTACTGGAACCTAGGACAGACCCCTGGGGAACACCTTGATACCGCCTCCCAACTAGATACGAGCTATTGAGACTAATCATTAAGCATAATGATGCAACCAGTTATGCATGCACCTTACAGTACTTTCACCTAGTCTGCATTTCCTTAGCCTGTTATGAGAATGTTGTGGGAGACGCTTTCAAAATACCTTGACTTTAGCAAGGTTTATCACATCCATTGTTCTGCCCAAATCCGCAGAGCCTGCATCCTTATAGAAGGAAGTCAGGTTCATCAGGCACAGCATGCTCTTTGGTGAATCCATGCTCTCTCTTACTGCATCTCCTTTAGTAGAATCTCACAGTGGATTCATTGAGGGCCTGCTCCATAAATCTTTTTAAGTATTAAAGTCAGGCTGACTGGTCTATAATTCTCTAGATCCTCCTTCTTCCCTTTCTTAAAAAATGGGCACTATATTTGCCTTTCCATTCAGGGCCCCACGCAAATCTCCACAAGTCCTCAAAGAGGATTGCCAATATCTCTGAAATTACCTTAGCCAATTTGTTCAGTAGCCTAGAATGCATCCCCACCTAGTCCTGCTCACCTAAAGGCATCTAAATTTGTCAGTGATCCCTAACTTTCTCCGCCATAACTCTAGGTTGCTTGACTGCTTCCCTGTCTTTGCTGCCAAATGTGCTCATTATGGAATAGGTGCCACTGTTTGTGAAGACTGAAGTAAAAAAAAAGGATTAAATACTTCAACCTTCTCTGCATCATCCATAACTAGATTTCCTTCTTCATTCTCAAAGGGACCTACAGTTTCTTTGGTCTTCCTCTTACTTTTGACATACTTGTAAAATCCCTTTTTATTGCCCTTTATGTCCCGTGTCAGTTGCATCTCAAATCCTGCTTGTTCTTCCTAATTTTCTCCCTGCACGATTGTGCAAAACTTTTATAGTCTTCCCTAGTAAAATGCCTGAGTTTCTATTTTTGTAGAATTCCTGAGAGCCAACTCATTGAAGAGCTGACCTCCTGTTTCACTACCAAGTTCTTTCACTGTACCAAGATAGCCTGCTCTTGCACCCTTGTTTTCCCTTCAGACTTGCTTCCCAAGTGTTCCTGCCTACCGGTTACTAGAGTTTATTGAAGTTTGCTTTTGCTGCTCTCCTTTCTTCCTCACTGTATGATCTTGAACTCTATCATTTTGTGTTTGCTATTGTGAAAGGTAGAAGTTACTTTCCCCCTTCCCATCCTCAACCAATTTCTCCCTGTCTTGCAGTTCAGAACAGCTTTTTCCCCTAGTTAAGTTCTCATTACAGATGGTAATGAGGCTGTCTCTAACTTACTTCAAAAATTGCTGGACTGTTTGTGTACTACAGATGTCCTGATAATTGAAGTCTCCCATGAGAACCTGGGTCTTATGATTTGGAAGCTTCATCAGTTGTTTAAAGAAGGCCTCATCCTTCTCTTTCCTCTGGTTTGGTTGCCTATGGGGATCACCCATAAGCGCCTGCTGACCTTCACCCAAAGGTTTTCAACAGCATAATTTACACTTCTTAATGCACCTCAGAACACATGTACCTCAATATGCAAGGCAAACAACTACTTCTCCTTTTTTTTCTTGCTTATGCTTCCTGAACAAGCTATACCCACATCCATTATGAGTAATGTATGGCATATCAAGAAAACTATCCTGGTTTGAAGTGGCTTGAAGTCTCATTAATTATGAGATTATAGTAAGGTCCAATATTTTTGGTTTGAGTTTTTCAGGCTTGCTTAATGGTACAAGGCTCCTACACTTACAGAAAAGGTGAAAGGCTTCCTATACTTAACAAGTCTGACATTCTTCTTTTCCCGTCTCCATCAGCAAACAGTAATAACCTAGCATTCTGTGTGGGTTTACTAGACACCTCCCAACAGGTCTTACAAATATCATCTCACTGAAGTCTTTCAGTGGGAGCGCCTATTGATTTTGTTTGTTTGTTTGTTTCCCCCAATATCAAGGTCAATTTCAGCTTACTTTTTTGCTAAGGGTCTTTTAAACTAAACTACTTGCCAGATTTTTTTCAAGTGCACTCACACACATTTGGAGCTCATCAGTGCAATTATCCCAACTGCTAAACTCTGCATACAGACTATAAGTTGTATAGTTAAAGTTTTCTGTGTACAGGAATTGCTTTATTTGATACACTTCCCATTCAAACTTTAGCAATATTCAGTCCTCTGAAGGAAAGTTCATTTCTGCTGTGGCTTATTTTGTAGCATACAGTTTCCTTTTTTTCCATTACTTTGGAAAAAGTCCTTAATGCTCACTTATCTTTCTGTAATGGGCTATCTCCTGGAATCATCCAACCAGGATAAGAATTTCAACTTAAAAAAAAAGCCTAGAGCTGCCCTAGATATTTTATTTCTAGGGCATAATGATTCCTTATGAGCTTAAGCAGCAAAGCCTAGCTGGGTTCAGTTTTATAAGGGGATGTTTTGTGCCTAATTAGGGTGAAGCAATAGGAGAACACCTGTGAGCCATTTGGAAGCCTTGACTCCAATTATAAAAAGTCTCCAGGGTAGAGTTAACAGGTTTGGTTTTTTTTTGTTAGAAGGAATGAGAATTTATAAGTAACAGGCATAACCACATTGTCTTCTATGACCTTTTTAAAGTGTATTCCTTAGAAGTATTTTTCTTGCAGGGATTCTCTTTGAGAGACAGTACAAGCATGCTCTTTTATCTAGTGGAGGAAATTATTTATGATGTATTTAAAGCATAGATTGTATTTCAATGTGAGTTGTGCCATCTTACATTAAATAACTTTCCAGTAGAAAAAGATCATAGCTTAGGGGCTGCTAAATTGCAACATCTAACATTTTTTATGGCCCAATCCTACTGTGGGCTTCATATGGGTAAGGTCTATGCTTATAGAGAGCCTCGCTGAAATTAATACAGATATATGTGAGTGAAAAGTCCACTGGCATAAAACTTGCTACAGTGAGATATCCTATTGTGTGTGTTTTCCTGTGGGATTCATTATTTTAATCATATAGGGCTATATCCACAGAGTTTTTACTAGACAGGAAAGCCTTTCTTTTGTAAAGAAATCATATTATTTAAAATATCTCTTGTACTGAGATTCCCCAACTTCTCAGTTTGGGGAGTAGTAATACAATAACTATGGTCTCACAAATTTATTTTGGGTTTTTGTTGTTGTTGCTCTTATTTTGCTTATTTTACCCAATTTTTATCTTCACATAGATATGCCTATTTTTTTCTCGGTAATACTGACTGTTGGCATATTATGGAAGAATAGTAATTGCCTTTAAACATGTTCTTAGATCATCTTTAAATAATTTGTTTAATAAACAACTTATTTAAAGCCTCAATAGAGATGAGAGGATCCTGTCTTGAACAGAGATTTTTCATATCCTATACCAAAATCTTGGAGAGAAGGTGGAAAGAAATATTTTGACCAGTTTGCATTTTTTTTAATTATAGTACTTAACAAATGCAGTGGCCATGCATAGACTGACCAGCAGTTCCACTCAAGAAGTATTACCATATATATTTTGTTACTGAAGGGAGATGCAGTGTATTTCAGTACAAATCAGTCATCGGTATAAACATGCTAAAACAAGGTAATGTATCTTCTTTGACACTCCCCAAAGAGCACATATTGTATCTTTTTATATCAGTGGGGGAGAATATTGTGTTTTTTTTTTTATGAAAGAAATGTATACTCCCAGTGTACTCTAGGGTATTACTTCATATTTTTTTTAATTGATCTTAGCTTCAGAAACGGAATTTATGCAACCTTTAAGAACAGGGATAGTAATTTCCCCACACGTTCACCAAGTAAAGTAAATATATAAAATATAAAAACAAATGTAAAACTATATTTTAAAGAACTCTATAAGAGGAGGAATAAAGGTAAAGAAACCTCCCTTCTGCACTGCCCAGGCTACAAAGTAATTAATTTCATATTACATTTAGTTACAGGTGTCACCATCTCTAAAGTCACCCACTATAGCCCCTAAATTTATACACATATTCAATGCATGTTCAACCACATTGAAACTTTTTAATAATGAGCCTATAATGAAGAAAATGCATCTCCCTGAAATAGGAAGCCCTCTCAGAATAATTCTGACTAACATGGTAGCTTCTCCCTGAGTTAATCAAGGGAGTTGGGGCCATTGTAGCAATGTGCCAGCTCATTTTAGAAGTGCAATATAAGCTGCATTACATGCCTGGCCAACAATCCACAGAGCAATCTGTAGTGACATTGTCTCCCAAAGAAGAATATTGAATGTACAGAAGTTGTTTTTGCTGTTTTTTCTGAGGGCACCTGCCAGAATCCTGTTGATTCATATAGTTTCATAGTTTCTAGGGTCGGAAGGGACCTGAGAAGATCATCTAGTCCGACCCCCTGCCATGGCAGGAAAGAGTACTGGGGTCAAACGACCCCAGCAAGGTGTTCATCTAACCTCTTCTTAAAAACCCCCAGGGTAGGAGCCCGCACCACCTCCCTTGGAAGTTGGTTCCAGACCCTAGCCGCCCTGACCGTGAAATAGCGCCTTCTGATGTCTAACCTAAATCTACCCTCTGCTAGCTTGTGACCGTTGTTCCTGGTCACTCCTGGCTGTGCTCGGGGGAACAGTGACTCCCCCAATGCCTTCTGATCCCCCCTGACCAGTTTGTAACAGGCCACAAGATCCCCCCTCAGCCTTCTCTTGTGGAGGCTGAACAGGTTCAGGTCCCGTAGTCTCTCCTCATAGGGCCTGCCCTGCAGTCCCCTGATCATGCGAGTGGCCCTCCTCTGGACCCTCTCCATGCTGTCCACATCCCTCTTGAAGTGCGGCACCCAGAACTGGATGCAGTACTCCAACTGCGGCCTGACCAGTGCCGCATAGAGGGGGAGGATCACCTCTCTGGACCTGCTCGAGATGCATCTGTGGATGCATGACAAGGTACGGTTGGCCTTCCTAACTGCCTCCCCACACTGCCGACCCATGTTCATCTTGGAGTCAATGATGACTCCAAGATCCTTTTCCGCCTCCGTGCTGACAAGAGGGGAGTTCCCTAACCTGTAGGTATGGTGCCGGTTGTTCCTCCCCAGGTGCATCACCTTGCACTTGTCTGTGTTGAAACCCATCCTATTCTCATCCGCCCACCCTTGTAACCTGTCTAGGTCTGATTGTAGCCTGTTGCTTCCTTCTAGTGTGCCCACGTCCCCCCACATCTTAGTGTCATCAGCAAATTTGAACAGGGTGCTTTTTACCCCCTCGTCCAAATCACTGATGAAGATGTTGAACAGTGCGGGCCCGAGGACCGAGCCCTGCGGAACCCCACTGCCCACGTCCTTCCAGGTTGAGAAGGACCCATCCACTACCACCCTCTGGGTGCGGCCCTCCAGCCAGTTGGCGACCCATTTGACTGTGTGGGTGTCTACGCCACAGCCCCCCAGTTTCTTAATGAGAACGGGGTGAGAGACAGTGTCAAAAGCCTTCCGGAAGTCCAGGAAGACTATGTCCACTGCTACCCCTGCATCTAATGATCTGGTGATCTGATCGTAAAAGGCCACCAGGTTGGTCTGACAGGACCTGCCACTGATGAACCCGTGTTGGTTGCCCCTAAGCATGCAGTCCCCTGCTGGCCCCTCCTGGATGTGTGCCAGAATAATTTTCTCGAACAGCTTGCCTAGGATCGAGGTAAGACTAACTGGCCTATAGTTTCCCGGGTCCTCCTTCCTCCCTTTTTTGAAGATGGGAACCACGTTGGCCCTCTTCCAGTCCTCCGGCACCTCTCCAGAGCACCACGAGTGCTCGTAAAGCCGTGCCAGGGGACTTGCAATGACCTCAGTCAGTTCCTTTAGAACTCTAGGGTGGAGATCATCCGGACCGGCTGACTTGAATACGTCCAGCCCTTCCAGAAGCTCCCTAACTAAGTCCTCGCTAACCCTTGGCCCAGGTGTGCCTCCCCCGGGGCCCGAAGGGGGCCCAGCAGGGAGGTGGCTGTTCTGGTTCCTACTTAGGAAGACGGAGGCAAAGAAATCGTTAAACATGTTATCTTTGTCGTCTGGTGTGATGACCAAGTTTCCCAACACGTCCTGCAAGGGCCCCACATTACCTGGGACCTTCTTTTTACCCCCTATGTATTTAAAAAAAGACTTCCTGTTGTCCTTTATCTGGGAAGCTAGTCCCAGTTCCATCTCTGCCTTGGCCTTCCTAACTACCCCCCTACATCCCCGAGCAACTGCAGAATAGCCCTCCTTGGTGATGACCCTTTCTTTCCATTGGGTGTAAGCCACCTTTTTAGCAAGGAGACATTCCTGGATGCTTTTATATATGATTTTTTTTTATATATGAAAGTGAAACATTTGGCATCAACTATATCATAAAATATTTCTACCTATATCAATTGCCTGCATTTCCAATACATTTCCTATAAAATGCCCACTTTATTTTCTTGTATTATCACAGCATGCGCAGCAACTTGTACTTGTGTTTACTTGACTCAGACTATGAGCTCCATGTGTCTTTTTGCCTGAGATCACCCAGCCTGTAATAAGTTTGATTGTCAGCTGTGTGACAGAGTGCTCATCATGAGAGATTCATTCTGGACATTTGTTCATTAGCAAATTCTTATTGACTTCTCAAAAGTTAATTCTGGATGCTTCAGGAGTCTCTCTCCCTGAGAGATACTTCTGAGGGTGGTGGCAGTAATGCTTTTTCTGATGTTAGTCACTATCTGAACTCTGATCAGGGATTCAGTCCTGTTCCATCCCCCGCACCCATCCAAATCACCAGCCCAGAATTTCAGTCTCAGATCCAGTCGCAAGCTCTTCTGATATATCAGAAGATACGTCTTTCTTTTGTAGCTTCTGATTAAAAAGCAAAACCTGGCTCTTACATGCTTTCTTGGAGTATGCAACTCCTCAACTGTCAATATAGTTTCATGGTTAGTTTCCTCTGTAAAGAAACAAGCAAGTGCTTGTGAACAAGTTATTGTCAGAAACAAGGCTACTTTTCTTTCTGTCACCATTATTTCTAGGCATCCATTTGGTCTTCCATTTTGCTGTCATCCATTGTTTCCAGATGTGTAGTGAGGTGCAGCTTGGTATTATTTGTGAACATTTAGAACTATTATTGAGGGCAGTTTCTAGGGAGTATATGAAAGGATAAAGGAGTTTGCTAAAATCAAAATAAAACATTCCCTTAAATTCACCTTAGCCAGGGGTTCTTAGAGCTCTGTATGCTCGCTATTGTGTATTAGGTAGTTAATGGGCATTATGCCAGGGGGGAGCTGATGTCCTGTCTTTCCTTATTGCATATCAGCATAGTCTTCAAGAAGAATCTGTCTCTAATTCCTTTACTGACATTTGCTTCCAACAAAAAATGTAATGGTACTTCTAGGATTTTTGCATATCATTGAGTTCAGTTATGTGTAAAAGTGACATTTATTATACTACTAAATGATAGTGAATATTCAGATAAAACTGGGACAAAATTTTGTCTCAGAATCTTCTTATAAAAAGGGCCCAATTTTAAAACTATATATATTTAAAGTTCTGCCTAAGTGTTTCCATTTACTGGGTTTATTTAGAAAAATCCCCAAATCTCACATTTGGAATATATAAAAAGTCACACACACATATATATATATATATATATATATATACACACACATATACATATACTCATACATATATGTATATATATACACACATATACATATACATATATATATATATATACACACACATATACATATACATATATGTATATATATACACACATATACATATACATATACATATATATATATATACACACATATATACACACACACACACACAC
>NW_017729030.1:19207367-19220831 GCF_001723915.1 Gavialis gangeticus
ATATATATATATATATACATAAAAATAAAAAAACACATATACACATTTGTTAAACAATGTGTAGTTCCTGCCTAATTTTAGGTAAATGCCTGATTTTTATATGTGGCCACTTTATCGTATCTCAGAATGAGCAATTAATATGGAAGGAAGTGATAAGTCCAAAGGATTTGTGCATGTTCAATACATTCTTGGACAAAGTAAGAACTAGGAAGAAGATGGTTGGAAGGAAAGGAAGGCTGCACATATGTAACACCTACACTTTTATTTTAAAATAGGTTTTCTCTGACTTCGACTCTTCAGAGTGGGAGAATTCTAGAGCCATGTGGAAGTTGAAGCAAATGCATTTAAAGTGACATGCATGAATCATAACTAAGTCTGCCTTAGTTTTCTCAAGATAATTACATATTTTTCATTCACAAAGATGAAGAATTAGCTCTAGAGGCAGATTTTCCTAGACACACTTAAAATGGGAAAGACCCTTAATGTGCTAGATAAGTGTATTCTGAGGTATTAAGAAGGAAACAGCTGAAATAGAGAGTAAGAATGATTTACAGGAACATTACATGACTTGTATAGTCAAAGAAGATGAAAACTCAGAACCTTGCCAGAACACTTTTGAAGCATTTTCATGTGTCTTTGCTATTACTGTAGGAGACCCATATCTTGTCTTTCAGGGTTCAACTTCAGGATTTAATTGTGTGTAACAGGCTGCAATGTACTGTACTTGATAGGCTTGATGATTCAGAATTATTGGACAGACATCTATCAGAAGCAGTGAATGTACACTCAGATGGTGCAAGCAAGCATGTCCTTAGTTGCATAAAAATGAACTGGTAACACAAAACATTGATTTAGGCAATTTTTAATCCACACTGTTTTATGTGCCTTTATATAATCTGTTTACCTTTCTCTTATTCCTCATGTTTTATCAATGTAAAGATAAGATAACCAATGAGTTTCATGTGCCAGGTTGTATTTGCCTGCACAAGCTTAAGGCCCAGTGCTTTAGTTTTCATATGGGATCCTATTAAAATCTTTTTGTTCGGGTCAAAATGTCATTTCCTTCAGTGAGAGTTTGTCTTACATAAGAAGAGATGGACAGGGCCCACTGCTATACAAAGAAGAATAGCATAGAAGATATTAATGGAAGACATTGAATCTCATACCACACATTTCTCTTACACTTGCATTCATTGATTTCAATAGAAACATATAAGCAACTGAATCAAGTCCATGGCTTTTTATTCAAGTATTCATCCTAAATAGCTTACAATGATATCTTGTCTACATATGGTAATTTGGTACTGCTGACTTGCTGGAATTAGGCACTACAGTCATCCCATTGGTTTAATCTTTGAAATGGTGGTGGGGCTGGTGATGCTACCTTTTATATAGTAGCCTGGTGACAGCATTTAGCCAGGAAGTATGAGATCTGTGCCCTTATCAGCCTGAGGAAGTTTGAACACACATCTCCCATATTTTAAGAAGAGTCTCCTAACCTCAGGGTTAAAAAGGTGGATTGGAAGGAGAGGGTAAGGGAGTGGGGGAAAAGCACTCTCAACCTTTCCTGTTGAATGTGTGTTAGACTGTAGAATAAATAATGTAAGATTCATAGGGCAAGGAAGACTAATGAGCACTTATTATAGTATGCAAAAGATGGGTACCATCCCCATTCTTGTGTTTTATAATGGCACGGGCATGGCTGCTGTGGTCTGTGCTAAGTTCAATGCTGCCAGAGTATAGTAAGTATTTTATGAGTTTTCCTTTAGGTTTATGCTCCCTGGGGGACTTAACAGGAACACTTTGTTAAATTGATCCCAAATGGATTGGGCAACAAGATTCTTAGCTCATCCAAGATGGTAACAATTGTAGGTATATACAATAAAAGCTTTTTATGCCTATGTAGTTTTACTGGTGAAAAAATAAGCGCCTATGGAGTCTCAGGTATCTAAGAAGCTGGAGTGGGGAAGGTCACAATCTTGAACTGAAGTACCTAAATACTGTATACAACACCTCCCCCATCCCCCCCACCCCCCGTCTGCAGTTAGATTCTGTGGATCTGAGCCTAAGCTTTGTCTCAGGTTTCTTCATAAATAGTGGAAAATTAATATTTTTCTGGCTGTAAGGCAATAT
Organism: Gavialis gangeticus; assembly: GCF_001723915.1. Taxonomy (NCBI): domain Eukaryota; kingdom Metazoa; phylum Chordata; order Crocodylia; family Gavialidae; genus Gavialis; species Gavialis gangeticus. Next base: position 19,209,501 of record NW_017729030.1, read on the forward strand.
ATGTGCATTGTTTTGAAAATAATACTATACAAAATTAACACTATTTTATATTATTTACCTATTATTAACCTTTTTGCACAAAAAAGGGATGGTCATTTTTAAGTACAAGAGTAACTGAGTGAACACCCTCAATGTAAACTAAAAACTAAAAAAAGTTTTACCTTTAGGGAACTAAAAAAGTGACCCTCTTCAAATAGCCCAGCCAGGGAAATCTGTTTCATCAACTAGTCTGAAAATATGAGTTTCTTTTGTTTATTTTTTCGTGTCATTGCAAGATAAATACATGTTTATTTCACAGTCAATGCACAGTGTGATGTATTTCTGCTTTAGCAGTGAGACAGATGTGCCAACCTGAGCCTCTCTATATCCTTTGCATCAGGTTATCAGTACTCTACTTCCTCTTTCATTTACTGAGATGACAACGGAATAGTAATAAGAAGTAAGGCTTATGAGTTTTACCATATTTAAGTTAATGCTTGGATTCCTGCAAAGCTCATTCACTTTACAGTTTTCTATGAAACAAAAGTGTTTTTAAGAGAATGGGTTACCTACTCTACATAAACCTCCACTGAATTTCATTTTTCTTTCTTTTTTTCAGTTCCACAAAGCTGCTCCTACCAAGTGTATAAAAATGTAAAGAAATCTGAAGTCTTTCCATTGTGCTTTGTTATGGTGGCATGATGTAAGGATTGTTTTGAAGCACCATCCTATTTACCGGTATTGCAAAATGAACATTACTTATTCCACCAACATTAGTTTGACTTGCATTAGGGGAGCACTAAGAGAATCAAGAGCAATTTCACTTTTCTTAACATTGATCTAATTCTAGGTGCACATGCTGTGTTTGCATAGTGTGTTCAGCACTCCCTAGAAATACCCTGGATATACAAATTTCTAGATATGGGACACTCCTGCAATGAATTTAAAGGGAAGTCTCATTGATTTCAATAATAGTTGGGATGTATCTAAAGCCATTAAATTGGTCTTTGCTTACATAGAATTCAAGGCTAGAAAGTTATTCAAAATTTTCTTAAAATGCAATGATGGGGAAACTATGCCTTCAAAAATGTACTTTTTATTTCATGATATATTGTTCCTTGATGAAGTGAAGAAAGCCTGAACAATGAATCTTAAGTTAGATATTGGTTATCCTCCAGGCTAGAAGGTTTTCTAAGTAGAAGAAAGTATTGATTCTGTGTCTGGCTTATAGTACATGAATATAAAGTATAATCCATTTTAAGGAAAAGCAAAGCCATTAGAATCCTCAGGCATTCAATTAGACTATTACTTTATCTACCTTAATTGATGCTGCTAATAGTATCATATATAATTGTTCCATATAGGCAGAAAACGTGTTTGTTAATGGGTCTTAGCTAATTCACAGACTGACATTTAAGCAATAACTGCAGACCTGTACATGGGTTCATGATCAATCTGTGACTTATCACCTTAGGCTTTCACTGTGGTAATCTAAAATTGTTCATGTTTGTTTAAACTGAGTTCCAGAGTATATCAGTTATTTGTAGAACAATGAAAAGTGCTTTCAAGAGGCACCCAGTGCTTTATCAGGACAGTATTATCACTTTTATTGAGGGAATTGCTAAATAAATGTTTTCTAACTCTGTCCTCTGATAGGCACAATATCTCTTCCCAAGTGTTTTCTGAATAAACTATTCTTTAATTTGCTTATTTTAGTTGGAGATCAGTAGAATTTTCCACTGGCAAAAAGAAATAGTTGCTTTACCTTGGATCAAAAGAAGACTGCACATGAGAAGCATAACCTCACAGACATGGCATTTTGTCCATTTGTTGAAACATCTGCTTCTTCCAAACCTCTGACCCATCCAAAAAAAAATCACAAACCCCTTAGTGAACCATAGTACTGGCTGAACTCTGAATTCTTTGTCTATGCATGAGAGTGTTCCTAATGGATTTGTTTAACAGGTAAGAAATGCATCAGCTTAATAAAAGCTAACATGATAACGAAAACTTGACACGATTTTATCTTTATCAAAAAAAAAACTGTAGCAAAGGTATATGAAAAAGAAAGAAGACAGAACAGACAAAGCCATGGTTGAAAACTCTTTCATCCATTCTGTACAAACATTTGAGTCTTCTTCACTAAAATTACCCTTGTTTTCTGCCTTCTATAAATATTCACAATGATTCATATGGCATGAATCCTAGGTTTCTAAGACTGTGTTCTGCACTTCCTTTTTTCCATTGACTATATAATTCTTTACTCAAATCCTAACAAAAAAAATACACTTGTATAGTTTGTCTCTGAATATGTAGATTGTTTTAAATAATGTACAAGATGTTGTTCATTTGTTTCATAGTTAGAACAGCCTGTAGACTAAATATGTTTTGGTTTTTTTAGTCTTGAAAGCTAATGCACTGTTAACTCTCTGATAACTTTAATAAAGTTAGCAATAAATACCAATTTCTGTACAGTAACTTGTTTACTCTTACGAATAGAAAGATCCTATAATGGGGTCTTTTTTTAAAGATTAATTACAATGTAGACATCTCTTCAATATTGTAGTAAGGCTAAGATATGGACCTGGTAGTGTGATGCTTTTCTGTTTTCTATTTTCTGCATCCTTAAAGATTTAACAGCAATCACTGGGCCAGAATCTGCACCTTGAATCCATACTTTCCAGGGACACAGCTCTGCTTTCTCATTCTCAGGGTAACTATGCCCCCTATAAGGCTCATCCTTGTAAGCTTTCCAATCCTGGCTGCAGAATTATTGAATCTTAAATCTGAAGGGACCTTAAGGGTCATCTAGTCAAAACCTGTGCATAGATGTGCTGTCCCTTAAATCATCCCAAAGAGATGCCTATCCAGACTCTTCTTCAACTCTCCAGTGACAAGAGAGTCCACAATTTTCTTATTATTGCTTGCTCCACTGTCATGTAGTTCTTATAGTTAGGAAGTATTTTTTTAGATTTTAATCAACCTGTAGTCTCCAACTTTTTAAATATTACTGTTAGAAGCTCTGAGGTTTTTTCCAACACTCTGAAATAAATTTTGTCAGGCTCTATACACCTAAATTAATTCAAATGTGTTAAAAGAACTCTGATGTGCTCTTTCTTATCATGGGTCATGGGCCTTCATAATTTTTTTTTATATTAATATTGTTAATTATCTGGTTTTGGCTCATGTGTGTTCTCTCTAGAAATAATTATACTTGTATAATATATTCCCAAATAATTATACTTGTTTAATATATTCCCAATATTAGGATGATACATGTTTTATGAACTTGAAGTTTCTAATAACCCTCATAGTCTCAAGTACAAAAAGCTGCATTTGTCACTTCAAGGTAAGACTACAGCATACATCAAAATGGTTCGTTCTCTAACTAAAAGTGAAGAGTGTTAGCATTTTTAGAGATCCAAATAAAATTATAAAGAAGGATTCCCTGGTTAGCTAAAAGTGGGAAAAGATATTTCCTCAGAATGTACTTCCTAGGTTGATTCAATTTTTTTAGGGATAATTCTTTTTTGGAGAATGTTGAATAGGAAAAATGCTGAATAGGAAAAGGTAGATATTTTCAGACAGTTTGCAAGTGTTTCTTTTAATTTATTTATTTTAATGATGCCTATATGAAACTGCATTGTGGTTTGGATCTAAAAAATTACTCTTACTTAAATGGTATTAGAGTGTAGCCAGCCAGAGAGCAAAAAATCTGTTGCACAATTTTTGAAGATTTGAAATTTCTTTTTATTTTACGTGGGAATGGAAAAAAATACACACATACATTTTTTCTGAAATGGCATTATGTTTGAGTATTTGTTGCCAGATTGAAAAGTTCAGTTTTTTTTGTTTTCAATGTCCTTCTTGCTGGTGAAAAGAGATGAGGCTCTGCCATCCTGTTGAAAACCTTTTCAAAATGTTTTCATCATTGTGAAATGTTTGCCTTTGACAAAAATAGATTTAATCAAAAATGTTGCCACCCAACATAATGATCACAGTTCAGGTGAGGATGTTGTTACATGGCTGGATATATAAATGGCACTTTGTCATATGGAGGCCATATCCATGCGAGTGATATAAATATGTAATACATTCTTATATTTAAATATAAAATATTTTTCTTGATATAGTAGCCTGGAGGATCTTAATCTGGTGTTTTCTTTCTCTTTGCTTTTTAAAAATGCCATTCAATAATTTTTAATGTTATTCATTTGCATGTAAATGAAACTGCAGGCACTTTTTCTAATGTGTGTACATTTTATTTGATAATATGCAGATAGATTAATAAAACTGTCTGTAAAAAAATATTCAATTTTATATAAATTTATACAATATTTTAAAGAAAAATTATTGTAAAAATCACTCAACTAGCTTCCTTTCAGATCTCCATACATTTTACCAACCATTCCTATCAATTTGTACTGTTGGAAACTCATGAACAGTCAACTGCTTTTTACTGACTTTCAGTCTCAAAGCAAGATTATGTTACCAGACTGGAAAATAACTGAAGAACAAATTGGAAAAGAAAAGTCTTTCTATTTTCCAGCTCAATAAGATCTCTAACTGTTACATAAATTCTAAACTATACAGCATGTAATATTTGAAAAGTGCTTTGGACTTGAACACTAGATAAGTGTTTTTTTGTTCTTATATTGCAACAGTTTTGAAAGTCTAAAGGACATTTCAAATAATCAAATGGTGGTACTAAACCATGAGCATGTAATTATCTTCCTACAGCTATTCTTAGCTCACTTTGAGCAGTTTGATAATTGAATAAGTCTCCTACAAATTGTAAGTTGGATTCAGCATCTACTGCACTATGTAATGGTCTAGTCTTTCCTTTTTTCAGTTATTTTGTTTAGTGCCGATTTTGCTATTCTCCTTTTTTCTGCTTGTATTCTATCATGCCTTTGTGCAATACACAGCAGCCATTGGCATCCTTCCTGTAATAGGTTTTGTTTCATTGTATTTTATATTATTTATTTTCTTATATAATTATAATAGCTAATCCACTATCACCCAGTGTTTCAATAAATAGCATTTTTTCAATAGTACATTATGTGAATAACAAAACACAAGTCATATGATTCAGAAACAATTGTTTTGTGGATATCTGATCACTACAAAATGTCTGATGGAAGAACAAAAGGGCACTAGGGCTTCATTACCCATAGTACAAGTTTGAGACAGGAATTATTTTTGTATTGCTGTTAGAATTAACATACCCTTCAAAATAAACCTCCTAAGCTCTTCATTTGGATAGCACTATGAAAATTCCATTAAACAATGATTTAAACAATGATTTTTTTTTATCGCCTGCAGTTCTTAAAGTATTATTGCACTCTGATAAACCACCATGCAAAATGACAAATTGTTATTCAGTAGATATATTCCATAAGTATATTCATTGATATATCTTCTAGCTGAACTGATGGACATATGTTTTTATTATGAGCAGTCAACATAGCTAAGAAAATTGAACAGGGCAAAATAGTCTGCAAATTGTCATTTGAATCTTTAAATTAAATAACTTCACTGACAGTCCATGCAGTCATCCAGGGAGGTTAGGGGGAGGTTAGATCATATTAAAAATGGCCATCCCATCTAATTTAGTTTGCCCAGGTGTGGACCTAACACTTAGGGCCTTCTTATACCTTATGCTGTAAGCCGCACAAATGTCAGTCAGCTTAGTGCTTGGGGTTTGGAGTAGTCACACCTCAAGGCTAAAAATGTTATCTGATTGTCTCCCACCTGCACAGCTGTGACTTGCCACTAGAGCCCTGGTATGCAGGACTGGTGAGCCAGGACAAGTTTCTGCCTCTGATGTACAGGCAGGGGGTATGAGAGATGGGTTGGGGGATGGGGATAGGAACATGTAACTGTCAATATCACTCCCTACCCCAGATCCCGGAGCGGGCATGAGCTGAATGCTGGTGGCTCACCATGGCAAGTCTGTGTCTTTCTCTCCTCTTTTTCCTTCCCCCTATCTCACCATCACTGGGGCTCCTAAATGCACCCACCAGCCCAGGGGTGTTGCTGTGGGAGGAAACCAGCCAGGCAGCACAGTGCAATGCTCCTAGGATGGACAGCAATGGACCCATTAGAACCTCACCAGACTTGGCAGCAGACCCAGTACCAGGGCCATGCAGTGCCCTCCGCAGCCTCAGTGCTGTCTCATGTAGCTTTCCTCTTTCTTTTGTGCTGGGCCATGATCTATCCACCCTGCAGCAGCATCCTGTTGCTTAGACTCTGACTTTCCATGCCTCACTCTCTACTCATTTGCTACTGGCCTAGACTTGACTCAAGTTGTCAGCACCTTCAGCTGTGCACAGAAACACCACATGGGGGAGAGACCAGTGCATCCTGGGATACTGGAGGACTTCAACTTAAGTGACATAGCTGTGGGGAGTGGTCATAATTTAATGGAACAGAAGAAAGGTTATGCACATCAGAGATAATCTTGCCTGGGAGTGGCATAACTTTGAGCTGCATAATAAGTGCTTTCAGCCACTTAAAGTTGTTACTGTGTGGCCAATCCAGAGGTTAAGAACTCCAGGATCTGCCTAAAATTACTGTATAGCAAGACCCCTAGATCTGTAGTTAGGTGGATTTAAGTGTGAACTGTACAGAAGTTCAGGATGGTTAATTGTTCAAAAAATGGCCAACCCAATCTAAGTTACCTGTACCTCTGAGGCAGTCATACTTAGATTGGGCCTGGCAAGACTGCTTTAACTGAACTTCCATATGTCGGGCAACACGGAGCTGGCAAGCCAAGCTCGCGGTGTTGGTCACGGTGGTGCGGCCGGGTGGTGGCAAATTGGATACAGACAGGTGGGAGCTTTGGAGATGGAGTCTGAGCAGCACAGGAAGCGTAATGGTTCCTTAAACAAGATGGAATTTATTTAACTTACTCTTAGATGTGTAGGAAACGATGTCTTCAGTTACAGTGAACAAACAGGTGAACAAACAAAGGGGTCTGTTGGCCCACAGGGTTCTCCAACAAGCCCTTGCTTTCTACCTCTGACGAGGTAGGTGCGGCTGCCTGCTGGATAGTCCTAGGGCTGGTCAACAGCTCATAAATTGGTAACACACAACGAACTGTAACGATGTGACGCCAGTCCAGTAAGGACAACGAAGAGCCGAAATGGTGTCCGAAGCAGAAGTCAGGAGCCGGTGAAACGAAGCGAGGATACAGCCAGAGCCGGTGAGGAACGATCTGAATCGATGTTGATAGCCGATGCCAAAGGTAAGTCGAAGCCAGGAAATCCAAACAGCAATGTAATAACAGCAAAGGACACGGAATGCCAATCGAGGGAGGAGATCAATAGGCCCAGAAGCCTGACTGAAAGACAGTCCCTGGAACACCAGCCTCTGTCTCCAGCTAACGCGATCTCCCCCTGATCTCCCCCCGAGGGAGGGGCTCACAGAACTTTTATCTGAATTTAGTGGCCAATCAGAACACTCAGAGGGAAGAAATTTCTAGTCAGATTACCTCATGTTTTTGCTGTTGCTGAGCATGCGTCTGTGGGGAAAGTAGGTCAGACATGACTGACAGGTCCGCAGGTCACCCAGGGGGCACGAGCTGGGTGAGCCTTGGAACTTTCCACTCACAGACTTCAACCGCGCATGTCAGGTACAGAACTTTTGTGTTGGCAGCATATATTTAGGATTTTTCTGAGACACCATACAATTTGCAGTTTAGCCCCAGGGTTTTTCCAACCCCCATTACAGAGCATCAAGCTATTTTTAGACCCCACAGCTCTTCCCTAATCCCAAGATAGACATTCTTTCCCAAACCTCCCTTGCTATCCCCCCATCCCAATTTACCTCAGATCAAGCAGCCATTTTTAACTTAATCTAACCTCCCTCTCACCTCTTCCCCTAATGTCTATATGCAGCTTGAATTATTTTCCTATTACTGTATTCATTTTCAAAGATGATCTGTAAGTTTTTATTTTTTACAAAAAAAAAGATTTATAGGGTTGCTCAGCCAACCTTGTTTTTAGTAAATGCACCTGAGAAGCACCATCCAATGTAAGAGTCTGGGCTTGTCTGGGTCAAGTATTCGGTAGTTCTTGAGATGTGAATATACTCCTATAAGTATCTGTTCTAGTATGTTATCTTGTTATAATATCAGAGGCAAGGATTTTTGTTGGTGATATTTTTTTATTGGACCAGTTTCATGTTTGGGATAAAGTCAGGCAAACTTTCTAATCCAAGTCATTCTTCCTCAGGGTTTTTTTAGTAATAGCATGCTTTTTATATTGGCCCACTTTGTAGAATGTGCATGTTGTTCATATCTCATTCCTCAGTTAGAAACCCCAGTCTTCAAATCTGGGGTGTTTGCATAACATATACATATCTGAGTTCCAAGATACTTTTAGCAAAGCAAAATGCCCATGACACAAACACCCTATAAGGGCATGAATGTGAATTTCAGCTTAATTTATCTGCCCTTCAGTATCAAAACCATTATAGAAACTGAATAAAAAACAGACAATTTAGATTACTTTTAGCACATCTGGAGTGAAGATGGAACTCAGTTGCCCTTAAGATATTACAGCCAGAATTTTGCACCTGATTTACTACAACTTTTTGTTTTATGGTTTGAGTACTAGTTGTCAATGGAGAAAAAGAGCCTTAGCTGCCTTTAGTTGTGTTAGACAATTTGTATTTAATTATTGTTGTCAGGTTCATAGATCCAGATCCTCAGTTGGTAAATCATAATTCTCTTTTTAAAATGAATGTATCAATGATGTGCTATACACCACTTATTTCTAGACATCTTATAATAGTTGCATTGTTCTCACGTTAATTAGACTAGATAGAATACTTAACACTGCTACATATTCTAAATGTGTATGAAGATAATTGGCTATGTATACCTACTCATAAAATAGTCAAAGGGCCTTGTTGCATGGTAATTTTGGGCAGCTGCTGGAGCACTTAACTCCTAGATTGTCTGCAAATTAACAACTTAAAGTGGTTTTAAGCACCTGTTATTCAGTTCAAAGTTATGCCACTCCGGGGCAGGATTATTTCTGATCTGCACTACCGAGCTCCTGTTCCATTAAAGTGTGGCCACTCCCCACAGATGTGCCACCCAAATTGAAGTCCTCCAGTATCCCAGGATCTCTCATACCCCAACCCATACAGTGGGGATAGAAGCCTGTCGTGGCTCACTAGCCCTGTAGTGGCAACCCAGAGCTTTAGCTCCTAGTTCTTCCTCTGCTCATCAGGCCTCTAGTGGCAAGTTATAGCTGTGCAGGTGGGGGACAGTCAGAGAAGATTTCTCGATGTAAGGGTTTGACTGCTCCAAACTGCAAGCTAGCACTAACACCAATTACCATTTGTGTGGCTCACAGCCTAATGTGTAACAAGGCCAAAAGGCTACAAACAGATGCATGGTATTTTTCCTATGAGAAATCATTTTATCCCAAGATAAAGTAAAGTCATTCAGATGTCCATGTCTATTGTTCTGGGAAAAAACTTAAAAGGTTTCATGGGATAAGGGATAACAGTTTGTCTTAGAACATCAGGGAGTACACCTGAACAGTTTTCCCGGGACTGCTTCATTGAATCAACGGCAGAAAAATTATAATGCATTCAGGTACTCACTAAACCCTGATTGGAGGCACAATCTGTCTACATGTCAATCCCAAGACTGTTTGGTTCTGAGACAGACAAGCACAAATGGACACATTGGGTGCATCTACATGAGACCATGACTGCACAGTAGCTGAATAATATTGTACAGTAATGCATCACATAATGGGACAGTGCTAAAATACTATTGTGCAGTATTATTTGGCTACCGTGCAGTAGTGTCACCTAAAAGCCATTCACTGATGCTCCTGCTTTGTAACTCTGGTTATTGCACATTTATTTAGTACTTGCTTATACAAGTGTTAAATAAACATGCAGTAACCACTGTGCAGTAGTGTCTCATGTAGATGCACCCATATAACTTCTGTTCCTAGCCAAAGTTCCATTGACAATCAGTAGGTCTTGGCTTTGCAGCCATTTTTGAAGATGTTACCCAGTATTGTACAGGAACAGCAGTTCCTGTTTTGTGGGTAAACAGAAAGCGTGTCTCCTGATCTTTTAGACTGTAACTTTCCAGAAGCACTTACAGATTTAGTTTTCAACCATCTCAAGAGTTTTCTGATGATTTAATAAGATAAAAATATCTTGCAACTAGTTGTCCTGTTTTTAAATAGATAATTAAATCAATTAGAAAGTCCTAACATCAAACAAGACTTTTCATATCAGCTTGGTAGAAAAGATGAGAGTTTTATAAGCACAGTTCTTCATAGATCAATGTGTGACAGGAAGTAAAGCCAATGAATTTAAAGGTTTCCTTGCCTAAAACAGGTCTCCTCCATCTCTAGTAACTACCCTAATCAACACATTATGCAGTTATTTTCATTTGCTCACTCTTTTCCTCAATAAATATTTAAGTGCATTTTGAAAAGTGAAAAATGCCAATAGGAAAAACTGAAAACAACTTCGCACAGAACACACCCTATGTATGATTGGTTATTCAGTGCAGTCTCTTAAGAGGTAAGAGTTTCAGTTCCCTCAGCAAGAAACATCTCTCATCAAGTTAGTGCCCTAAACACTGCAGTATTGGATAAAATGCAGTCTTTATGAATGCAGTCTAAGTCTTGCATTCATTTTCTTAGTCTGGCTTATGTTAAAAATACAGATACATTTTTAAAAAAAAACATATTAAATGTTTTATTTGACCCAGACCATTTATTTTCATTTTAATAAGAAAAAAATTATTCTATATTGGCCATATTTTGTATTCCCCCCAAATGGGGGAGACAATGGATGGACCAAAGAATCATTTATTCACACTGAGAATCCAAGTCAAAGGGACTATATAGATTTTGTATCTCATTCAAACCATTGTTATAAGTCAGAGTGTATCCTAGTATTATGGATGTTCAGTACTGAGAGGTGTCATATATCAGATCTTCACAGGTGCTTCCTGTAGTATCTTGGATTTCCTTAGTAGTCTTTCATACTTGTGCACTCTTGCTTAGCTTGCAAAACTTGTTAAAAGAATGGCCTGTGGTGTTGTCTAGCGAGCTTTAAATTTTTGTACCAGCAACCTGCCATACACTCCATTCTTCCTTGGAAGTTAGGAAGGAAATTCTTATCACTATTATAATAAGGCATGAAATCCACAAGGACAGATTGAAGTGAAATACTTGATTCAGTTCAATCCAGGATGTGACTGATCAGTCTGTAACTGAAAGAGAAACGCATTTATGAAAGCATGGATGCCCCTGGCAATGGAGACCTTCTACTTCAAGTGCAAAAAAAAAAAAAAAAAAAAAA
>NW_017729030.1:19220980-19222848 GCF_001723915.1 Gavialis gangeticus
AAAAAAAAAAAAAAAAAAAAGGCAGGGGGGAGGAGGCGGGGAATAGTATGGCCTTGGGGGATTTTTTTGTATGTCAGGTATATCATTAACTGATGATAAGCAAGGAAAGAAAGATGTGAATTGTGAAGTCAGAAGACTTCTCAGCTTTTATCTTGACTAATGTGCCTGCTAGACTGAGCCACCATGTCTGACGGATCAGCTAGCTTGTTGCTAGGATACACAGCGGGGTAGATTCCAGCTGCCACTCATGCCCATTGAAACTAATAGGACAGAGACAGCATACACTAGCAAAAGCTGTCTGAGTGAAAAGAAAATTATTTTTAACCATCTTCATTTTTGGGGGGCAGTTGAACAGACGCTGCTTTAGGCAAGTGTTTAGTTTTTAATCAGCAGCAGCAACAAGAGCAAGTGTGTGTAGGGGGGGAAGGGTCAGAAAACCCAGTGAGAGAAAGTAAAAGAATGGAGAACAGGGGTGCACATCTGTAATTCAGATGTGCTGTAGGGGGAGAGCAAAGGATTTGGGTCTGTGATACCTGTGAGGAAAACCATAAAAAAAGATGGACCATCTTATTACAGATTATAGAGCTCTCTGCATTTTTATGATTCCACAGACAGCCACACACCAAACCAAGATTTTTTTTCTCTTCCCCCAGTATACATGAAGTGTTTTATAGGCTGGTACTATTTCTCCCCTTACTTGGGCTTATGCTATTATCTCTATATAGTTATGTGCTATAGTATCCCTCACAAATCCTTCTCTTCTCTCCTTTGCTTCCATTAACTGGGCTCTCCCTTTTCCGAATATCTCTTTTGAATATCCTAAAAAGTTTTCTTATGATTTCTTTCAAAAACAAGGTGATTATAAAAACCTATCTCCTGGTATCTTTTACTATTTATATAAATAGGTGGTGGGAGAATCTTGAGCCTCTACTTTATTCAGTTGTATAGTAACGGGTACACCTACTTCATGAGTACACTCAGCAAATCACTAATATAATTCCTTGGTAGAACTGCACTTGCACTTGCAAGAAAAAATAGGTAAACATACATTTCTAATACTTCATCATGAACACCTGGTTTCCTTATTCAGTTAAAATAAAAAATATGCCTCCTTCCTTTCACTTACTGCAATGGAGTTTCTACAGTACATCCTATAGTTTTGTTGAATCCTGAATATCCTTTCACAATATTTTTCAGTGCAACCTTTAAACTACTATAACTTCTAATTAGATTTCTAATTTAATTCAGAATCTATAATTATTTAAGTGATTACTAGGTAGTGGGTACATTTGAAAACTGTGCTATTTTGTAGGAACTGAACATGGGCTGTGTGTAGATGAAACGAGAGGCATGTGTGCACAACACTTTAAAGCAGGGTAAATGCTTTTGCACTGCTTTAATGGTGTTGGTGTTTGCACACCTCAGTGGTGTATTGTGCATTAATTCCAGCTGCTGTAGGAAATTCAGCAGCGTAATGCGCCTTAAATGACTTGAGGTGCAGCAAACTAAAAACTCCTCCTTGAAGGAGTTTTAGTTTGCTGCACCTACAGCCGCAGAGTGAAGCACCGGGCTCTGTGCAGCTCCACGTGCAGACAGCCTGGCAGCAGCCTGGGAAGGCAGGCTCTGCTCAAGAAAAGCAGCAAGCCTGATCTTCCCCCCAGGTAAGTCAAGGGGATGTGTACACAACACAGGGGGGTTTAATCAGCCCTAAATTCAAGCGGTGTTTTTTAAAAGCCACCACATCAATTTAAGGCCCCCATTTCATCTACACATGCCCATGGATACTAACTTAGAAGTACTTATTTAAGAATCTGTCTTGGCCAGCACCTGTCTGGAAGCTAATTTTCATTTTTTTTTTTTTTTTTTTT
>NW_017729030.1:19222869-19223499 GCF_001723915.1 Gavialis gangeticus
TTTTTTTTTTTTTTTTTTGTAGGTCTTGTTCACTGTGGTCCAAAAGCAATCAGATATCACTGGTGGGCACATGGGAAATACTTGAATTAGATTAACATTTTGGCCATGCACTTGATGTTTGACCTTGGGCAAATCACTTAGGTCAAATTTAGAAGATTAAATTAGATATGTGAAACCATTTTTAGGATCCTAAATAGGTACTGTAATTGCCACGAGGAAAAAGTAGTCATGCAGTTTATGCATCTAGTAAATGGGGCTAATAATGCCTACACACTTAAAAGAATGTTGACTTTTTTGGCTAAAAAGTGCTGTTGTATCCCGATACAGATAATAATTTATTATGCATTCTTCAAAATGGCTCTACTATTAGCACTAGCTTTAACTGATATTTTCTGATTTATACAAAAAAGTGAAGAGAATCTGTATATAGAGGTTGCAAGAATATGTAAGGATATATACTTTGAGTTTTATCAACAAACAGCATAATTCCTTTATACAGATTTTTAGAACACTGTGTTCAGAAAATATTCAATGAAAATTTTATTGCTTTTTTAAAAATAGAATTTTTTTTTGCCACTTGCCCATTATAAATCCATGAGTAAAATGCCCGGGGGGGGGGGGGGGGGGTCC
>NW_017729030.1:19228499-19229480 GCF_001723915.1 Gavialis gangeticus
GGGGGGGGGGGAGGGGATCCACAGTTAATTTTCTTAAACTGTTTTAGTGGTTTCCTCTTCTGTCATCCCAACACATAGGATGAAGTTGTGACAGAGTCATCCAGCTGGTATAGGTGATAAAATATCAAGTTACAATTTCAGAAATAATGTTACAAATATATATCATGTTCTGACAGATAAATTGAACCTATTTGAAGTGGCGGTCCATCAACTTTCCAAGGTGGAAAAGGCTGATGTATCTATTCTGGCACCTCTGTTTCAATGACACTTGTCACAGTTTAAAATAAAAACAGCTCATTGTTTTTTGGGGCAAAATACTAGATTGCATTGCAACATTCAGACTGGCAAATCCCTCAAGGCTAGCTCAAAAAGCAATGCAGGAAATATTTTCTGAAATTGAATGTTTTGATTATTAGGGCTTAGATAAGTGGGTACTGCAATCACCTATTTTCATATTGTGAAATGAAAAGCTCAAACAGCCCAGCATATCCAACTGCCCAGTATGCATTTCTTCATTACCCTGCTTTAAGTCAAGGAGTGCAGTACAGAGTTCAGTCATTCACGTAGTGTAGCTTTTAAACATGACACTGTGTCATTTCAATACCTTTTGCTGTTCTCTTTTTAATTTTTCATTTTGACAGCATATTGAGAAGTCTGACCTTGGCCTTGATCCATTCTCAGGGGAGTAACAGGGATTTTTTTTCCCCTCTTCTTATTTTCAGGCAAAGAATAATTGATCTTATTATTAGCTAATTTCATTAGCCTACCAAAGATGGTCTTACAAATATTTGTAGTGTCTGCAAGATTTACCTGGGAAGGTCACCATTTTTCCCGCATATGTAATATCAGTCCTTCTTAACATAGCACTCACTCATCAACTACTCTTACTCTTCCGACTACCCTATTTTCACCCGTTCTTATTCCCCCACTTCTAACTCTAGTTACTTCTACATGTCTGTCCCACACTGCCATATTTTGATT
>NW_017729030.1:19234480-19258372 GCF_001723915.1 Gavialis gangeticus
GCCTTTTTTCTTATTCCCCCACTTCTAACTCTAGTTACTTCTACATGTCTGTCCCACACTGCCATATTTTGATTTTATATACATATATATATATATATATATATATATATATATTCAAATGCACACAAAATAAGACCTTATTCTTTTTTTAGCAAATCAGCCCCTTCTTATATATACACTCCTAAGGAACTCCACCCCTGTGCTTTCACTGCTTAGTAAAATGAGAAAGCAGATACTTTTAAGAAATCTTCACTCTGCCTCCAAAAAGCCTGGAAAAAGGAAAGCATTACATGCTGCTTGTGCCAAAATATGTTAACTTCCCTTTTCAGAGGTCCCTGGTAGAGAAAATATGACAAGATATTAATTTTCATAATAATCAACAGCTAGGAAAAGTCATACCTGAAGCACGGGGACCAGACAACAGAAAATTGCATTCATTCTTCCTCAACATATTATCTGTTGTAAGAGAATCTTTATCAATACTGCATGCCACCTCTTTGCATGTGTGGTAACTTGACTGGTTCAAGAGAATGATAAACAGCTTCAGTTACTACAGATAAGAACTTAGGACTGGAAAGTGCCTTACATTGGTAGGCAATCATTTACCCAATGAATCCTCCAAATCGCTGTCAATCCCTCACACATAACTACAAGTCATAAGACCTGCCACACCAAGACAGAGATTCTATTTCACCCATTAAGTTGACTTAGGTGCATAAACAAAATTCTGTTCTATGCTATTTCACTTGAAAATCCATATTGCTTCTACTTTTGTAACATGCCATCATCTGATCCTGAAACATGAGGTACAAAAAAAGTGAGGAAAAGGATCAGCCCACTTTTTATATTAAGAGCATTTAATGGATGGGCAGAATAAAATAGAATCACACTTAGGCACCTATATCCATTTACACATGTAATAGGTGGAACAGAATCTGCTCTCATATATCCAAGATTGGCCCTGAAGGCTCATGAAATCAAATCTTTTTTTTTCTGACATATCCTGAGTGGTCAGTACAAGTTGCCCTGTGGTATATTTAGCCAAGTATATACAGGCAGGGACAGATCCAGGATTTTGTAAAGCAGAATTCAGGAGCAGTGATAGGTATTGCAGGAGTGGCTAGACTCCCACACTCCAGCCTCTCCACCTGCCTGACAGGCAGACTGTATCATGGGAACAGCAGAAAGGGACTTTTTCAAAATTGTTCAATTAGATAACAGTCTTCTCTCCACCCTCCCTTGCCCTGTATGCACAGCAACATGCTTCCTCCCCTCCCCTCCTCTCCTCTTCCCATCCCTTGCCTTCCCTCTCATTTGTCTCCTCCCCTGCTTGCTGCTGCCACTGTCCTCAGCTGGTCTGGTGGTGTGAAAGTCTCCAGAGCTGCTTCTGCCCCACTCCTGCCAGGCTGCATGTGGGTCCAGACTTGGTGAGAGACAGTGAAAGTGATGGCGGTGACAACAGCAGCGATGGCAGAAGCAGCAGCAGGGTTCCCTTCAGGGCTAGCAGGGAACACCCAGGGGAACTCAGCTGATGCTGTCCTTGGCTGAGCCTGGCTCCCTACAAAGCCTGGCTGGAGTGGGCAGGAGTGTCCCTGGGACAGCTGGACATAATGGCAACAGTGGGAGAAGAGGGGAGGTGCTACTGAGCACAGGGGAAAGGAGACGGAGAATTCCTACCAAATTTGGGGACTTAAAGGAAGTCCCCAGCTACCGCTTCCTCGTTGTTGACTAAGAAGAGGGCATGTCTAGACCACTGCATCTGCCCCTGGATATAGGTAGGGACAAATGCACATTCAGAGCCACTGCCAAAGGCTTGTGGGGAGAACTCTTGCTCTGAATTGTTATATTCTAATAGTCATTTGTTGCAAGATGGTCATGATACTAATTAGGGCTGTGCAAAGCTTCAGGTGCTGATTTGATTTGGAGGAGATTTGGCCTGATTTGGTGGCTGAATCTCCAAATCTGAATCAAATCAGGAGACAAATAAAAAGGTCTGAATTGATTCAAAGCTTGGTGAATAAATTCAGAAAAGCGGGCTAGGGATTGGGCGGGTCCAATTCAGCCGATTTGGCTGTGGCTGAATCTCAGAATCAGATTCAGCCAACATCAATTTGGGACAGTGATTCAAATCACCAAATCAAATCAGTGTCCCCTGAATCGGCCGAATCCAAATCTGAAGCGAATACTAGCCACTTCGCACAGGCCTTATACAAATGTGTCAAAACGGTTCCAACTTTAACCCGACTTCATCTAGGGTCAATGTAGGCATAGTTTTGCTACACTTGTATTGCTCTTGGCTTATGCATCTGCAACTAGCAGTCCTTCCTGCCCAAGTGCAGGGGGGCTGGACCCAATGATCTGTAAGGTTCCTTCCAGTCCCTAACATCTATGAAAGTATGAAATTCTTTGAATGTAACATCTGCTACATGCTTCCTACTAGCAGTTACCCTTTTGAAATTACTTCAAATCTTCTTTTGTTCATACCCATATATACAGTACAAAAGTGAGTTCCTACCTAGAAAAATATACTATTCAAAAAGCAAATACAGCAACAAGATGAGTACCTGCCAATCAGTTTACAATACAAATTCTGCTAAAAAAGAAGTACTGACCTTTTCTCAGCTCTTCCTGCCTCCCCCCCCACCACAGAAATGGAGAAGAACAAACAAAAGAAAAGAATAATTACTGACAGCTGAAGATCATTGAGATCTAAAAACAGCAACAGCCACAACAGCAGAAAACTCTTTAAGGGAAGAAAACATCATCTGATTAAAAAATATTCTGCCTGTATGAACAGTTTAAATAATCAGCCTACTGATTAATTATTCCGTCAATTTAGGACTGAGTAAGCAAAGGTCAGGAACCTTTCTGTCCCCTCCCCCCTCTTTTCTCTGCTTGGGGTCTAAGTAAAAAAATCCACGATTGAATGAGAGAGGTCAATCTAACTTTCTACCTCTCATTTTGTGCTTAGAGAGGAATTCTTTTTAGTTCCTAATTAGAAAATACCAACACTCTTTAATTCTTTAGTCAATAACACTGAATAATTATAAATCCTTATTACCATAAATATTTGTTTTCCATAAGACAATAGTTATTTACATAATATGCACCTAACATGAGATGTGTTTATTTAACAGTAAACTTTTACAAACTTCTTTGGTGCTGGAGCCTTTTCCTGTGGATAAATAGTTCCAAAAAGCACCAAAAACTCCAGCCAGCCACTTGGGGCTGTTCTCCATATCTCAACTTGCCTGTTTTTAAAATCCTCCTGGGAATTGGTCTCCTTTTTATATACATCACATAATTGCTTTCTGTCCAGCTGCCTATTATTCTTTTATTGTGTCCATTACCAACCCTGTACTACTTTTCGTACTAATTATTTAGCTATATTGATAACTATGTAAAGAATAAAGGTCAAACTAAGATAAAATTTGTCTGTGAGTGACTTCAGCAGGAACAGCAGACTTCAGTTGTCTAGGCTTTGCATCAGCATTATGCCAAATTTAGTTCCAAAAATACTACTTTTTCTGCTTTGACTTTATTTGGGACATATATAGACATATGAAAATTCGGATTTGCTGGAATATTTTGATGTTTTATATCTCTCATAGAGACATAAAGGTATTTTGATATGTGAACTTATTTCCTTGAATTACTTTATTTAGAGCAAAATAGAAGAAAATATTAAGAATAAAATATATTGAATAAAAAGATAAAACAAGTTATTAATTAAACATAAACATCAACACTAAAATATAAGAGTACTAAAGGCACTCGAAAAAAATTGTGCCCATTTTGAACTCTGCAATCCAGATTAGACTGTAATTAGTGTAATGTTTATTAATTACTTTGGAAAACTCCAAATCATGTAAGTTCCACACTGCAAATGAGATATTGAAATTATATTACATAGTATTATAAAGCCTGATCCTGCAATTATCTCCGTGCATCGCTGATGTCAGTGAGACTTTCTCATATGACATTTGTAGTCATCTGCAGTTTCCAGGTTGTCTCTTTTATTTGGGGTACAATTTTAGCATATTTTTCCTGTTGGACATACTGATCTGACCTATAGGGATTAAGGTGGGTGAAGTTAAGCATAATGGAGACAATTGGTAAGACCAAAATAGCTAAACAGGACTGGGGGAAAATGTAATGAAAAGTTTCAATTAGGTGCCATGGGGCTGACGGGAGGTCTGAGGAAAAATAAAAATGGAAAAGAGAGGTAGGGAAGTTCAGAGAAGGTGACTATGACTATGAATAAGCTCAGAAAAAAATCCAGGGCACTGGAGTCAATGAAATAAAATACAGCATTATCACACAATAATTATTTTAGCTCAATCTGTTTAGATTCTTACTTTGGGTCTGATGACAGCTGCCTTAGGAAAGGACATTTCTTAAACCTGTGGATTACTTTGGGTATTAGTCATTCATTGTCAGTGGGTTTAAACTTGCATAGCTCCCATTCAATCTGTGGAGAACCTGCTTGAGGGAAGTATTTATATTTAGCTCCCACACTTTCTTTTCTCTGGGTGCCTATACATGAACTGGGAGGTTGCTTTAATGCATTGTAATTACAGTGTGTCAGAGCATGGTAATTACCAGGCTCCAGACAGCCTCTGCACCTCATGTATCAGGGTCTTCGTGCTGCAAAATGGTGGCAGGGGCCCTTTAACTAAAGCTCATTTGACAATCTCTAGATAAAACATCCCCACTGTGATTGTGCAATAGAGGGATGCTGGTACAGGAGACAGTCTGGGTGCTTTAATTAAAGCAGCTCTCAGGCCTGCTCTAATTAACGAACCCTCCTCCCCCCCACTCCCTGAGCATGTGTAAAATGCTGTAATTCTAACTAATTTAGCTACTTCATTTTTAAACCTTCTATTTCATGGTTGTCTAAGTGGTTTAAAATATACTGAGCCAGGTACTTGGTATATGTGCATCAGTCTAGTTCCATGAAACCAAATACAAAAGTACCAAATAATACCAGACAGCAGTTAGCACATTTTGGTCATAATTTGGGCATATATAGACCTTTCTTCTCTGCACTTTGCTAATAGTAACTTTTCTTTGTAAAGAGGAAAGGATTTTAGTATTCTCATATGATATTGCAGAGTGCGCAGAACACAGCTGGTAATTCTCCTCAACAGGAAAGTCTAGTAAATGATACAGCAATGCAGATTTTAGGGATTGATGTTCAATCAAACTTTCATCTAGGATAAAATTCTTTACCACAACTTGTTTGCAATGGGAAATCCCAGTATCTTAAAATAACACACTGAAAAAAGCGGTGTAACCAGAAGTAACTGGAGGCTGTGCATGTACCTCAGCAGGCTGCCTCAGTGTACCGGGCCACATAGGAGCAGGACAAGGCTGCAGCAATGGATCAGACCCAGGCACTGTCCCAGGTAAGTAGGGACATGGGGATGGGGGAGACTGGAGTAGGGAGGGAGTGTGTGGGGGTGATTGTAAGGGTGGAGAGACTGTGGGTGGGGAGGAACTCCTCTGGAGAAGTGGGTTCCCCTCCTACCCCTCCTTTGCATGGCCCACAGTCCCCCTGCAGCAAGAGCAATAGTGGCCATTGGGGCACTCATGTCCACTCCTGGCAGAGACCCCTGTCACCATGGCAAAACCTCAGACCGGTGGCTGTGCATGGAACTGGCCCACTCCAGCCTATCCCATGCACCCTTGGGCAGAACCAGGCCATCTCCTGCTGTCACCCAGGGCTTGCCCTCAGGCCAGGCCAGGACCTGCCTCCATGGAGCCAGCCCAGCCCAACAGTGCATGGGACACATGGAGGCAAGATTCGGCTTGGCCTAAGGGTGTGTGGCTTCTGTGTACAGTGCCAGAAGCTCCAGGTAACGGCAGGAGCCAGCCCAGTTCTGCCCAAGGGAATCCAGGTTGGACTGGGCTGGGCCGGCACCATGTGCACCCACTGGTCTGAGGAGTCACCACACCATTGGGGGGTCTCTGTCAGGAGTGGGCATGAGTGCCATCATGGCCACTGCTGCTGCTGTTGCTGCAGGGGCACTGTGCACTGTGTGTGGGGAAGGTGGGGGACCCACACTTCCTGAGCAGTCCCCCCACCCACACAGTTTCCCAGACCCAAAAACTCCCCTACAATCCACCCACAAACACCACACTCACAAACTACCCCCACAGCTGCCCAGCCACATACCCATCTATACCCCCACACCTACAAATTCCACCCATGTCCCCCACAAACTCCACATTCCTCCACAAATCTCACACTTTGCATGCTCAACTGGCAGCATGCTGAGGCAGCAGGGGCATGGGACAGCCATGGAGATGCTCTGGCCAGGTGCCAGAAGCTCTCTCTGGAGGATCCAGCCTCTGATTGCACCCCTTTTTTCATCTTTTATATATATAGGGATTTTCCAGTATCAAAATTAGAGTTTGCTACAAATATGTGGCATGGAACATTTTTGTTCCCCAGCATGCCTCTTGTGGTGCCTCAAACTGATTTGAGATGCTGCAACAGGCACGTGATCACTCTTCTGGAGGCACCCTGTGCATCTTCACCAACTACAAATAGTTTGTAGGCCCCAAATTGGACTGAAACTTTAAAGACACCCTGAATTTATTCAACTGAATGTATCATTTGTTACAAAAGGGAGCTGCATTTTTTGCTAAGTACTTTTTCCAGATAATATATTGTACACTATGTGCCATCAAGTTGGAAGTTTAGTTTCTGATATGGAACAGGTCATAAAACCTTTTAATGTCCTTTTCAAATAACTTTTATTTTTTTCATATTTTTGATCAAAAGTTGTTTAGCTGTCTTTATAACCACTGTACCAAGTCACCTCATGCTCACAGGTCAATCATTTTATTTGCCTTTTTCTACCAGATTTGATCTTTGAGTTTGTAGTGGAATCAGATGCCTGTTCACACCTCTAGGGACTCAGGGTCAGTGTGACTTTTACTTATTATCATAGCTTTTTAGCTTTAATTCAAAACTCAATGTGAGTTCTCTCCTCTGATCTCCATTTCTCCTAATGTATGGGTTTTCATGAAATCTAATGTTGCTGCACGTCCAGGGAGGTTTCACACTTTTCTGTGTAATGTTCATACTACTGTGACACTAGATCTCAGAAACTAGTTCTAGGAGTCTCTGATGTGCGGTTTCTTAAAAATATCATCATAGAATTACAGGAGCACATGCCAGACTAATTTTCAATAAAAAGACAAGCTGTATATGAAAGCAGGCACCAGACTGTGAAAAAATGCAACAATTCATAACTATACATAGACATTTTAAAGACATTTTTGTATAAACGTACTGCTCATGCAAAATAGTACCTTAGCAATGCTGTAGAATGATTGAGTCTGAGCCATGCCCTTGATGGACCCTAAGTTGCTATACAACATTTTTATTTTTTGCGGATAGTGCTACTAGGTGCCTGTTATGGCCATGGCTTTTAAGACTGATTCTTCCCAACAAGGACATTTCATTTTTGGTTAATGAACAGCCTTTAAGTGGTATAATTTGCTTCCTTCACTCTACTGAAGAGAAGAATCTTCGTATGGGTGGAGGGGACACTGCTACATTTCCTTGGCAATCGCATTGAAATCAAGGTAATAAAAGCATGAATATTCAAAGTGAAGTGGACTGATAGAATAAGTAATGAAGAAGTCCAAAATGAGCATATCTACCAGCTGTAATGTCAGTAGAACCCAAGAAAAATGGATTATATTTGGGGCATATTTTAAGAATCTCTAATCATAGCCTATACAGACAAACATTCCTTTGTCAATCCTGAGATGCGAGATAAAGACGCTGATTTAAAGACATATTCTATGGTACAATAACAGCTGCATAAGCTTATTGTATCTGAATATGCATCCTGAAAAAATGAGCCAAGGCACCTCATGTTGAGGGGAAAATGATGGTGATGATGATAAACATCGTTAATTCTCTCTCAATACCTGATAGTCTCTTTAGGCATAAAGGGATATGTGCTACTGTGCAGAGATTTAGGATTGCTTACAGGTGCATCTTGCTTATTGGATTAGTTCCAGCTATCAACTCTCTGCCCAAATTCCAAGGCCAGAAAAGTGTTGGATGAAAACAGACCTCACAGGTTTCCAATAGAGATTTTCTCTTTTTATTTTTAACATGATGGCAACACCTTGCCCTATAGTTGATTAATGTCACAGTAATACAGAATAAGGCAATCCAGCTGCAAGGATTTAGAATAATATCAGTAGTTCCAGTGACTGTCACTATACCCTTTTGCAGATCTAAGCTTCACCAACATTTGAGATAATCCATGGAGTACAAATAACCATAAAAACACTACACTGGAAACGTTAAACCCTTCAGCCTATACTTAGGCAGCAAGGTCAAATTTACCAGAATCAAATTATAGATAGAAAGATCAAAGCTATTCTAAATATGTGGTTGATCAGAGTACTTCAGATATGCTACGAACTTCTGTACTCCTAGTATAAACTAGAATTATAGTCTTTAATGATACTTATTCTGAGCCAAATCATTTTTGCATGGAAGGGGAGCTTAGTTATAACCATGACACCATCATTTACCCTCTTTTCTACCATTTAAAATGTGTCTGCCCAACAGAATGAAGTGAATATATTAGAGAACACAAAGCATTGTATACCCTTCTGATTGTATAGAGATTAGCTGGAGAGGATAGACAAACTTACCATATACTTGAATTACTTTTCTGCAGAATTCTGGAGCAGAATTGGCAGATGCAATGCCTGATACTATGGCTACAATAGATCTGAAGTATGAACCATTAGCATACATGGCTGTGAGTTCACAAGAATCATTGAAGTTTCAGCTAAGCTCCCTATTTTGCAGAATCTGTAAAGTCCTTCAGGGTAGAATCATGTGGTGTGATGCCCCTAATGTTAGATTTATATGTGACCTCCATCATTGTACTATATGCATGCCTCACAAATCTTTAATAGATTTAAAATGAAGAGTAAGTAATTCTCATTTTGCAGATGTGGAACAGAGGCATAAAAAGGCTACAGGCAAAATTTCAAAGGTATTTAGTTGCTTTAAGAAGCAAATGAGCATTAAATGGGTTTTTCAAAATTACTGTGGAACCTAACTCCCACTGATTTCAAGTAATGTATCCAATGTCACAGAGGAAGTCTGTCAGTACTATAGCAAGGGAGGGGTGAGTGAGACGACAGCCCCGGGTACCGGGACAGGGCACAGAACGGAGCTATGAGTGGCTTATTTAGGGGGGTATGAGGATGGGTGGGGTGGCTCCCACCACTGCGTTTATCCCCAGGCAAGCATGGGGGGGCACATGCCCCCCTCACCTGTTTGCAGGGCGAGGGTGGGCTGCTGCTGTGGACTTGCCCTGGGCACCAAATTTCCTTGCTACAGTACTGAAGTCTGTGGTGGAGCAAGAAATGGAACATTGGTCTCCATCATTTCAAGATAGCACCGTATCTACTAGAACAACCTTTTTCCTCCCACCTCACCTCATCTTTCTTTCTTCAAGTCTCCCTTTCCTGAGTTCTACCTTGTAAAAGGATGATCTACCTCCCATATTTATGGTATGTCTAATAATAAAATGATTCCTAGTCAGGAAACAACTAATATTTCATCTGAATGTTTCATCAGAATGTTTTACCTTAGATATTAAAATAAGCTGAATAAGTGTTATGCCAACTAAGTTGCCTCTTTAAGTTACTGTGCTGGATATCAGAGACATAACAGATTCAAAGCAACTCCCCACTGTATCTGCTTTAAATGAATAACCTCTGTGAATGCTTTCTTTTATTGCTGGCATGAATATACATAATTCACATTAAATGGATGTTCAACACATTTGCAATTTAATGGGTTAGGTTTTTTTTTCTGTTTAAAAAGAGGTTATGGCATTAGGTGTCCATTTTTTAAAGGAAGCTCAAGTTCAAGGTGTCAAAAATGTGCTGTGATATAGAAACACTTGTGCACTGTTATCCAGGCTTTTTTTTTTACAAACAAATGTGGTAAGGTGGGTTTTCCTTTGTAGTTAATTGCAAACTCTTGACTTTTGCCTTGGAGTGATATCTCTCCTTCTATTTATGAGGCAGTAATTAGCACTTTAAACACTCCAAGACAAAGTCATCTTCATCAGTAGACAAACAGTGCCTCTCCAGACCTCAGTCTCTCATTCACCAGTCAGGAGTGGAGGTCTTCTCAGAAGTCCAAATGGTTTTTGTGGACCTTGGGCATATATTAAGTATTTGAATACTTATGGGTAAATCCTGCTCCCCTTACACAAATCTGATTTCACTGGGCTTACTTGTGTAAGGAAGTAGGGTTTAATAAAAAATATTATTAAAGCTACTTGACAAACGAATTGGTATCTGTGAATGGTAATTCCACTAACTAATCTGAATTTCTAATTACAGTATAACATTTCACTGAACAGTGATCTATGAAAGCTAGCTGTGTTGCTCAGTATGTAATCTTTCCTGGAAAAGCTTAATGGAAGAAAAGGCAAATACTGTAGGATAAAACTTGCTTATCTCTTAGAGCTTGTTACATTGGATTTAATTCAAACTCTTCCATTTTATTCACCATAGCAAGGGAAGATTACAGGTCTTTTAGAGGATGAAGCAAAAATAAATGAGAGCTTCTGAGAGTTCCATCATTTGTAATCTACTGCCACTGTGAAGTTATATTAAACCTCTACTGAAACACACTGGTGCAGATCTTGACTTAGGAACATTTTTCATTATTCAAGCAAATGACACTACAACAAGTCAATTTAACACTTTTGGTCATAGGAAATGTCACTACTTGAGGATGCAATGATAAATAGCAAAAAAAGTTTTCTTTCTCAGTTAGAGAAAAAGAAGAAAAGAAAATTGCAATCAATGCTGATACTTTAATCTCTATTATGATGATTTTGTATCTGGGCCAAACACTGCTCACAACTCAATGTAGGTGCATCATTGCAGCTGGGAATAGATCATAGGTACTATGGTATTATACTGATGAATGTGTTTATATCAGTTGTGATATATAGAAGGTCCCCTGCCTCTTAGATTGTGTCCTCATCCCCAATCACTCACCCTTATATATACAGTATGTTATGTAGCTAACAAAATGTTTTGCATGAATGCTGGAAAAATAAATCCTCTATAGATAATAACAAACAAGCTGTCTTGAGATAATATTTGGCCATCTGCTTACATATAATAAATCTGGATAAAATTGCTGACAATTTTTCATTTGAAAGAAAAAATATATAATCTTTAAATTGGTTTTGCACCATCTCTGTAATTTCCTTTGCATGTATGTGGAATGTAATGAGACCAAACATTTTCCACAGTGAAGTCTGCACACTGCAAAAACTTAAAAGGTCCTTTTTGTGTGTTGTTTCAGCCAGAATGGTACAACTATTTTCAGAAGACTGAGAAGACTTGTGGAAGTGGAAGATTATTGCTTCTAAATTCTGTTCCTAGCTTCGCTATTGACTATGAATGTCATTATATTAGTATGCCATCATAATAGCTATTTATATAGGATCTTGTAAATGTTACTTAAGTTTTACTAAGTGGATAGTAGCAATAAAGAAAAAGTATGCTTTTCCTTAATGTCCTTTTCACATTTTGGAAAAGAAAAAAATGACTCTGGGGCAGAGTGGTTAAGGTATCCTGTTGTGGCTCCAGAGACATGTGAAACGTGATCTGAATTCATGTTGAAGGCTCTTTCTGAGTCAGCTGTAAATGGGTCTCTGATCAATCAGCCTGGGGAGTCACAGATACAATGACTAGATATCATACAATATTAGTATATCACTTGGGGGCAATAGTGACTACCTTCTCATGCCCATAAATAGCTGTAAAGTGAAACTAAAAGTCACTACCAAGATAATAGGGCTTTTGATTTTTCAGTTGCAATATATTAGACCTTCCAATTTTGATGTACTAATTGCAGGATGAGCCAGAGTAACCTCTTCTGTCCACAAGGGGAAAGCTTGACTGTTCTTCAACTTAATGTTGAAGGTCATACCTCACTCAAGCACTCAGTTCTGGAATGCATCAGCACTGGGATGCATCACCAAGGAAATGAAACCAAATGCCGTCCTTCTGCAAGAAACACATATAGACCTGTTGCAGAAGATAAAGCTCTCAGGCTACAGCTTTTCAGACTCTGTAGCCATCAGGATCCATGGATCTAGATCCCAACAGGAGCAGCCTAGTACAGGGCTGCTCCTGCCCTGCTCTGCTCCTCTGCAGCAGCCAGGGGGAGCTTCAGGCTCCCTTGGGTGCTAGCCCAGGGGCTGGCAAGGGGCATGAGGCTGTTCCCAATGTACACGGGGCCAGGAAAGTTCTGATGGCTGCAGCAGCAGCTGTCTTCTGGCCCCATACACATTGGAAGGGGACCTGATATGCACCGGGCCAGAATACATTTGCCCCTGCGGTGGGAAGAGCTCTCTTGGTCCCATGCCCATCAGGACACACAGTTGCCAGTGAGTCCCCTGCCAGGTAGGACTTCCCTGCACAGCAGGGGATTTGCTAAGAGCTGCCTCAGGTGTGGGGCAGCTGCCAGTGAGCCTTCTGTTGAGTGAGGGGGCAAGGGGCTTGCCAACAGCCACCCTGCTTGTGTCCCCAGTCCACCTGCCTGCTGGGGAAGCTGCCCCCATGTCCTGTAACAGCCAGCTCCATGTCACACAAAGCTGCTCCAGGGGGTGGATGGGGGCTGGGTTTCTAGCTGCTTATCCCCCAGAGATGCCAGCTCCATGCTGGGAGCCAGGACAGGGGGCAGAGAGCTCCACAGTCCCAGCACGGATTGGTTTCCTGCTCCTGGGGGGAGCCGGGAACTGAGAAGTGCCGGGACTGGAGACAGAAGGCTCCCTGTCCCCTGTGGCCCCCTGCTGCCTAAGCTGACTGCAAGTAATTTTTTTCCCAGTCAACATCTACATGATCACTACTGTGCAGCAACTACTGCACAGTTAATCTAGTACCTGTATTTACTAACTGTGCTAACTTCTAGCTAACTGTGCACTAACCTAATTAACTGCAAAGTAATGACATTTTACTGTGCAGTAGATTAATCTAATTTGCAGTAAAATGTCTTGTATAGGTACCCTGTATGGCATCAAGGCCTCAAATGTAAACTGAACTCTATGAACTTTGACCACAAGTTATGCACTTTCAACATGAACATGATCTCCAGCAAATCATTCAAACTCACTACCAGCCAGGGAGAGAAAAGCAGAACTCTGAAGAATGAAGTTCTCAAGCACCAATATTTTCAATGTATATACCTCAGACTTCCTGCATACAACATCTAAGTGTTACATGTACACTGATGATGTTGCCATAGTAGCCCAAGGAATAGACATGACTGAACTGGAAAAAACATGAATACTAACATGGAACTCATTGTTATCTCCACAAGTGACACTTAAAGCTGAGCATCAATAAATCAGTATCTTCAGTCTTCCACCTGGATAGCCATTGAGTCACAAGCACGCTGAATATGAGATTAGGCAACCACATCCTTCCCCATGAGCGTATCCCAACCTACCTAGGAGTCCTATTAGACTATTCCCTTACCTAGAAACATCACAATCAGAAAGTCATCGGTAAATTTTCGGCAAAGATAGCTGTCTTAAGCTGTTTAGCTAGCATCATATGGAGTGCCAACTTCAAAGTGCTCAGGACTATCACACTTGCAATGATATATGATCCAGCAGAATATTGGGGTCCTGTATGGTATAGAAGTTGTTATACTGAAAAACTCAACACCATACTTAAAGTACACAGAGACTCATAACAGGCTGCACAATTTATACACACACACATGTACTCCCTGTACTCTTCGGGGTCAGACCCAGTAATATAAGAAAACAGACCCTAACATCATTACTGGCGATAGAGACAAGAGATGATGAAAATCACTTGCTCCATCTACTGTTAACTGAAGACCCAAATAAATGGAGGTTTTAGAAACTCAAAAGTTGTAAACCATTTGTTCATGAAGCCCACAGTCTCCTGAAAGAGACTGGGGATGCTGAGCCAAACCTATGGGCAGCAACAGAGTGGGCTGATCATTGGGAATGATCTGACCTATTCCTACAGTCCTTCTTACCACCACCAAATGAATTCCCCATTGGGCACAACTTTGACAGAGAACCATAGGTCAAGCTGAACAGAGTGAAATCTGAATACAGATGCTTCAAAGCAATACTTCACAAAACGGACATCTTGGACAGCCCCCTGTGTGAATGCAGTGTCCAACAAACAGTCCACCACTTAATTGAAAGCTGCAATCTTTACAAATGTCCAAATGGGGTACATGGAATCCACACATTGAGTGTTAATACCAGGCAGAGGCTTATAAATTTGGAAGCTGATATCTGACACCATACGAAAGAAGAAGTGTATCACTCCATTGTTGTCTGTACAAACTAGTGTGCCTTAACCGCATGAGGAGAGGCTGGTGGGTATGTAGGGGAGGTTGGTGGATCAGTGGGAGGTGTCGGAGCTAAAAATAGTCCAGTAATTGCCCAGTCTGTGGGAGTAGTCAGTGGCTAAAAATAGCCCAGTCAGGGTTGGGCATTTACCAACTAACTTTAGATTGGGTACACCATTTTTAGGATGATTTAAACCCATTTAAATGCCTGCATTACCAGCCATTTAGATCAACCTAACCTTGGTTAGGATAATCTAAATGTAATGCTTGTACATAGGCTCAGAAAACTGGTTTTCTTAATGTCAACTTTTTCTTTTTCTCATCTCTTCTTTTCTATTATTTTTTTGTTGGCTCAAATACTACTTACATATGTTGAAAACCTTTAATATGGATGTATCTACTGCATCTGTTTACTGGTGGCTACCCATTTTTGTAAAATACTCTGAGACTGAGAGATAAATATGATTATCATCATCATTTTTTTAAAAGATATGTTAATTCTAAAGCATGTTCTTCTCTACAGAAAAAACAATGTAATATAGATTGGTTTACAGTAAAAAGTCAATATTTAGTCAGGGTTATGACATAGTGTTATTTTAAATGCCACAGTTATTTCCTATTCTAAGTATGGGAAGTTAATCCCAGCACTTGAGATATCTGTGGTAGCTGTTACTAAATATTGACTTTTAATTGGAGAGATGCTGGAACATTTCCTGAAAACAACCTGATTTTTCCAAATAATAATAATACTAATAAAATACACTAGGCTTTGGGGGTCTTAATCCTGAAATTGGATTGACTTTGGCAGAAGTAGGTCTATTCATAATAAACAAGATATTAAATAAACAATCCAGCCCCCAATATGCCTTGAAGGAGAGGGGCATATGGTGTTTCTATAATCAGTCTTTGCTGGGACTTTGGAAATAACTAAAGGACTTTCTGTCAATTTATCATGACTAATAACGGCCCTCATAGTGTCATGTCATTTGACAAATGGCTTTGTTTCAACAGTGGTACTAGCATTCTGGCAATCTTTCAAGCAATCTTAAAAATATTGCTCCCTACCTTTATTAGTTTAATGAAAAATATATTTACATATTTTGCTGAAAAGGGGACTACCAGAGAGCTAGATTGTGGAGCATTAAGTTGTTCAGGCATTTCAAAATTATAGGGTGAAGCAATAATGCATTCATTGATCATGCTGGAGATACTGTGTCATTCAGTGTCTGTCCTAATGACTTTCAGGAACTATAGTAAAGTGAATCCTTAGTACTAGCACTTGTTTGAGATGAATACTCACCCTTCCTTAATACAAAAATTCATTTGAAGAAGCTCCTTTGATTTCACACTAGACCTAGAAGACCTCCAAGTTTACAGTATTAATACTTATTTATTATTATGAATCACTAATTAAAATAAACAATAAAAGAAAATATTTAAATACCACTTAAAAGTGTATGAAGTAGTAATAAATGAAGAAGACCATTTCAAGTAAAAGCTCTCTTTAATCAAAGAGATTTTGGAATCGTTAGATTTTCCAGTACATCTAAGAAATGATGACAGAACTGGTCTGTAACATGGCACCATGAAAGGAAGAAAGCAGGCACAAGATTTAATGTCCATTGAAGTCTAGGAGAATTTTTTACTTCTGATAAAATTATATCAGGACCCAAAACAGGGTAAAAATCAATAATAGTAATTATTCTACAGTGCCTCTCCCACCATGTACTTTAGACCACATATGAGAAAAATAAGAAATAATAGTACTTCTTTAAAAAATAGAAATAGAAGAAAAAAAAATAAGGCCAAATACTTTCAGGTTCTACTACATGCATTATTATTCCAGTTGGGCCAATGAGTTTTAGGGAAAGCCTCCAATGAAGTCAAAAGAAAAAATCCCATTTATTTTAATGGGTTTAGAATCAAGCTGTCAGTGAGGAAATAAAGTTAGGTGAAGCAGCAGGACAAAGGCTATATATACTGAAATCCAAACTGAGTTAGTAGTTTAGAAAAGATGAAAAGAGTGAGTCCTACATGTAACCTGACATGAACGTTCCACAGAAAGAAATGTTTCTAAGTATTGTTTGGAATGGAGGAAGACAGATTAAAGCAGTTTTCTAGACGAGTGATTTCAACTGCAACAATCCCCTACAGGAACATTTCTGTAAGATAAATAACCCAATATGTTATGAAGTTATGCTGGAAATCCTTAAAAATTAGGCTGCACTAGACGTTTTTCAGAAATCCTTGTAGTAAAACATGAGAATAACATAGGTTAGTAGGTGGGGTTTTTTATGTTCTTTTCCACTTTTCTAAAAAAAAGGGGGGGAGGGACACTGAAAATGTTGGCTAAATTGTGTACATTTTCAAACGTAATTTGATCTATTGCCATGTATTGCAATATGCTTTGTACAAAAATATGTAGATCTTTATATTTTCTTCATGCATTTGAAACTCAAAATATCATAATATTGTCAAAATACTGGATGAAATAAACATTAAAATACAACATCACACACCATCAAGTCATTTTTTCATGTGAAATTCCGTTAAATGGATACTTTGGATTTAATACAACTTGAGTAACTGCTGAATTTCACTGTGCTTGTGAAAAGGTTTTATTAGTTTTGGAAGATTCCACGCCTCAGATGGATGGAATAGGAAATAGCACTGACATTGGTAATATACTGGGAACATTGGCAAAATGCAGAATAAATAAAAAGGGGGAAATATTCTATTTCTCACCCATTTACAGAAAAAAAGCCTGTGCCTTTAGAGTTTAAAAATATAAAATACAACACAAAGCAACTGAATTGGAAACCAATTGGGTAAGTTAGTAGCCTTACATCAGAGAGAAATTTGACCAAATACCTTTTTCGGGAAACAAAGAGGGAATCTATTCAAGTGCAAACGGTACTGCAAAAACGGCTGTGTTAAACTTCAGGAGTTATTTCGAAAATTGAGAAGGCCAGATCTTCCTCAGTGTAATGCAGTTTTGTGCTGTTCTTGCCAGTGCAGAGCTGCCTAACTTTCTGCCAATTCATGTAAGGCTTCTATGACACTGTCGCCACTTATGCCATTTTTATTGCTCCACGTGGTTCAGATGATATAGCTGGAGGAACACCTGTGGCAGGGAACACCTGTGTCACAGTCATTCCTACTCGGAGTAATGAGAAGAGCCCCAGAAGCAGTGAAGCACAACACCTTGCCTCATTTACACTGAATGGTTCCTGTCTGTAACTGAGGATCTGTCTCAATTTCCAAAATAACATCCTGTCAATTAGTAAAGGATTTAGAAGTAGGTCTTTCCTATGCTTTATTCCTACATTTCTTTCACCTCCTGTTTCTTTGTCTTACGCATCATTCAAAGCATGTGTCACAGCTACAGTCTTCTCATAGCTGTCTAACTCTAGTAGATTTATAAAAGGCAGCTTGTGCTCTTTGCCACCTCTCAGTTGCTGTTCTAAACAGAATGAACAAAAATATAGGCATGCTGGTGACTAAGCAAATAATTCTTATTCAATGCTTTCAGATCCTTGACATGTTAGAGTCTTGTAATGCTAAACTTCTAAATCCTAGAATTTATTGTAAAATTTTACACATTCAAATGCCTCCTCTCTAGTAGGAAATTAAAAAAACAAAAATTATTACAGTGCTGTACAGGAATGCTAATAACATCAACTATATAATTCTTAGGGGAAATTCTCCAATATAGAAGGTGATTATGGTGGCATTAGTGGCTGGCAAATGAAAAATTACTATAACCTGAAGAGTGGGATGTAAACATAATGTGGTGAGTAAAGTATAAACCTGTTTGCACATTGCCAAAATGTTTCCCTACGTTAAAGTGTCAATATAATTTCAAATATTGTAATTGAAACTACATGAACTTTGAATGAATATACCTGACACTTCCTAATTTCTCAAAAATATTCTTTAAAGGAGTAGTCTATTTATAGACACATGACTAAAAACAGAGTTCTTTTTATTGTCTTGCTCATTGGGTTCCTGTTCAACAATCTTGTTTTGGGTTTATAATTACTGTCAAAATAGTAGAAAGACAAGATTCCTGTGTTCAAAATCTATTTTAAAATAGAAGCCATGGTGCTGGAGGGGCAAGGGGAAGGGGCAGGCATTAGGTATACATAGAGTATGGGTGAAGAAGTTGGTTAATAATAAAGCTGGAATGTGGATTTTTGTTTTTTTGAAAAATCATTGGCCTCCTCAAATTAATTATGTTAAGAATAATTTTCAAGTTCTGTTTTGGAATTGCCAGTGTGAGGACTTTTGAACATCCCATATAATTACCCTAAGAACCAGGCTATTCTGGAGTTGGGGTGCAGGTGACTGCGGCTGTCTGTCTGTCTGTCTCCCCTTCTCTTTCATTTTGACCAGAAATTCTATCATACATTAGCCAAAACCAACGCATTTTGGATAATAAATGCATTTGCTAGTTTAAAAAAATATAATTGACAGCAAAATAAATAAATACATTCCTGGCCAGCTTTTGATTGATTTGTTTGAAAAGTATACACTCACGTTTAAAAGTGTCCACCATATTATTTTCACTGCTGAAGTCATACTATTAACTTAAAGGGCACTGCTTAATGCAATTTTAGAATTAACTCATTAAAGCTTTAGTATGTAAACCTTTTTACATTCGGACAGCTGAACCACAGAAATTCAGGGGTACTGCTACAACATTTAAGTTTAATGAGCCACAAAGTAGAAGGGCTCTTAATCTAACTAAAAGTAATATGGTGAAATTAAGAAAGGGAGAAAAAAAAGCAAACAAACAAACAAACTTTCTCATTGCAAGATGGATTAGTACATGAAATGCTCTCTAAAGGAATGTAATAGGAACTCCATCACCTTGGACATTGATGTCCAGTACAGAAGTTATAATTATTGCACACTAAGCATGCAGAAAATTTTCTAAAGTTATAACTGAACAGAAGATCATGGCTCAGAGAGTACTTTAAAAATGGTGGATTGCACTCTAAATTAAGCCTCGATGGATGTGATATCAGATTAAAATGCTTTAGGTTAGAGTGCTTTTTTAAAACATCTGTAGCACATCTCATCACACATTAAAGTAGGTCACCTTCCACTCGCATCCCAGGCAGTTTTGCACAGGGCTTCACCCTGCCCCTTGGGCTGTCACTGACCTGAGTCAGTGACAGCCTCTGTTCCCAGCCCCACATTCTCCATGTGGCCAGCAGGTAGCAGGGCTTGGTGTGTGTGTGTGGCCCCAAACAGTCATGGGGAGGTGGTGGGGGAGGAGCTGATGCCACTGATGGTGCTGCCATTGGCTCTCTAAGGGGAATGGAGTTTGGGGTAGAAATGTGCATGTGTGCTTGTGTGTGAGTGAGTGTGTGAGAGAGAGATCCATGTACATGTATGTGTATGTCCAGCCTGACCCTTAGTGATCCTTCCCTGCACCCCTCCCCACTCCTGATCCATGGCAGATAGAGGTGGGATAGGCACCCCATTATGGCTCTGGAGAAATGCCAGTGAGCAGCCAGTTCCCACTGGCACTCAGCAGATGGGTTCCCCCAACTGGATCCTGGCCCTTGGTGTCCCCAGTCCATCATGGAGGTTTCTTTCAGCCCTACTTATTTGTGATTCTCTGAGTCCTGTTGCGGGTGTGTGGGGTGGGGGGATGCTCCACTGTACCAGGCAGCCAATCAGAGATGGCTTCCCATTCAGCTGTGCTTAGGAGTCTCTGGCAACCTGGAGGGCCTATGCTCTCAACCAATGCAGGCAGGCTCCAAGTCCTACCCCCGCAACTGAAAAGTGCATGTGTATTTTGTTCAGTCCCAACCTAATCTAGAGTGCTTTGACTAAAGCACAATACTTAGAATGCTTCTGCCTTGGGCTTTTTGGATATTTGTACTTAGCCTTAAATTAGACTTGAGAAGATGCTTGTTAGTTTACAATAAGAAATAACCTTGGCTTGACAGGGAGATGGACAAGATCATGAATTCTTTTATAGGAGGTCACAGTCACTCATTGTTTTCCCTTTGCTAAAGATAAAGAGAATTCCAACTAAAAAAAAAAAGTTAGCTGGAGGAGGGGGTGGTGGTGATGCGGGGGGAGGTGAAGAGGGGCTGGGGTTTGGATTTTGAGACAACATGGAAAAAGTTAAAACCTAGAAGATTAAATTACTATTGTGTTTTATCTCTAAATCCTCAGGTTCTCTGAATATTTCTGACACTTTACATATCATTTTGTACATATGTATAATGGCTGTGTGGTTGCAGACAATAGCTATGACCCTACTATAATAGAAATCACCTTGCTTTTTTCTTGTTTCGGTATCTGACATGACAAACCAAAGATACCCAAAGGACACTTACATTTCATTCAACCTATTTCTGAAAATGAAGGAAAAGAAAAGTAAGTACTAAAGAAAAAGCAAGATATGAAACATGGTTGAATTATTTTGTGTGTTGTATTTCAAAATATAAATATTGAAAGTTGTCATGTACAAAGAAAATGAAATCCCAGAAATTATAACCAAACATGGCACAATTCTTTTATTTTCTGCAGTAAACAAGTCAAATCCAAACAGTCTTATAACAAAAGGAAACAACTGTCTTTGTT
This sequence comes from Gavialis gangeticus, assembly GCF_001723915.1. NCBI lineage: Eukaryota > Metazoa > Chordata > Crocodylia > Gavialidae > Gavialis > Gavialis gangeticus. The sequence continues at coordinate 19,255,512 of NW_017729030.1, forward strand.
GTTCTTATATTTTTATTTTAGCTTTCCTTGCAGAATCAAAGATAAGCCTATAGCTCATGAAATTTGAGTCAAGCACACATGGAAAATGGAAAATGACTAGATTGTCAAAAACGTAATACCTGCAATGCAGGATGCTGAAGTATGTAGAAGTGATACCCATCACAGCTTTGCAAATGAGAGAGCAATTAATTAGATCTGCTTTATTATCCTAGCCAAAAAATCTCTTCTTTTATTGAGAACAATATTAAATTAGTCTGACACCATCTTCCCTAAAGCCAGCATTCCAAGCCTGTAACTGCCTCAGGCATTCTTTCTCCCTTCTCCCACCCTTTCTTTTTGGGGAAAAAGTAGCATGGCATTTGCTATTTTTCAGTCATAAAGTACCATCCCCAAGGTAACAGATTCAATGAAGGTCTTTTCTAGAGGAGTTTCTAATTTGTGTATCATCCTTCAATAATCTAGAATGGAGATTGTTCAGGCCTCTGATTTTGTCAAGGTAAGCAACTAAAGTTTTATCTCCACCTCAGTTATTTCTTTAACTATGTTCTCATTACCATGTGTTACCATGTGAATGTACTCAGTTATATCTTCATCCTTTCTGAGTGTGAAATGAAGTATTTACATATATTTGATTCTTGGGACATGACTAGGTTATTTTTTATCTCCAACCTGTTTTCAGTATATAATGGCCTCACTTTTCTCCTAGTTCTCTTTTCACATATTGTATATAACCAGAGAAACCTTTGGCATTCATTATAACATTCTTTGCAAGTTAGAGCTCAACCAAGCTGTTAACCTTTCTGATTTTATCCCTGCATTCTAGAACACAAGGAGATGGGTTCTTACTGCCTCATTTTCCATTGTTTGTAGACCCTATATATACTCTTAACGGCCTGTTTGATGTGCTTGCTCATCCATATAGGTATATACCCCATCCCTACCATTTTTTAACTCTTGCTTGGTATACAAGCTCTTGATGGTATTTATACTTTTGCTTTAAAATACTTTCATGATGCTTCCATATCCACATCTCTTTCTCTTGAATCAAGTCACCTTTTTTAGCTAATTCTTTAGTTTCTCAGTGTTATGATTCCAAAATCCAAGAAACTTGTTTATAGACCTACTCTTGTCTGTATTCTTGTAATCTAATTGAAACAGAATCAGTTCATCATTGCTTGATCCCAGATTATTTCTCACAACCAGTTCTTCTATATGATCATTGCTATTAACCAAAGCCATACCTAAAGTAGTTCTTTTTTTGCCTGTCATTGAAGGAGAAACCATACAGCATCAATCCAATTGAAATTTAGTCTTCAGATGGAATGGTTAGTTAAATAGCAGTGACTTGGAGTTCTCACTACAAAGAAGTCATAACAAAAATCATATGATCAAATATAAATTTGAGCTCCATTGTAAGTGATGGCGTATGCCTTCTCCACCTCCCAAAAATGTGTGTGCATGTGTGTATACCCATATATATATATATATATATATATATATATATATATATGGATTCAGAAGGCAAGCTAAAGAGAAATGCATTCACTTGATATTTCCTTAGTTTAAATATGTTTTAAACAACTTATATTTTATATTGTGCACTATTATAAGGTGGTGAAGACCCATTGTTTCTGTTCTATTCTTTTTTTCTCATCTTGCATGCATATCATAAACCATTCATATAAAAAATGCATGGGATCCACCTACAAAATATACATGTCTAAGGTTGGCAAGGGTACAGAAATTCAGTTACCCATGTTAGTCTGAAGGTAGGCAGAGCGCAGGGCAATATGTCACCTTAGACACTAACCCATTCTGAGAGTTAAGCTCATGATTTTCTGGATGTGTTAGTTTATAAATTACTACACTGCCCTCCTTGCTTTCTGCCTAAGCTTACCAAATTGAAGGTTACACAGCTGCATAGGTCTGACTTAAATGTAAAGTAAAATGCAGTCAATGAAATACTGTAATTTTCCTGGAAACTGCCGTATTCAATATAGTGTTGATACAGGGTGCTTAGAAGGTAAAACCTTAATTGTCATTTTATTAAAGAAAATAAACAATGCTATTCATTTAATGTCTCTCCAAAGTCAGCATCTCAAAACCAAAAGCAGAATGCCAGTCTCTCATGAGTTTCTCATTCTATTTTATGAAACAATTTTTCATCTTGCACAAGACCTGGAGAGTCAATTATGAAGATGGTTTCCTTCTCTAGTGCTTTCCACCGGGCTGACATTTCTGTCCTGTTAAATCCATTGGTTGAGTAGGCATGGACCCTTGGTAGCAGTAAACAGATGATTAACTCAGCTTCTCTGACAGCTTAATGTATAGATGATGATTTTATCTCCTCTCTCTAGCCACATGGTGATCAAATGAAGTTCCCAAATGGTCTGATATTGATTGACAAAAAGTTGATTTCCCCAAGGCTGCGTTGACTAAAGTTGTGTCATACTTCTGACAGACAGACAATTAGATTTACTTCACTCTTTGTGTTAGTTAGCCTTCTTCCATTGCTTTGGGACAGACCAGTTGAGTCAACTTCTGCTAAAGGACTAGAGGTAGTTTGCCCCTCTGCTTCAATTCTTTCTTCTTTTATCAGTTCTTTCTCACACTGACTGAAGGCAGCTTTTAATTTCAGAATAATGCTATTAAGTAAGAATTAATTATAACAGATAACTAGGGTTACCATATTTCTAGTTCCAAAAAAGAAGACTCCTGTTGGATGAAGGTTGAAGCATGATTGTGAGGGGGGACAGTGATATGCCACACTACAATCTACCTCTGCCCATTCTGCTGCCACTCACTCCCAAGCCACAGACCCCAGCCCTACCAGTGCCCCTCACTCCAAAACCACAGTACCC
>NW_017729030.1:19258563-19261118 GCF_001723915.1 Gavialis gangeticus
CAGTACCCACCCCAGTGCCCCTTACTCCCAAGCCACAGCCCCCTAAGCCCTGCTGCTGTCCCTAACTCCTGACCCACAGACCCCAGCCCTGCCAGTGCACCTCACAAACCACAATAACCCCCCCTGGTGCCCCTCACTCCCAAATCACACCCCCTCCAGCCCTGCTGGTCTCCTCATTGCCAACCCACAGCCCCCTGCTCCCCCCCAGCCCTGCAGCATCTCTCGGCTGCCCTGCCCCTGCGAGCACAGGCACAAGCCCCAGTGCTGCTGCTCTGGAGACATATCTCCCTGCTGCCCGTGAATGATCCCCCCATCCTCTTCCCCCACTGGAGGGGAAGATGCCTTCCCCCTGCCCTGCTGCAGCTCCAGTGCCTAGACAGTTCTCCCAGTGCCACCAGGCACCCTCCCCCTTCAAACACCCATCCCCTCAAACAACCCTGCCACACACATGCATGCACACATGCATATGTTCCTCCCCCCACATAGCCCTCTGAATAGTCCCCACAGTCTTGGCCCTCATCCCCCTTACCTGCATCCAGCTGCTGGGGCTGCTCCCACCACCGTGCCTGGCTGCATACCAGGCACATGTATGTGCACCCTGCCTGCAATCACCCTCTCCCTGCTACCCCCAGACTCAAGCAGCTCCTTGCTAGGTCAAGTCAGAAAGTGCTAGGAAAACCTTTGAAGCTGAGCTGACCAAAATCCTACACATTTGACCATATTTAAAAAAAACCTACTCGGATTGAGATCAGAGGATCCAAAAAGAGAACATGTCTGGGAAAACCCGGATGAATAGTATCTCTACAGATAACAGTTAAGACAACAGCCCTCCAATATTGACCCCTCTCTCTTTTAGTATACAGATGGATTCATAGATTCATAGATGTAGGGTTGGAAGGGACCTTGTAGATCTTCAAGTCTGCCCCCCTGCTGTGGGCAGGAGAGAAAACTGGGCTCAAATGACCCCAGCCAGGTAAACATTGAGCCCGCTCTTAAAGAGACCCAGGGTAGAAGCCATCACCACTTCCCTTGGAAGTTGGTTCCAGATCCTAGCCGCTCTGACTGTGAAGTAGTGCCTTCTAATATGTAGTCTAAATCTACTGTCTAGCATCTTATGGCTGTTATTCTTTGTTACTCTGGGAGGCACTCAGGGAACAAGGTCTCTCCCAAACCCTGCTGGTCCCCCCTAGTAAGTTTATGAACGGCCACCAGATCCCCCCTCAGCCTTCTCTTGCAAAGGCTGAACAGGTTAAGGTCCCATAGCCTCTTCTCATAGGATCTGCCCTGCTGTCCCCAGATCATGTGGGTGGCCCTCCTTTGGACCCTCTCAGTGCTGTCCACGTCCCTCCTGAATTGTGGTGCCCGGAACTGGATGCAGTACTCCAGCTGTGCCCGGACCAGTGTCACATAGAGAGGGAGGATCACGTCTTTGGCCCTGCTTCTGATGCATCTGTGGATGCAGGACAAGGTACGGTTAGCTCTACTGACCATGTTCTCGCATTGTTGGCCATGTTCATCTTGGAGTTAATAATGACTGCAAGATCTCTTTCTGCCACCGTGCTTTCGAGAAGGGAGTTCCTCAGCCTATAGGTATGCTGCTGGTTCCTACTGCTCAAGTGCAGCACCCTGCACTTTTCAGTATTTTCATTTGCCCACCCCTGTAACCTGTCCAGGTCTTGCTGTAATCTGTACTTCCCTTCTAGCATGCCCACCTCACCCCAAATCTTGGTGTCGTTTGCAAATTTAAACAGGCTGCTCTTCACCCCATTGTCCAAGTTTCTAAAAAGAAATTGAACAGTGCATGCCTAAGGACCGAGCCCTGGGGGACCCCACTGCCCACTTCCCTCCAGGTCAAAAGTGACCCGTCCACCACCACTCTCTGAGTACGACCCCTCAGCCAATTTGCAATCCATCTCACTGTGTAGGCATCAATGCCACAGTGACCTAGCTTTTTAATGAGAATGGGGTGGGAGACAGTGTCAGAGGCCTTCCTGACATCCAGAAAGACTACATCTACCATGACACCTGTGTCTAGTGATTTTGGGACCTGATTGTAGAAGGCAATCAGGTTGGTCTGACACGACCAACCATGCTGATGAAACCTAATGAAACCATGCTGGTTGCCCTTGAACATTATCCCCGCTGCTGGCCCATCACAGATGTGCTCCTTGATAATCTTCTCAAAGAGCTTCCCCAGAATTGAAGCAAGACTAATGGACCTATAGTTGCCTGGATCATCCCTCTTCCCTTTTTTTAAAGATGGGGACCACATTGGCCCTCTTCCAGTCATCTGGCACCTGGCCAGAGCACCACAAGTATGCATAAAGCCATGCCAGGTGCCCCATGATATCCCCTACCAGTTCCCTCAACACCCTGGAGTGGAGAGCATCTGGACCTGCTGATTTGAACACATCCAGCCCCTCCAGAATTTCTCGAACCCGGTCCTCCCTGACCCTAGGCTTGGCAGAGTTTCTCCTGAGTCCATCCTGAATCTTGGTAGGGGAGTCCCGGTCCCTGCACAAGAAAATAGAGGCAAAGAAATTGTTAAAGAGGTC